>NC_142289.1:390991-698629 GCF_965620075.1 Prunus avium
GATTGAAATGTTTGTTTTTTGGTTTGTGAGGCAAATGGGTCTGCGGCGGTGGCAGCAGCTGCCACGGATAAAAAAGACAAGGCGGAGCCGCTGGTGCCACTCGTAGGAGCTGAAAATTTCAAGACTCTCTTGATGAATGAGACCAGAAGGAGACTGAGGAGCTTTCAGATTTGTGCATTGTGTACTTGCTGCGGAGGTGCCAAAGGACTTTGCTTGCCGTCTCCTTGTTGCTATGCCATCAATTGCAACATTCCCAACAGGCCCTTTGGCTTCTGTTCGTTCACTCCCAAGACCTGTAATTGCTTTGGATGCCATATCTAACTCTTTCTCTATATTTTATAATTTATAATTTATAGTTTATATTGTTTTAATTTGGGTAACCTTAATTTTGTTGGGAGTCTGGATGAAAAAAGAATATCTGTTCTTGATTTGTTTGTTTATAAGTTCAGAAATTTTATATTTTATCAGTTGTGGGGAGGAGGGGTGCTATTTCCAGGTTAGTTTTTGCTAATCTCTAGTGGGATATTTTCCATTATTTTTTTGCTGAAATAAGCAATGCCTGGAGATAGCACATTGCTAGAATAGCAGGATTAGCATAATTTTGTGAGGTATTTGAGGAAACATTGTCCTTGTTAATGGAGCTATTGGGGCTTATGATATTTTATTGACTTTTCAAAACAATAAATTAATGTAAGTGCTCAGCAGAGCTGCCGTGACACTCATGACAAGGATTATGATTCAGGTTGTCTATTATTTTAGTGTTTGTGCTCCTGTTATATGTTTAATTGTTAATTTGTAATAGTGGGCCGTGTTCATATTGAAGTAGACATGTTTTGGTTAATGTTTTTGCTGCTTCTAAATTCTAATCTAATGACACTGCCTTCTACTCTGGCTGGTCTTGCACTGGATGTTTAGAAGAAAGTGAATTGTTTGATGATCTGTTATTGTTTATTTGTTTGCAATTTCAAGCATTTCATTGGGTAAATAGATAGATACTTTATAGTTTATGCTTCTCCTTTTGAAGTGGCTACATTTCCTGCTTCCAGCCAAAACAAAAGGGAGGATATGGCTATGGCTAATAGCGCTTGAATTTCAAGTGGGTTTAGTAAAACACAAAGACATGTTGCATATTGTGTCCTTCCTGCCAAAGTTGCAGAAGATTATGTATTGATTTGAGTGGCAACAAGATTTGATAAATGGGTACCCTAATTGGTGGAGAGAGAGAGAGAGAGAGGTGCCTTGCCAGCTATTGAATTACCTCAAATATATGAGATTGCTAAGTGTTGGTAGTGATTTTAATTGTAGGTGGATGAGGATATGCATGTAGGTGTAGGCTTGTGGACAACAGTAATGTTAAGGTAGCTGGAGGTTGGGCAATTAAGCCTTAGCCACTAAAGTTGCTACAGTGGCTTGGATGGCTATTAATGCAAACTTTATTACTTGTATTATTCTGGTTTCTATACAACAACCCTTGTATTATGAATAATATGCTCTCTCCTTGTAGAGAGGGTTAGAGGTGAAAGTCTCAATCGACCAAAACTCTGTGTTTTCTGTGGGGTTATATAGATAGATAGCTTGTTGCAGGGTTGATGAGAGTGTTATATACACAGTACAGGAGAAAAACTTGGTTGTAATGGGGATAGCATATTTGCTATTCCCGGCCAATAATATTATATTGTGTGGAAAATTTATCATGCGTGTCATTGATCGGAAATAACAAAATAGTGGTGTTCTCATTTCATGGTCACAGACAGAAATGGGCATGCAGTAGTCGAGCTTGTGAGCTTGGAGGCACATCGATCTGATTTGGTGTCTTGAAAAGAGTGTTTTAGGGAATCTCATTGACCTATGTATGTGAATTGTGAATTGTGAATTGTGAATTTGTGATGACTATATGCAAAACATGCCAACAAAACAAGACAACCCATGTGCTGCTCTCACAGGAAAAGAAAAGGACCATATGATATATGACAAATTGACAATCACAATCAAATGGTGGGCGTTACGTTTTCATCATGTCATACCCTTCCTTGGTTTCCTGTGGACTTCCCTGCCTGCCTGGTCTCACTGCTGACTGGTCTAACCGAGGTCATGTTTTCTTTTATTCTTGAAAAAACAAAATCCCATTTTCGTGTGTTCTTCCCTAATAATTTTGCTATCATGTTTGCTTGACTTTAACATTATGCAAAATCCTCCCATCCTAACCCATTTCTGTCATTGTGTCAACTCAACGAAATTTCACAAAGGCCGTCCCCTTCTTTCAACCTCAACACAACGCTTAGTTGCTTGCTTGACTTGGAAGTGTGAACCAGTTGTAAAGTAGTTGTTTTTAAGCATGACTTGGAAGTTGGGTTGACAAAAGTGTCCTATCCTCTTGTGCTGAATAATTATCTAAAAATGAGCTGTAAGCCTCTATCTCTCTATGTATGGATGTTACCATACACTAAAGCCCAATCATTTCACACTATCCATTTTCGTTTTCCTTGTTTTTTCTCCCTCCTCCTCCTATTCTACCATCTAAACTAAACCCTTTGTTTTTGGATTGCTTGCTTTGTGTTGTGGTTGTGGGACATATACATTTAGCTTACTATTAACTTGTATGGGTTTGACAAGTAGAAAATTCAAATTGTGTATTGTTTTTCTTTTTTCTTTTTTCTTTTTTCTTTTTTCTTTTTTCTTTTTTCTTTTTATCGAGGAAGAGAGAGGGAATCAAACTTAGAACCTCGAGTGCAGAGATAAATATTTTTAACCACTTGAATTATAAGCATATATATACATTAAGTTTTACATAAGAGAGAGAGAGAGAGAGAGAGAGAGAGAGAGAGCACACTGCTGCTGAGAGACATATTGTGGTTGCCAAATTAGTAATTGCAGCATCTACTTCATTCTTTGTTTGCATTCCTCTTAGTCTTTAGTATGTAGCTACGTCATACTTTACAACCGCTATCCTCCTCCATCAAGCAAGATATTTAACCAACCACTTTTACCACCAAAACTTGAGTGCACAACATCTTCGAGTAAAAGAAAAGACTTAGAAAGAAGAAAAAGATGACGAATGTGATATGCTCTTCTCACTGTCACCAGTCACTGAAGTGAAGTAAAAATTATAATAAGAGGGGAGCGAGTTGATTTCTTGCTCCTCATACCCTCCCTATACCAACATTTACATTTCCACTGTCTTGTGCAGAAGCAGAAGAAGAAGAAAACAAATTCAATCGCATTCTAAAGAATATTGAGTTGGTGATATTAATTCCTAATCTCAGCTAGCTTAAGCTTGTCTCATCTCACTCACTTGTATGGATCAATCCAACATTTATCATCCTTGACAGCTCGTTCCCATTTCCTTTTGAACACCTTCATTTCCTTGTAGGATTCTCTCCTCACCTACACCCAAATACACAACAAACTATTTTAATCCGAGTTAAATCCTAATCAACTCAAAAAATTACATGTCAACAGACTTACATCAACTCTATGGTCCTTTCCACTAGATTTTGATGATGATTGCTGCAAAATACCAACAACACATTAACTAGTCAGCCTCAGACAGACTTCAAATATCCACAACACAAACACAGCAAACATTTTCTCACCTCATTTTCATCTGAGCCTCCCAATGTAGGGCGACCATAATGGATTATGTACTCAGCATCCACAACACCAACTTTTTTAGTTCGATCGCCCTATTTAAACACCAAAACCAGAAAGGCCTCTTTAGGAAACGTTAAGGAAATCCTTAGAAAAGAAAGCATTAAAAGAAAAAATGACATAACAAGTAAACTGAGAAGCTTGCCTGTGCACAATAGCCAAGCTGCATATCCAGGCCCCACGCATGAATCAAGTCATTCTGCAAAGATCAAATCACAATTAACACCATTTCAATGTAATTTAGATTTGTTGTTTCTGTGATCCTATACATGAAAGGGAGAGTGAATGTGTGTTTATGAATCAAGCTTGATTTACAGAGTATTAGTTTGGCTAATACACCTGACAAAAATATGAGCCTCATATTAGTTTGGCTAATTTCTTGTGCTTTCTGCTCTAAGGCCAGAAGAAAAGCTATCTTGAAGTCCCAGGACAGTAGAAATAACACACCTGGATCATATGCCATACACAGCGCCAGGCAGCTCTCGAGAAAACAGGAGCCATCACTTCTATCCACCTGCAATGCAGATTTTCATTTTAGTTTCCTTCCTCAAGTAAGATAACTTCTGCAACTACAACAGTAATGCAACAGAATTTTCTTAAAATAGCTCACACAGAGAAAACCATCCATCACAAAATTTCATACAACACAAATTTCTAAGCTTTATAGTATAAGCCAAATAATTGAAATAAGGTAGTTGTAGTCCAAACACATTTTTACCCGGTGCAAGGGGGAGCTGTACTGCTTTCATCACAACCGTTCCCATTGTTACTAGCCTTGTAAGTCCTTCTGCAGACAAAATGGATCAAAATCATGTACACCATGAATATCATAGTCAACAACTGCTTGAAAGGATGCTTCAAATTAACCAGGAAGTCGGATTATCACTGTCAAGCCTTTAGAATCACAGATATTAGTATTAGGAAGGAAAATGTTATGAGAGACCTGTGTGCTATCGATCCTCTCAAACGCGCAGTAATTTGATGATGCACCTCTGACTTGGTATAATCTAGTGCTGGTTGTGATATCTCAAGGCCTTCCTTTTGAACAATGGATACATACCTAAAAGTGTCAAAGAAGAAGACAAATATCAAGCATTTGTTAAATAAAATGTACTGTCATGTGGGATATAAGAAGCTTGGAACTCTTAATTTCAGCATGTAGAAATTTGTCAACAGAGATGCAGCCAACAATACCGTTTGGGGTGGAAATTTTCAACTCCAAGGTCCTCATCCCAGAGAAAAATGTAACTATACTCAGCAACTATATCAGGATGCAAGAAACGCTTGGCAAACCACCTAGGCATCAAGAAATCCATCACCAAGAAAACACATCTCAGTAATGCAACTTCCATCAAAACTGTTCTGTTGTCAGTCATGCAAGGATAGACCCATACCATTTAGTTTGATTGATTGCAGATACATGAATAACAAGATCACTCCATTGAAATTCCTTCCACTCATCGACGATGCCATCATAATGGAAAAGCATCACAACAAAACCACTTGACAGAAACTGCAATATGGAGAGTGAAAAGCAATTACTTGTGCAGCTATGAACAAGAAAAAGAATTATCATCAGTTCTTTTCTTTTTTTCAAGGGGTGTAAGGCTGGGGCTTAGAATAAAGATTTACTTGGGACCTTTTATGAGTATGGCTTTATAGGAATACCTTTTTGACCATTTTACTGACAAGATCTTTTTGCTTTATACCAACAGCCATCGCAAATAAATTAGTTGAATTTGCATCTTTCTTCTCCAACAAGTTAACTGAAGATTTTGAGCGTTTCTGGTCAAACAGTGCAAGAGTAATTAATATAAACCTTCAGCACTTACACTTGGAACAGGATGCGAAGGTTACATACACAAACATATATCCTCCCAATTCAAGGGAACACATCAAATGAAGGATTACTAATGAGAAGTTCCATCCAAGATTCCATAAACCTACCTTACCTTTTTTTCATTCCATAAGGGCCGCATTTCCAAATTAGAAGTCTTGGAGACAATATCTTGAGGCAATGCCTCACTTCCATAAGGCCTGTATTGATTCTAAAACAGAGAAACAATTATAAGTGATAAATCCCCAAAACTCATTTTCTAGGAAAGACTAAAGATGCAGGACGGATTAGACTACTTTCGTGGAAAATATAATCGGTATGGAATGATTAACAAACCTTGCATTTGTTATTTAGATTCTGCAAGCTGTTTGTGACTCTCCAAAGTGATGATTTCTGTGCAAGAGAGTGGTTATCAGAATGATTAAAATTCCCTTCTTAAAGCCTCGTACTGAGTCAGAAGCTGAACTTTGAATTCTAATTTTAAGGGAAACTGCAGATAATTTGATAAGAAAAGCAAGATGAACCATACATACCTCTTCTTTGTACTCTGATGATAAGGTGAGTATGAGAAACAGTAGACATAACAGAGAAGCTGCCGGGAGAACGTTACAAAGGCGTGATTTCCCGCTTCTTGTATCTGCACGTAAAGTCACCTGAGAAGAGGAGGTCATAAGATATTTTAATGGCTGTATAAAAGTTTTGATTCTCTTAACAAAAAAATTAAGAAGAGATTGAATATAAAATCAAGAAGATTTACAATATTGATTGAATATAAAATGAAGAAGAGAGCGAGTGCTTACAGAATTGGGGGAGGACTTCATATTTTTACATGGGGACGATGAACAGAAATCATGCAACAACAAACAGATTTCTGTTCTTTCTTGTTTCGTTTCTTCTCTTTAGGATGAACACAACAGAATGAGTTGCAGAAAACACGATGAAGATGATGATTGATTGATCATAGATGAACAGGAACAGGAAGAGGAACCCAGAAACACTGTATCAGAAAAAGAAACAAGAGCGTCACAGGAGCAGCATCAGCATTAAGATTGGGTGCCTACCAATGATCACATGATGATGATCACACCGTAAAACAAAACAAAACACATTGAGTCTAGAGGCAGGAGGCAGGAGGCAGGAGGCAGAAGGCAGAGGGTGTTTGTTAAGAGAAACCCGAATAACACGCAGAAGATTAGTCAAAAAAATAGTGGGGAAGCACAACTCTCACGATCTTCCTTCTTGTCTTCCTTTTCTATAAGTAAAACTAGTCTCCACAATTATAATTATAATTTAATTTAATTTAATTTAATAATCAATCATAAATAAGAGCAAAAGTAGACAATAATTACAAAATTATGATACTGTCTTTAATTTTGTTTTTGTTTTTCTCATGCTTGGAAAGGAAGGACAACATGTTGTCACGTTATGGGTTTATTTATTTCCTTTTTCAAAAAATTTAAAAATTTATATTTTTGGTGGATGGTGTGTCGTCTTAGCTTGTAAATTGTACTTAGGTTGCAGATTTTTGATTAGATGAGACAACAACACTTTCTTCACGAGATAATATCATTATCAACCTTGTAAATTCTTGTATCTTTATCTTTTGACTTCATCAGTTTTACTTTTATTCTCTTTCTTTTACAATAAAAATTAAAATAAATAAATGGCATCTATCTTTTTATCGCTCCCTTAGATTAAGATTAAGAGAGAGTTATCCAAACAAAAAAAGCGCGTAACAAACGCTTCTCTGTGTATATCTGTGTTACGTTGCAGCAAGCAGCTGCATATTTATATATACATACAGTATATAGTATACTGTCGTCTGCTGCTAAAAGAAAAAGAAAAAGAAAAAGTGAAAGGTAAAAGGCAAAAGGCAAAGGAAATTTTTAAAAACTAAAAAATTCTTACATTTTCACATCGCAAGCTTCTCCTTGTTGGTTTTAGCAGGAGCCCTATTCAATCATATCATATGCTACTAAATTCAAGTATACGAATCAATTCAAACCCCACATTAATTCTTAGTGAATTTGATTCGATTGATTGATGTATATCTCTTACATGTTCGTAGTATCGTAGTATTCTATAGTCAACTCTCATTATGGCATCGGCATATCATTCTCAGTGTGTATAAATGAATGAGAGAGATATGAAAATGTATACACAATAATTGTTTTCTTTTTCCTCTTGTATTTCTATCAAAAATATCAATGATGTGGTCCCTCTCCCTCCCTATGATTATGATATCATGAATCAAAGTTTGTCAAATTGTTGAAGTGCCACAATCAAGATTCAAAACAGTCCCTTCTCATTGAACGTGGCTTTCCAAAGCCCAAAGCAGAAAAACACTATGGGCCTGTCATTTGGGTTTTCATTTTGAATGAGCCTCTTGAGGAAGGCAAGACTCATTTCTGGGTTGAAGCCTGATTAAAGGCTCTTGAGTTGAGATTAGGATAATAATGTGAATTAGATTACAAGTTTTGGCAACTACAAGACTAATTTAATTAGCCTCTATAGCTTTAAACCATGATCATACAGAAACAACAAAATTTCAAACAGATAGAAAACAAATGAGGACCAAGAGCAAGAGGCAGCGATCATATTTCTTTCCCCTGGATTGGTTGAAACGCGCGTGTAGTCGTCAATGCACAAATTCTAGAACTGCATAGTAAGCGATCAACACTGGAAGGGACACTATCATGCCAAATATCACCCTGCATGCACACACATATCAGTTAGAAATATATATATATATATATATATAGAAAAAGGAATATATGTTAATAAGGAGAGGCAGCTACATACGCTGTACTGAGCACCTCCGCATGGAGTCCGTATTCTTTGGCAAATATGAAGGAGGTAATGGACTGCGGCAATGCTGCCTGCAAAATGCTCAAGTCAAGTTGTGTAATATATGGATTCCAAGTTGACAATTCATATCAAATTAATTAATGAGCACACAAACAACAATTAGTGCGGTACTTAGCTTCAATTTCTTTAATAAAAGTTAATACACAATTAGTGCGAAAAGAATTGTGTGGCGTTGGGAACTATAGTCAGATCTCACCAAGCATCAAATTAAATAAAGCCAATTTGGGAGTTACCTGAATGATGGCAACACGTAAAACGTCACCATGCAAGCCCACAGCGATGGAGCCAATAGCCATGGCTGCTGGTCCAGCAATAAACCTCAAAACCATCCCTATTATAGTCAGGCTCGTCCCGCACGCCACGAATTTTTCCTGCAGTGCCATGAAGATACCTGCATACATACATGCATACATATGAGTATCAAAACGTACGACACATATATCTACATATATATATGTAAAAGAACATACATATATCAGTGTCACTCACCCATGCTAAACATGGCAGTGCCTGTACCAGCTTTTGACATGATTAAAACAGATCCTTCCATAATGCTTGGCAACTCAATATGCCACCTGCTTGATATAAAAGCCCATCCAATCCCAATGAAAACCGCATACGAGTTGGGATTCATCCCAAGTTTCAGCCACACAGCCTTCATCAAGTACCAGAAAGAAGGCCTACTGCTGCTCGTCGTGCTCATTGCCGACAACCCTTCTACATCTTTCCCTCCTTCACCTTGCTCCACCGATTGACTTGTGTTAGTCCCCGAAATCATATGCACATCTAACGACCCCGTTCGTCGAAATTCTAAGACGAACAGAAGAATTGTCAGCCACACGATAGCCTGCACCACCGATGATTGAACAACAAGATCAACGGCTACCTGACCATACATGGCTCTCATCAAGGGTACCCCTACCACAAGCGAATTTGTCAAAGTGCACAAGGAGAAGCTTGTGATGGACCAACTATAGCTTCCCTTGCTACTACACTTGGCCCATAACGCAACCACCGCCACGATTATGAGCTTTGAGATGGCGTCCGCACCGATGAAGCTGTAGTTCCATTTGTAAGGATCAACATGAGCTGTGAATTCAAATGTGAAGAGTGGGAGAGTGAAGAAGCAAACAAAGCGGTTGATTGCACCACACTGCTCGGGTGTGAAGATGCGCCACCACCTCACAGAGCCAAACCCTAGAATTAGGGCAAAGTAGAGTGGCACCATGGCCACCACCACCTTGTAAACATCTCCCCAACCTATCATCTCTGCAAGAATGATATTAATTCTAGTGAGTGTATAGTTAGCTTGGCAATGTTGATGAACTTGATTGGCTACTTATATATATATGCATGCACAGTGCACTGCAGGACAACGCAAACTTTGTTCCTTTGTCTTTTTTATTCTTTTTTTTATCTTTTTAGGAGGGATCGATGTTATTGCAAAGATGATGTAACGTGCAATATCATTAAGCGAATGAGAAACAAATTATACGACTTTTATCAAACAGTTATAGTGTATGGCCTTTTGCCGGACTTGATGAATATCTTGAAACTTGGATGTTTCTATCCTAAGGAAAACTTTTGCCTGCAACAGTTAAAATTGCCCTCTGAATGGACCTCATTAATTATGAAATTCGGTCAAAAAAGTCTTGGAGAGTTCAAACACATCATGTTAGTTAGTAGTTATGTGGAAGACTGCATCAAGAGATAGGTAGGTTGGTGGTGGTGGGTGTATATGATTCTATGCGCGCGCGGGGTGGATTCTCAATATTAGTTTTGGTGTGAGTGCCTGAAATTGTAAAGTTGCTATCACCAATATTGGTCAGCAATCTTTTATAATATTATTAGAATAAGGAACGAGGTCCAGCAATTATTCCACCCACCTTTGCAAATTGAAAATTTACACCATATTATTATATATACATATAGCTTTCATGCTTGCTATCTTGTGGAATTCAGAAGCGGATTTGTGCAGAAATTGTTTCAATTTGTTGATCATATATACTGCAATAATGCAGAAAGCATTAGAAAAATCAGCATCCTTGTCACAATTTGCATCTTGTAATGTCACCATAAAGCCTTATACATATATGCCGATTATATATCTGGGAATTTGACCAGTGACTGATCCATATATAATATATGCTTTCGTCTCCATAAGCATATGGAATAAATTCTATATATATTTTTCATGTGTGGCCGACTTAAACTCATCAATTCTTTAGCTTAATTAGCAAATTAATGAAATCCACTGCAATTTCTATATATGAATTCAAACTCCACTGACATTGATATTCCTCTGGTTTTTGATGGGATGTGAAATATGCTTGATATTTCTAATGGTTGGCTCAGTTGTTGGGTTTCTTCCTTTAGCAGTTAATTGGATGGTTTGGAATGCCTTGCGTGTTAGTATTATGTCTCTAGTAGCTATTACTGTCGGTCTATATATAAAAGGGAGTACTTGAGAGCACTCCCTACCACAAAAAATTCAGACAATTTTGGTCCGCAGAAATATTTAAATCAAAACGTTCTTTGTCTTCTTTTTCCATTGGCTTCTGTTCATTCATTATTTCTTCCATCTTACTTTTAAAAACAAGTAATTAACTAGTAATTAAGTCAAATAACATGTCTAGGTAGTGATTTTCTTAGTCATCATACATAAAAGTTTTGGTTTACTTACGTTGGAATAAGCTAGGTCAATCTTAATATAGAAATTAAGAGCTGTGCGGCTGTGAAGATGGATATAGGTTTTTAAACAAAAGGGGTTCTTAGATCTAGGTCCAAAACGATTAGCTGTCATTGGGTTTAGTCCTCGTGTTTTTGGTTTTAGATGTAGGTCATTTGACATTTATTACTTTTTTGTTGTGTCGATTTTACCCTTTAAGGTAAATAAGGAGAACACATTGAAAATCTAAATTTAATGCATTATTTCCTTGAAATTGAATTCCAAATTTTGAATTTTGAATTTTTTTTCCTTGATAATATTCCTAATATATAGATAAAATACAATTTAATCAATAAAAAGTAAAGACTCACATATTATACCAATCGATCAGACAAGCACCCACATTAAATTATGTACCTGACATACAGGTAAATAATGTTAATATATACAGGTATATATGTACCTGCCTTATAGGTATATATATACCTGCCTTACAGGTAAGTGTTTTTTTCTTAAGTTTTCTTAAGCAGTTTTTTTCTAGAGGTTCATATTTATATACATACGTACATGTCTTCCATGGATTTTTATCTCAGTTGAGTTTGAAGATCCATACCAAGATATTATATGAGTTCAATTAGCTGGGCTAGAGGGTATAACTACCTAGACTAGAGGTAATTTATGGATTTAATTACCTGGACCAGAGGTAATTTATGGGTTTAATTACCTGCATACTGCATACGAGGTGTATGCATAGGTACCTTACCTATTGTTAAGGTATGAAGTTTTTATGAACTCTTATTACAAATTTTGATGTCGGTATACCTTGGGAAAATTTCAGAATTCAATAAATAGATTTGCAATTAAATTCAAATCAAATATGATAATTAATATCCTACAAATCAATAACTTACCAGTTTTAGGAATTCATAATTTACCTTATTTATGTTTTAGGTGCATAACTGGAACAAAAAATAAAAAATAAAAAAAAGTAAATATCAATAAATTGAAATAGGCATGTAATCTTATGTGGTGCAAAAGTCAAAGGACTTGGATCAACAACAATTTCTGCGTGGATTGCACCCAAAGTCTCTCCTCATAATTGGACTTTAGGGTTTAGGGTTTCTATAAACAAAACAAAGTGCTAGCTAGGGCGGACGCATGCAAAAAGGTTCTTGTATCTCTCATTGTTTTGCCATCTCACATCTTAGGCAAACTGAGGCAGAGGATCAAAGCAAACCAAGCCACCTTTCTCCATCCTTAATTAATAAGTGCTAATTTTGACTTAAGCATGCATGCAGTTGCCAACAAATGAAGTGACTTTAAATATAATTATATGCTCAGTGTGGTGAAATTAGGAGATGATGAGTAGCTGATAGCATCCAGTGTTTGACTTGTTTTGCTTTAATTATAGATAATTAGTGGCAAGGGCATTAAGCTTGCCACTCGAGCAATACGTGTGGATTGTTTGTTTTTTGTATGGTTCTCATTCCCCTCTGTCTCTGTATGCGCGTGCTTATTTCCATTGTCTTCTTCTTCTTCTCTTCAGCTGCGCTTTTATTTTTATTATTAATTTTTTCTTGAATTTAATATGAAGGGTGCATGCAAATTGCAATGCAGTGCAATGAAAGAATATATAAAACTAACACAAATTAAAGAACAAATTCTCGAAAAAACTGAGTGGTTTCTAAGATGACAAACCATCATCTTTATTGTGACATGAGATGGGAAGTAGCTTATATGAGATGGTAATAATAATATTCTACTCAAAAGCTTGGTGCGCTTTATGTGGCAGAATATAATATAATATAGTATAAATTTGTGTTGAGATTGACAAAGCAGCTTGTAGGAGCTGTGCGCTTTGTGTTTTGTGTCTTTTGACAATTCAGATAAGAGATGGAGACAGAAACTGTTTGATATTTGATTGGACAAAAATAAGAGAGGAGAGGACAAAACTTGGTGGTGGGTGCAGTGCAGTATGCCAGTACGTATCAATTAATCACCTGAGGCAGAGTCGCAGAGTCATTCTTTGCTGGATGAGGAATTAAGGCATATTTTACAACCTTTTCTTTTGGGGTTCCTACTGGGAATTAAGGCATCTAATGTCCTCACCTAGCATTTAGCATTTAGCATTTTGCAATCAGCAATCAGCAATCAGCAATAGCATATCTGAATCTTTCATCATCTACATATAAGTATATACTGGGAAGCTTGGACTTGGGTTAATCAATCTGGATTTGGTTCTTTAAGCCCAATGATGTGTTTCTAAGAGAGCTCGGGTTGTGCTTTGCTTAGGCCTTAGAGCCCACGAGGATCCGCCTGCCTGCCACTGCTCCTGCTTTCTCACTTTTTATTGAAAAAGCGCACCACGCACGCACTTTCCCACACAGCCGCCACAACAGTGCAATAATTTCGCATTTTAATGATCTGCACCACAATCTCCGTACTTCTTCTTCTTCATGGGAGTGAGGTAGCCCAGCATTCTGCGTGGCACTAAAATTAGTGCCGATTTCATGTTCGTTGTTGGCAGCCATACGAAACTGGCAGGGTGTCCATAAGTTTCATACAGCAGAGATGATGAACTTAACCCTATGGCACCAAAATTAGCGTCAGTATCATGTTCGTTGGCAGCCATACGAAACTGTGCAGGTGTCTGTAATTTTCATACAGCCGAGTTAACGAACTTAACTCCACTGCACCAAAATTAGCACCAATTTCTTGTTTGTTGGCCACCATACCAAACTTATCTGCACCAGTTTTATGCAGCAGAGATGACGAACTTAACTGCATGGCACCAGAATTAGCACCAATTTGATGGTCGTTGGCAGCCATACCAAACCGCCCAGGGTGTCCATAGTTTTCATACAGCCGAGAGGAGCCACTGTTGAAGGCTGCCAATGCATATAAGGCCTAGGAATGGCTGCTAGAGGTGTCAGATGACTTATATTTTGACGTTTCTCTGGTCGTTGGAACTTGGGGGCAGAAGTGCTAGTACTACATTTCTTCCTTTCTTCATGTTCTCGTTGTTACAACTTGGAGGCAATACATATCTATAAACGTCTCCAACTCTCCTTTAGTTTTTCGAGCTGAAGAATTTATGACTCGATATCCAGGGACAATCCCATGTCTACGCTAACCTGGGTTATACTTGATTTTTTATGGCCCAAATTTAATAGTGTTGAAGAATATAAAGTCTCACATAAGAAACTAGACTAAATAAACTACAACTTATAATAAGAGGTTGCACTCCTAATAATACCGAGGCTTTTTGTGATAAAACTTCATCTCTACTAGGTTTTGTAGGTGATTAAGTTGGGGACAATATCGGTGTTATTAGTAGTGGGACATCGATCTAGACCCAGACCCACACTCTGACCCAGCCGGCCACATCTTGATTCGGTGTGGCCACTGACCCGACCAAAGCATTTTGTAATAAAATCCCACATCTATTGGGCTTTGTAAGTGATTTTTTACATCCCACACAGACACACACCCATCTCACTCACATAAAATCTCATATTTTTTCTTTAGTTAACTAACCCGACAAGTCTGATAAAGAAAAACATAAACTAACCTCACACACATGACACATACCCCTTTTCAGAAAACACTCATTTCATTCCCTCAAAGAAAATCCTTTAACTTGGCTTGAACACCTTCTTTTAATTTTTATTTTCCAAGTTGGCTTGAATGGCTAGATAGACTAAAATGGTTCAGTTTTTTCTTCTTCTTTTGTAATGGATAAATGCTTTCAATTTTTTTCCTTTCAGGGAGAAGTTTATCGTGTAATTGCTATAATTGACCTTAAAATTCATACTCCAATTTTTCTATACATGCTTATATGTGAGTCTGCACGCCCAGTTGCTTGTTTTTGTCCATAACTCGATGTTAATTTAATCAAGCATGATCTTATTTTCATTTCATGTTCCTTGGGAAAGTTTTGGAGTAAAGAATAAATAAATTTAAGCTTTCATGGTGACAAAAGTACTGAAGTTAAGTTTACTAGTTGTAGTAAAAGAAAAAATAAATATGATCACGACACGAGAACCACTAAAAAAAGAATGGTGATTTTTTTTTGAGAGAATAGCGATAGGATTTTATTGATAGGATAAGACGTAACTAGTACAAAAAACCGGGCAATGTCGTCGGGGATTAGGCGAGTTTCTCTACACATACGGGCTCGGTCGTCGGACTAACTGAGTAGCCTTACCCGCTCAACTGCAATCAGGAGCGGGAACCTAACCACAGGTAGAGTACCCCCCCGTCCCCCTAGGATCATACCCTTAAAAACTACTTGTTACAATCCTCAAATAAAACATCAACTAGAAAGTCTGGAGGTTCCTCGAACCATGAGATGTGCGTTCCAAGATGTAAAGCAAAGCGCGCAATGCGGTGAGCAGCCTCATTTGCAGTCCGGCGGACATGGGTAAAGCCTTCCCCAGTGATCTGTAACAACAAAACCTTAGAGTCCTCAAGGATAGGACCAATGAAGGATCTATCCAAAGATGAGCATCCAAGGGCCATAACGATCTGGAGAGAGTCACTCTCAAAACAAATATTAGTTAAACCCCTTTGAACCGCCAAAACCACACCTTCTCGTGCTGCCAAGGCCTCACTTTGTAAAGCTGAAAAAACATTATCAAATTTCCGAGCCGTTCCTGCAATGAAGGCCCCTGTTGAATCACGAATCACCACTCCGACGCCACCCGACTTGGTGGCTGCATTCCATGCACCGTCCACATTGATTTTTAGCTGCCCCGTGGGTGGTTTAGTCCACTGTTGGACCTGGTCACGGTTGGAAGTCCCCACAGGGCTATTCACTTGGAGATATTCAAGTAATCTGTTATGTGCAATACGTCCTACTAGACTTGGGCATGAGGTTTTATTTCTCCATAGTAAACCATTCCGTTGCTCCCATAAAGTCCAACCCATCATGAAGAAGAAACAGAGATCAACATGTGTTAGAGAGCTAGTACAATGGCTGACCCATTCCCAGACCGATGGCATCCTCTCCAAGTCACGTAAGGAACCCAGAGATGAGCTAAACCAACTACAGCGAGCAAAGGGGCAGTCGCGAAGCACATGGAGTGTTGTTTCTGGCATGAGGCCACAGTGGACACAACCACCATTAATTGGGACCTTTTTCTTAGCAAGGTTATCATGAGTTGGGAGAATATTGAGGCATGCACGCCACCAAAAAACCTTCACTTTTGCTGGAATATTAGCCTTCCATAGTGTCCGCCAAAGTACAGAATCTGCAGAAGAGGTAGAAGATGAGGCCGTGGTCTCCGTTGAACTGCCAAGGAGATGTTGAGCCACACGGTATGCACTACGAACTGAAAATTGCCCCTTGCGGTCATAGTGCCAGATTAGTTGGTCGGGGGGTTGCCGCATGCTGAGAGGGATGCTCTGAATTAACTCCACTTCCTCTGGGAAAAAAAGAGATTGCAATAAAGGAGTGTTCCAGCAATGGTGTTCTGCTTGGATGAGGTCCGCCACCTTTTTTGGAACGCAACCAGGTGGTGCCGAGGAGTAAACCTTGAAATGTCGGGGTTGGGGGATCCATCTGTCATGCCAAATATCAATGTTGTTTCCATCACCAACTTGCCATCGAGTGCCACCTTCAAGGACCTTTCTCGCTGCACCCAAGCTCTTCCAAACAACAGAGTCATGGGAAGAAACAGAAGCATTCAGAAAGGAGGAATTTGGGAAATACTTAGCTTGTAATAATTTGGAGGCTAGAGAGGTGGGCATCGTGAGAATCCTCCAACCCTGCTTTGCGAGCATTGCTAAGTTAAATGCATACAAGTGGCGAAAGCCCATGCCTCCTTCATCCTTAGGTCTGCACAATTTTTCCCAAGAAATCCAGTGGATCTTACTGTCCCCGTTGGAATTGTTCCACCAAAATCCCGCCATTAATTTATTGAGATCATCACAGAAACCTCTTGGCAAGAGAAAACAGCTCATCGAGTATAAAGGAATAGCTTGTACGACTGCTTTTAATAAAATTTCCTTCCCCGCACCACTAAGAAGTTTTCCTTTCCAGCCATGTAGGCGTTTCATAATTCTCTCCTTCAAGTAGCTAAAGCAGGCAGACCGTCGTCGGCCAACAAGTGTGGGCATGCCAAGGTAGCGTTCATGGTAATCAGCCTGTTGAACCCCTAAGGCCGCAGCTAGTATCAGTTGGGCTGGTCTTTTAATATTGGAACTAAAAACGACAGAGCTCTTCAGTAAATTGACTTGTTGTCCTGACTCATGTTCATATTGCGCCAAAATTGCACGAATCACCTGGCAATCCTCAACAGTGGCCCGGGCAAAAAAGAGACTGTCATCAGCAAACAGGAGATGACTTATTGAAGGAGCTTCCTTACAGATGGTTACTCCCTTCAATACCCCATCACTTTCTTTTTTAGCAATAAGAGCTGAGAGGCCCTCTGCACAAAAAAGAAAAAGGTAGGGAGAAAGAGGATCCCCTTGGCGTAGACCTCGGGATGGATGCAGAAAAAGAATGGTGATTTGAAATCATTAAAGCATTATTTCTCTCATCTATGTTAGAGAGTTCATAATAGATTAACATTTTCCTTTAACAATGAATAATGATGTGGTTACATTTTGAGGAATGGAAGCGTGTCAATTTATGAGAGTGCAAGTTCCATGGCAAAATTTATATATGAGGGCATGGAAATCCCCCAAATTGAATTTATTATTTACCAACCATCTACGTACCTAGACTCCACCTGCTGAAATTCCTTGGCTAATGACCTTTGCAGATATTCAAAATCTAAAAATCCCCCAAACTAAACTAATTCTTTAACTCTTTGCTTTGGAAATAGACCTTATATTTTATTTGTGTTTCTCTACCCATAGATAACACGCATAAATGAGGAAATGACACCTTTTGTTGCGGGAGTGAAGCGGATTACATATTTGGTGGAATTTGTAGCATTGGAGCAAATGCATCCATCAAGGTACCTTCTATAGTCTTTTGTTAGATCATTCGAATATATATATTATTAAATAGTATAACCGCACGGGTATACTCTTCAAATATATTCAAATATTTTAAAAGTATAGCTGTGCTATATTTCACATGATCGTTTTCTTTTTTTGTAGAGTAATATCTTAGCCTTTTTCGATTACTTTTTTGTAACAAACATGATACCAACGCTAATTTTGGTGCCACTCATTTCATTCCCTCAGAGAAAATCCTTTACCTTGGCTTGAATACCTTCTTTTCAATTTTATTTTCGAAGTTGGCTTGAATAGCTAGATTGACTAAAATGATTTTGTTTTTTTTTTTCTTCTTCTTTTGCAATGGATAAATGCTTTCAATTTTTCAACTACCTCAAGATATCAAAAACCCATCGCTTGGATTAGCGAGGCAGGTGCATGGCCGGGGGTGAGAGAGAGAGAGAGAGAGAGAGAGAGAGAGAGAGAGAGAGAGAGGTGACGAAGGTTTTGAGAAAAAGAAAACTGTGGAAAATGAGTTTTACCAAAAGAGAATTATGGACTTTGGACTCACAAATTGTTTTTTAGTTTTTTAAAAAAGGATCTAAGTAGAATAAAAAACATGGGCTAAGGGTAAAAAATTGGCATATTCCACCAACAGGAGTTGGTCCAAGTGGAAGGGGCTTGGATCTTTTAAACAAGAGGTCCTGGGTTCGATCCCAGGCGCTTGCGAATAGAGCAGACTTTGTTGGGAGAGGTCCCCGCTTTGCACTCGACAGTACCTCGAGGGTTAGTCCCCGCAATCGCGCGGGGGATACCTTGGTTTTCACAAAAAAAAATTGGCATATTCCCCCTGGCCAATTGGTGTTGTCCACGTGCGCCCGGGGCATAACTTTCAATTATATCAAAAAAATATACTATTTTAGTAACAATTAACATCAACATAATGAATTTTTCATATATAATCTTTAAATGGTAATTTAGAAAGCGAACAGTTCTGATTATGATATGTGTATTAAAGTAAAGATTCCTTAATCACAATATAGTGGACTCACCTTTTTTGGATTTACGCATTTATGCAGGCTTACTTTGAGGATCAAGATACATATAAATTTTAAAAAGTCTTATCAAAGTAGGCAATCAATCTAATGCAACATCATAAAAAAAAAAAAAATACAACCATTGGAGAATCAAAAACATTATTATAGGTGATAAATGAAGTGTGTTTAAGTTTTAATTCTAAGACAAGTCATATGCCCAATGAATAAATGATACATAGAAAAGTTAAAAAGATGACGAATATTTGGACAATAAAGGTTTGTATTTATGCAACCCAAAAATGTTTGGTTTGGTCATTTTATTTTTTATTTTTTATTTTGTAACACAATGAAGTGTTATGTGTGATAATTTTCAATAATCATGGGAGTCATAGGTAATTTACACGACAGTCGGAAGAAAGGCCATCACTACTGGACTAATACAAGAGGATGGGCCAATGCGAATTGAAAGTGAGGACACGCGGCCAAGTCCAGGGTCGAGGCAATTAAGCAAACCAGTCCAGTCCACTCCCTATAAATTCTAAATTATAATACAAAACGAAACGACATCGTATGAAGAAGAGAACCTTCCTATCCAAAGAGGGCGCCTGATCTCGCAAATGATAAAACCTTAACTTAACCCTCGGGCCCTCAGAGTCCCAAACGAGAGTGAGAGGAGATCTGAGAAGATGAGAGATGAGAAATACAGAGGTGGTTTGGAAGCCCTAACAATGGCATTGGCTCTATGATCGGAGCCTTCACTGGAGATCAGAGACATGAGCGTGAAGAAAGAGAGAGACGACGGGGCATGAAGAAAAGCTCCTCCAATGCAATTCTTGTTTTCCGAGGTTTAACGCCTCGATGGCCGCCATTGATCCACGATCGGATCCGTTCAAGATCTCACCGTTGAAATCGCGTAGTAATTAACACCAAGACCAGAGATCTGATGGGGCTAGGTATGGGGATTTCAGGACCCGTCAAAGTTGATTTTGAAATTTAGGGTTTACTTAGGTTTATGGTTTACGGAGATCATTGTTTTTGATTTGATGGAACGACATGCCTGAGGAATTAATTAGTATTTCGGTCTTTACTTCAATGCATTAATGCGTTCGCTGTTTGCTTCCATTCCAGGTACACTCCCTGGCAGCTTACTCAAGATGCGATGTGGATTGATAGAGGCACTGACAGCGGGCCTTCCATATCTTTAAGGTTTTACTCCTTACTCATTCAAGCATTTGGATGTATGTTTTTCTTTTGTAAAATGTCACCTTTTGTTTTAAATGGAAACAAAATGAACAAAAATAAGTTTCCAGAGGCAAATAGCATAGTAGTGTTGAAAACTTGAACGATATATCTGACAAAAACAAAATTGGCACACATTATGGGAGCGCTTTGAAATAGCATATTTTTGTTGAATGATGTATTCTGATATGAGGGAGTGGGGGACGGTATCTTACATATGGAATCGGGAACATTGTGACATTACATCAGTGATATACGGTGGCGTGGTGAATTTAAAAGTAATCATTTGTAGCAATATCGGATGGTCTAATAACCATGCATAACTAGACTGTTCGACAACTTGATGTTCCGACAAAAAGAGAACATCAGATGATGGGGTTTCTCTAACTTTCAATGTAACATTAGGTGAAAGACATTAGAACGTGAAAAGGGTTAGTGTATTATTCAAATATTGTCACACACAATGTTCTAGGCAATGTCAGTAATCTGAGTGTTTTAATTAGACCCTCCTTTTCAACTTTTCAAGTTAAGACGAGAATGCAAGGAGTCTCAGAAGTTCTCAGTATTTTCTTTTGCATCTATGCACCCAAGCAATTTTTATAGGTTAGAAATAAAATTTGTAGCAGTAAATTTCATAGAACTAAAATTTATCTGTCCACATTGTCAAATATATACGGAGGATAGATTGGCAGTTATAAATTTAGAAGTCTATTCAGTCTCTCTCACTCTCTGTTGTTCTGTTATATTTCCTGGTTGTAGTTGTTACACATCAATCTTGAT
This sequence comes from Prunus avium, assembly GCF_965620075.1. NCBI lineage: Eukaryota > Viridiplantae > Streptophyta > Magnoliopsida > Rosales > Rosaceae > Prunus > Prunus avium. The sequence continues at coordinate 412,017 of NC_142289.1, forward strand.
TTGATATAATTTTTCATTGCAACCGTTTATCATTCATTTTTTGTTATCCATTGAACCTTTGGATTATGTAAAAGCTGGAAGATATATAACATATATAATTTCTGTTTTAATTTTATTTCCGTGTATTGGCAGGTATTCTTTTTGGTAGTAAAATGTTGTTTAAAATGAAGTTATGAATATACAAATGTAGTAATAGAGTATTTTAAAATGTTTCTTCAGGATGTTGTGTTCTGGTTTGCTATCTTTAATATTCAGTGGTTATCCTACATCAAATGTTCTTCCTATTTGTTGCAGCATCTTGCATTTTAAATAAAAGAACCTGTTGTTCTATGTTCTTTTTTCATATTGACATAACTATTCTTCCTATAATTCCCACTTGTTGCATTTTACCTTTAATTTCCCTTTTTTTATTCTATGGTTTTTTTGATATCCTTTTATATTACTAGCTTTGGAGTTTGTCCACATTTTAAAAACATTATTCGTTCCTGAAATGCCAGCGCTGGAGTCTGTTACTGTTAGCTTTTTATTTTGCAGGTAATTTTTGAGGATTGATGTTTCTTCTAGAGACATGCAATGATGATTTTTGTTAGTTCATTCGTTAGTGTGAGACGCTTTCTTATGTTTGTTTGTTGTGTCGTACACTTGCACATTCAGTAATTCTGCTTCGGTTCAACTTATTATTTTGCACACTGACCATCTGGTTTATTTCAGTCTTATTCCAATTGTTATTGTTTCTTATGGTTCTAATTGTTTAATTTTGTCTCAACTTTTGAGTCCTGGTATTATTTTATTAATTGTTTAACTGTTTTTTTCCCAGGATATCTAAAACCAGAGCTACCAAGATTTTGCCTCAAATTTCCTTTTTTTTATTTTTATTTTTTGACTAATTTGATCTAATTTCAAGCAAAAGAAGTGTGTATAATATCAGTTCTTTTATTTGAGTGCTGCGGATTGTAGTAATTATTTGTGTGCGTGGTTTTCTTTTTTCTTTGTGAGCCGCTTGGAACATACATTAGGGCCAAATAACTTTTGGGCTTATCGATACTTCCGACCCGCAATACTAAATTCGGCGTCGTCAAGTTAAAGTTTAACGCTATTATAAACGACAAAATAAGACTACTTAAAGGCCCATAAAAGACAAAATGGACCCAATGAATGGCCCATAAACTATCAAAAAGCCCACTGGAAAGCCAATAAACGACAAAGTGGGCAGTAAAGAGTTCCTAAGCGACAAAATAAGTCCGACGAAGGGTCATCGAACTGCAAATAGGCCCGACGAATGGCTACTAAACTATAAAATGGGTCCAATAACGATAAAACGGGCCCAACAAAGGCCCATCGACAAATACAGGCCCAATAAAGAGCTACTCAACGACAAAATGGGCCCAATGGATATTTACTAAACAACAAAGCGGGCCCAATGAAAGCCACTATACGGCAAAATAGGCCCAAAGAAGGACAATAAACGACAAAAGAAGTCCAAGAAAGGGGCAATAAACGACAAAACAGGCCCAACTAAGGCTCATATGATAAAATAGGCCTGACAAATGGCCACTAAACGACAAAGTAGGCCCAACGAAGGGCCGTTAAACGACAAAACAGGCCCAATAAAGAGGTGCTAAACGACAAAATAGGCCCACTAAAGAGTTACTATACGACAAAGTAGGCCCAACGAAGGACCACTAAACGACAAAAATAGGCCAGAAGGACAATAAACGACAAAACAGGTCAAACTAAGGTCCATAAACGACAAAATAGGACTGCCCTATTTTGTCGAGCCTTAAAATGGGCCTGTTTTGGCGTTTAGTGCCAATTCATTGGGCCTATCTTGTCGTTTAGTGGTTCTTTATTGGGCCTATTTTATCGTTTAGTTGCCTCGTCTATTTTGTCGTTTAGAGGACTTTCTTTGGGGCCTATTTTGTCGTTTATTGGCCTTTCTTTGGGCCATTTTTGTTCCTTATAGTGGGCTCATTGTGTCATTACTGGGCTTTCAGTGGGCATACTTTGTTGTTGATGGGCCTCCAGTGGGCTCATTTTGTCGTTCACGGGTCTTTAAGTTGGCCAATTTTGTCGTTTATGGATCTGTTTAGGGGAAATTACACCGTTCATTGGCATTTCGGTAGGCTGACTTCATCGTTCACGGGACTTTAATTGGGTCGACATTGTCGTCAAAATCATCCAAACATATACGGAGGTGCTCGACATAACTTGTCATTCTTAGCTATTAGGGCACGTTCACTCTTATTTGGTTACTTTGAACGAGGAAGGGGCCAATACTTTCTCAGACTGAATACGTAAGCCTATAATTGATAATGGCGCAGTTCCAGAAATTCCAAAATCATTATAATAATAAAAAATTGCATTGAGCTAACGGGTTCAACGTTAATCATCGATCAGAAATGTTAAAGGGTTGAGGGGTCCCAACGATTCTAGTTATTAGGCCCAACGAGTGAAAATGCATTTCACCAAACTATACGCAGATAATAATTTCCATCCAACAACAAAAATTTGACCTATTGACTAAATATAACATCTAATTTTGAAGTGGATTTGACATCAAACCAAGGAATATACTGTGACATGCTAATGTTCCACTGATGAAAATATGACCATGATTCTGCAACTCACATATCCCTTTAAGGGCAAAGTCAGTTTACAAGTCTGACATTGTTAAAAAAAGACAAATAATAATGGAAAACGGATAACCCTCAATCAGTTAGAAAACAGTCTATTTTGACATCAAGGTGCAGTGACTCTGCTCTACAACTAAGAATTAATCCAGTGCTGCAAAAGGCAGTCTTCTCATCACCCATGACTTATCAAAATCATGTAAGGAAATGAATAAAATATATTACTATAAATTCATGTTATGCAATCAACTAAGGTTTGATATGCGTCGCATATCAAACTGGATGTTTGAGCATTCACACACAGACACACAAAAGAACAAGAGCACAGAAACGGATCTCTGCAGATCACGAAAGTCAACATTGTCCATTTAGTACTACAGCCCTAAAGATGAGTGGTAAAATTCAATCATATAGAAGATTTAACGTAATTTGTGATAGGAGAAAGTTCAAGGTCTTTAAAAGTAAATCAAACCCAGATTGCAGATTGGGTGTGTCCAAGACCCCATGAAGAATTCCTTGCTATATTTTGGAGCCTGCAATGCAAATAGACCAGCGTTTTTTTTGTCATTTGTATGAATTTTGGAAATTACACTTCCATCAAATCATACTTGCCCCTGTGTTGTGGCACCACTTGTAAAGTAGGTAGGGATGGGCAATGGGTTACCCATTGGCCCAAATGGATACCAGTTAGGTGGTGGTGGTGGTTAGTACCCATGGGTGCCCATTGCCCATCCCTAGTCACAGTTAAAAATTTAAATAAAAAAAAAAAAAACAAGTACATAATTTGGGTTGGGAGAGGTTTTGGGCAATAATTTGGGATATTTTAGGTTTAGCCTCTTGGGTTGGAGATGGCCTAAGATAGGATCTATTTGAATAACTAAAACCCAAAGGTTCTTACAGTTACCCCTAACAAACTCTAGGAAGTTGAATTAAATGCTTAAGGGAAGCAGGGTTAACATCCTATATAAATAATGGTATGGTTTAATCTTAAATGAAAAATTGAACATTTTTACAAAGTCTAAATATGTATTGAAATGTCACTGTATCTCTGTGTGTGTGAGTGAGAGAAGAAAAATATGAATGGAAGGATGAAGGTCCTTTTACTAAGGCTTCTCTTTAGCTTCCCATGGGCTTGTCACAAAATTCTATAGAAGTACCACATCTTGTTATGCTTTAAAGTTTTAAGACATAGGAAACTATCATAAGGCTTAAATGGTGGTAGTATAAAATAAACGTGCCTGTATGAGAATCTTTTTGGAGCATCCTTTGCAGAGAGGGGTTTAGAAAGTGACTTTCCTTGAAACCAAAGTCCAGATTCATACGTTTTTTCAAACACAAGCTACAAAAGAAAATGCAAAATCAAAACCTCTTTAAAAAAATACATAGTTTGTACAATGAGCTCAAAGAAACTTAAATTTGGACTCAGCAGAAATTTAACTATACTTGAGATGTAGATAATGTAAAAATGGTTTTTCTCTTTTTCCCAATTTTTTTTTCACCACTAATTTCTTGTCCTCAAAATAAGGGAGGATATGAAGTTGGTGATCAGAAGAACGCTCTCTGCTCTCTATGATCCCAAATCTTTAAAAAATTGCATCTGGTGCACACCTACATTGAAGAACCCTAATTCGACTCCACTCCATAAACTTCATATATTGTTTGAATGCTATTATTTCTACAACTATCACCGCACGTAGTGAAACCCTAAGCGTTCTTCTATCGCGCAAAGGAATCCTAGAATTAAATACAAGAAAAACGTGTGAACAGAAGAATAGGGCAAAGATGCTCACCCTTATTAACACAAGTCTATTATCGCGCCGAGAATGAGGAACCCGTGGACGGCATCATCGAGATCTCGTACATTCTCGCCATTACCGTCGTTTCCCTAAGAAAAAACACATCCTCTTGCGATCTAAATATAAAACCCTAGAATTAATACAGGAAAAATGTGCAAACAAAAAGATAGGGTAACGGCGCTCACCCCTATGGACGACATCGTAGAGAGCTCGTGAGTGTATTGTTGCCATTGACGGTGGCCTGCGAAGCCGCTGTGTTCTCCTTTGCCATCGAAAAGCCCTAAACCCAAACGATGCTAGTAATTCTCAGGTAGCTAGTATCGTCGACACAGTTGCTGTATTTCTGAGAAATACTAATCATCGATCTGTCTTTCGCTAGAAGATCGGATCGTGCGAATGTAGAAATGAATTCCTAGAAAAAGAACAATCAAAATTTTCTCTAGCAAATCATAAACTCGGGCCTTGGTTTTCTTATCAAAACCCTAGCCCTGGGCCTTGATTTTCTAGAGAAATCTTAACCTTGGGCCTTTGATTGTCTGGAAGAAACCCTAGCTCCTCGGCCTTGATGGGAAAACCACAAAAATAGATAGTAGAATGAGGCCACGGAGTTATAGTCCTTTTACCGAGGTAAAAAGACCTTATCCTTGATGTTTTAGACTGAAATGAAGACTATCACCAAAAAAAAAAAAGGAGACTAAAATGAAGACATGCCCATGTGTTAAGTGTTTTCTTTCTTTTATTTGTTATTTGATTAAAAAAAGGGTAAACTGCCGAATACCCCTTGAACTATCATGCTTGTTGAAATCTCCATCATGAATTTTTGTTTCAGCCAATTTAGCCCTTGTATTAAATTTATTCGTCAATTTCACCCATGCCGTTAGCTTTTTCACAATTTCATCCAAATGCCCGTCAAATATAAGGGTAAATTTGACATTTTATAAGATTATTTTTTTATTGAACAAGATATTGGGTTAAAATAGGAACAAAAAGTAATTTGATTATAACAAAATATAGCGATCAGGCATGTTGACGCTCAGTACATGTCGAGCTCATCCACCTAATAGAATCTCGACACGTGGCCCGCATTTGACACCTACACAAACCCGTCAAACAATGAGACCCCCTTTGACTGCCAACCCGCCTGACCTCGTTACACGCGCCCTGTCCCCTCAGAAGCCAAGTGTTGGCCATGCAGACCTCCTCCTCCCCAGATGGGACAGGCGCCATTTTTGGCAGAAAAGGCTACTTCTGTCTGCCCGCCCCTAGTGGAAGTGAAAGGAGTCACCCTCAGCAGGAAGGAAGGGTGAATCCCGGCCATATCCCTCTGACAAATCTGATGTGATGTAAGCGACTCGGCTCCGAGCTGCGATGGTCGGCTTGTAAATCATACTGTCCTCCATCTCCCTATAAATAGAAGGGGAAGTTTTTGTAAAGGAAGGAGATCGATATGGTGTACTGATCAACTAAAATAAACAAACTCATTACTTCAGCTTGATCCCATCACTGTGATAGTGGGTTCAAACAAGGCATGTCTTTCAACATAATAAGGGGAGATAAACAACACGACCCTGAGTATCATAACTTGCGAAGATCTATCCCCGCCTTCTTGGCAACGGCATCAATTCCGTTTTTCTCTATCGTTTTCAATGCTTTAGTTGACAAACGCAGTTTAAGAAAGCGCTTCCCAGCTTCCCACCAAACCCTCTTGTATCGTAGGTTCACAAACTGCAACTTTTTGGTCTTGTGAGCTGAGAAGGAAAAGTACCAAAAAGTTGGTGGCATGCCAAATGAACATGTTGTAGAACAAACTAAGCAAACATATTTGTGATTCTTTAGTAAGTTGGCATCCTAAAAGTGCATATATATATTTTATGAAAATATAGGGATTCGAATTTCCTCTTGTGCTTGACTGCATGCTGCTCACTGCCACCAAATAAAACACCAAATCCACACTCCCTTAAAATAAAATATATTGCGAGACTATTACCAAATCCTAAACTTGGTTAATTGTATACGGGTTCTTTTCTGGGTTAATTAATAATTAATTAAATGGGTCGTAATGAACATGATTGATTACGACCCAAAAAAAAATCCATTAGTCATTCATCTTTTTTATCTATTATATTCTCATATAATTTTGAAAATTCCAAATTAGTCATATATTTTAACTAAATAACGAGGACATTTTAGTAATTAGCAATTCCATATAGTTTAATAAACAACTTCAATAGGTATATAAAATCTATTCTCCTCAATCCAACTTATCATCAATTCAATTCCTCCTAATCCAATTAGCGAAGATGCCATAATTGCATTCGACTCCATTGGTTTCTCTTCTCTTCTGGGCTTTTTGGCCCACGAACTGATCTGCGACTCCCTCACATTCACAAATGTCCCACCACCTGCAACCCGAAACTGCTTCCAAAACTGGTCTTTCGCGCATAATCTGATCTGGGTCTTCTTCAAAATCGCAAATTTCCAAATACCAACGACCTGAATTGCTTCCAGAAGTGGTTTTTAGCCGATAATTTGATCTGGGTCTGATTCAAATTTTTTACGCCTAGAGGTCCAATTGCTCTGATATTAAGCATGGTTTCTCTGTCCAATTCAGTGCTGTTTCCTCTTACTACATCCAGTGGCTTTTCTCGGTCGGCTAGATTTGCAAGGACAACCAATTGGTGTAGTACTAGTGACAAGCAAAAGGGAGAGCCCAGAAACGTTTTATGTGCTTGTATGGCGCCTCCCCCGAACTTGAGGAGCGATGAATCTTTTGCGGCAAAATTTGAGGTAAGTCCTTAACAACCTTTCCCTCAAGTTATTGTCTTTGAAGAACTAGTCTTTTGTTTTTTTTCCTTAATTCTTTTATTCAAGCAACCATCTTCTATGCTTATTTGGCATCTATTGACTCTACATTTCATCGGTATTTGTCAGCTCCTTTTTATTTTCTTCGATAAGCTGCAATTGGAGAAAAAACTTGTCTTTGATTGATTTGAATCACTTGTTTTTGGTTGATATACTTATAGGTATCGTTATTTTTATTTATTTTCGCCCATATGTATCTGGGCAAAGTGTGCAGTTTTCATTTGACTGTGGCAGTGTGTTTTATTATGTTATAAGTTTGAAGAATACAAGTTAACATTTTGTGTCTCACCAGGATTCATTTAAATCAGAGAATTTAAGCACAGTTCGGGAGCCTGAGGATGATTCTGATGTTCTAATCGAGTGTAGAGATGTCTACAAATCATTTGGCGAGAAGCATATATTGAGAGGTGTGAGCTTCAAGGTGAATCTGATTTCAACACATACTAAGTTCTTTTGATTATGTCTTTTTAGTTGTTTCAAGAATTTATATGCATTTCTTTTGTGAGGATGTAGCATAGGTCTTAACTTTGCCATTTTCTTCTGACTAGGATATAGTTTCCTAGTTAAGCGTGCCAAAAGTTAACTCTTTAGCTTGGAATTTTGGCTCATAAAAAAATTTGAAAACTAATTATTTGCTTCAGAACAGGAAATCAATGCTTAGTTCCCTTCCTCATCAGTACGTATTTGTAAAAAGGAGTCAATGCACTATATGGATTGAATGGCATTTGGCTTATGGGTTAGGTAGTAGATTGTTATGCTTATTGAAGGTCATTCGGGTTTTGCCCCAATTAGAATAGTTTTGGAGGTTTGCGTCATTATGGGATTTGGTATGTTTTTTTTTAAGGATTTTCATTATTTCTCTTTCTTAGCGATGGGCAACAATCTGTTTTGTTGTTTTCTTTAATTTTGCTGTCTACCATGGGATGTACTGCTGGTCTTCCTTTCATTAGTTTGTGCGTTCTAATATTATAATTATGTTTCTCATAAAAAGTTATTGGTCAATGGTGGATTCATTTATAGATTAGACATGGCGAAGCTGTTGGAATAATTGGGCCTTCTGGCACGGGGAAATCTACAGTTCTAAAGATTATTGCCGGGCTTCTTGCTCCTGACAAGGTTAATAGTTAATCTGGTTCTCATGTTGTGCTCACCTTTGTTTAATTAACTTGCGTTTACACTTTAATGAGCTTCAATGAGCTTATTAATGGTTCTCTTACATAGACTCTGTCCATTGTGTAACACATCAGGGAGAGGTATACATTCGAGGTCGAAAGAGAGATGGTTTGATAAGCGATGAGGAGATATCTGGTCTTCGGATTGGATTGGTAAACTTTATTATTAACTGGTCTGCTAGGGGTTATCTATTCTTTCTGATTCACTTATATCCAAAAGGTCTTTTAATGCATTTATCTACTATCTAACAGGTGTTTCAGAGTGCTGCACTTTTTGATTCTTTGAATGTTCGTGAAAATGTTGGTTTCCTTCTGTAAGACAGCTTTAGATTCTTTTGAATTTTGGAGATATATATATATATATATATATTTTTTTGCATTGATTTCCACTTAATTGCATAGGGCTGATAGTTTACGTTTTAATAGAATATGCCAAAATATAATTCATTCATTAATTGATTAGGTATGAAAATTCGAGCATGCCCGAGGATCAAATTTCACAGCTTGTGACTGATAGCTTGGCTGCTGTAGGGTTAAAGGTATGTATAAAATATCAATTTATCAGTCTGCAACGAGCTCCAACTTACCAAGTCCTGCATGTATTTATGATTCCAAAACCCCCCCCCCCCCAAAAAAAACAGAGTTTGACTATCCAATTTATTTATGTTGTACTTGGTCATTTGTTTAGGGTGTTGAGGATCGATTACCTTCGGAGCTGTCTGGTGGAATGAAGAAACGAGTTGCTCTGGCTCGGTCTATAATTTGTGATACTACAAAGGAAGCCATAGAGCCAGAGGTATATTGAGCAGCTGATAGATTTATTTTGTTCTCTATCTACTTTTGTTTCCTTGGATAATGTTTGCGTAACTGTTTTAGTACTCAATTGAAACTTTGGCCTTTAAGTGGTTCCCATTGCATTACTTTATAGTCATTAGTATCATCCCTCCGAGTTTAGGATGCAGTTGTGTACTGTGTTCTCATGGTCTGACTCTGACAGAGGCAGTTGGTAGGGCCTGTCTCCTGAGTCCTGACAGTATTCTACAACCTTCCACAGGTGCTCTTATATGATGAGCCAACCGCTGGACTTGATCCTATTGCATCTACTGTGGTAGAAGACCTCATCCGCTCTGTCCATACAAAAGATCAGGCAGCGATTGAGAAGCCTGGGCAGATTGCATCTTATGTTGTTGTTACTCACCAACATAGTACCATTAGACGAGCTGTTGACAGGTTGGGCTTCATACAAATTGTCATGTTATTATTGAACACTTGCGTTGATTGTTTCATATGTGTTTTAAGCAAAGCATATATTCAATGTGTATAGGTTATTGTTTCTCTACGAGGGCAAGATAGTGTGGCAAGGAATGACTCATGAATTCACAACCTCCACAAATCCAATCGTTCAACAGGTAATGACAAATTTGGTTTTGCAATGAATTAGTTTGACAACATGTGCAGTTAGATAGTTTAGGCATTGGTGTTCATAATTTGTTTCTTCTGTCAGAATCAGATAGTTGGGATATGATTTAAGCTTTATGATGATCCGGAGTCCCAGTACTTACTCTTTTTTTTTTTGTGAGTGTTGCTTTCAGTTTGCTTCTGGGAACTTGGACGGCCCAATTAGATATTAGAGCTTGTGCTTGGTGTGCATACTAGACAACACAAGGTCCCTGAGGACTGCTGCGTATCAGTGGAGAATGCTGGAAAATGGGTCAGATGGTGCCTGCAAATTCAGGCTCTGCCTCCTTTCTTATATAATTATATTTCATTGCAGGGGATTGGAGCTCAAATAAAACAAATTTCTCAGTCGCTAACAGAAACCATGGCCGTGCAACTGCTTCACGAGAGCCAGCATCTAAATTAGGCATATGGCGATGTCACGATTGGCAGGATAATTTGCTCTTTTTTCTTAATTATAAATTACTGTTATCTTTCTCTAGGTTAGTGTCAAATTTATGAGATCGGGGACCTGCTTTCATCCCCATTTGTCAAGGAGAGTGTATTCAAAACTTAATAACATATAATTGATAAATTTTTTTTTTTTTGGGTCGAAATATAATTGATCTTATTTCTAATGAAAGAAGACTAGCATTGCCCAAAAGCTGGTACATGAAATAAGACTCAGGCAAGGGCCAACCAACGGCATGCCATTGCCTGATTATTGTTGTCAATATCATTGAAAACAAGGTCATGAAAGCTTATGGCATGTTATTGTTGCACTCTCAGTACCACATTCCGAACAGCTAGCTTCTATGTTAGCAAAGCATGGAAGAACAAACTCATCCATTAGTAGGGGTCAACAAAAAGCAATCTAGAAAAAGAGTATTTAAAATGTACATCTTATCGTTTTCCTCAACATCAACATGTACATTACACTAAGCTTTTGTCTGGAGAATGTAATTTCGTGCTCGAGGTGAGCAAAAGAGGGCCAAACCCCCAAAGTAGAAGCTGAGGAAAGCGCTCAGACAAAAAACCCAAACAGAAATCCACCCCTCGTCCTCTTCCCCTTCAAGTGCATTCCCTGGCACCACGGGGAGGCTTGCTGGGTCACACCCTCCATCAGAGGACTCCAAACACAAATCTGGATTTCCAGCAAATGCTCCTGGAAACCTCCAATATCCTTGTTTCTTTGTAACAAATCCAGAGAAACAGTTATATGACAAATCCAAAAGAGTCAGGCCTTGAAGGCTGGAAATGTTTCCAGGAATATGACCTGACAAAGAATTGTGTGATATATCCAAGGCCCTTAAACTCCACATCTTCTCCAAATCTGGAACACGACCCTGAAGAAAATTGTGTGACAAATTCAGGTATTGCAAACCACGTAATCCAAATAGTCCCACTGGAATCTCCCCATCTAGCACATTGTTAGAGAAATCAATTCCAACCACTGAAGATAGTACATAACTGAAGCTTAATTCAGTGCTACCAGTGACAATAATAAAAACTTTTGTATCCGCATTGTGCATTGTACCAAACGGCTCTCTCTGCATTTTATCAAGCTCTCCATTCTTAAAATTTATACTCATGTTAAAGTTACCATCTGGTATGAAGCCAGAAAATTTGTTTCCTGAGAAATCCATCATTCTGATCACTTGAAAAGTAAAGAGCCAACTGGGCAGATTTCCACTAAATTCATTTTGAGCTAGGGACAGATACCTGAGGTTCGACCATTTGGTGATTGCATCACTCAAAGTTCCAGAGAGATTGTTGGAGCTGAAATCTACAATCTCCAGAGATTTACAGCCTGCCAAAGTAAGTGGGATCTCACCAGATATCTTGTTGTTGCTAATGTCCAGTATCTTCAAGCTATCCAATGCATCAAGTTCCGGTTGAATTTCACCCGAAAGATTGTTGTTATTGAGTATCAATGCAAGCAGCTGAAAACAACCAACGATGTTCAATGGAATTGAACCTGATAACGAGTTGTGTGAGAGATCAATCACTTGGAGATACGTCAAATTTCCAATCCTCGCCGGAATTTCCCCAACAAGAAGATTGTTGGATAGAAACAAGGCCTGCAAGCTTTTCAGTTCTGTAATCTTCAATGGGATTTCACCGGAGAAACGATTGTGAGATAAATCAAGAAGAACAAGCCCAGACTTCTCAGTTGTCTCTGCAATCTTGCTCGGAAGGTGACCAGACAAATCATTGTTACTCAAGTCCAGCACAAGAAGCTTCTCTGAAAACACAAGTCTTGGAGATAATTCATAAGACAAGTGATTGAATGAAAGGTTTAGATGCTTCAAAGCTTGAAGTGAAGCCATACATGTAGGCATTCCTCCCATAACAGAATTGTTAGCCAGATTCAAAACTCTAAGAGACTGAACACAAGCAGAGAAACAAGGCAAAGTACCGGAAAACTGATTCGACCCAAGATTGAGAAACACCAAGGATTGGTGAAAATCACTTAGAGTACCAGATAAATTATTGTTCCCGAGATCTAAATATTTCAAAGATTTCAAGTACAACAAGCTTTCAGGAATTTCCCCATGAAATGAATTGAAACCTATATCTAGTTTTTCCAACTGTGCTGAGAAATTACCTACCCACCAAGGAATAAGACCTCCCAAATCCTTGTTACCATTCAAAACAAGTTCTTTCAACTGCCAAAGCCGCATAAGTGTATCAGGCACAGTACCGTAAAACCTATTGTAACCAAGATGTAGAGTTTTGAGACTGCGTAGAGTGCCAAAACATAACGGAATTGTGCAAGTAAAGTTGTTTCCGGACAAAACCAAATGTTCAAGAAATGGAAGTTTGCACAAGTTGGGGTGAATTTGGCCAGACAAGTTCATGTTGGTCAAGTTAACTGAAACCACTCTGCCAGTCTGGTTTTCGCAGATGATTCCAGTCCAGTTGGTACAGTCAGACCCAACCCAGCTGGACAAGCTCTGGCTAGGGTCTTGGAGGCATGACCTAAATAGCAAAACTGAGGCTTTGTCATCTGGGTAAAGATCAACACTTTGAGAAAGGTTTGAACATAGAAGCACAAAGAATATGAGTAGCAGTGCACGTAAGTTGAGAGGATTACAGTGGCAAAACCCTGAAACCCATTTGTGTTCCATGACTAACAAATAGAGGGTTTAGACAAGTGAAAGAAGGTTGAAGAACAACAACAGCTAAGCTTGGCGGCAGTAGCTGAAAAAGTAAGGCAATCACAGCGATGAAAAGCTAAAGCCCATCTTTACCCAGATGGGTTAGAAGCTAAAATATTGGACAACCTGAAGAGAAAGCTCAGTGGCAGAAGCTATAAATTAGACTTACCACAGGGGTAAAATCCGAAAACCATCTTGAAGAAGATGGATAAGAAACAAAATCTGCTAGTGACACTTAGAAAAACAAGAACGTGATGTGATATTGTGTTGAAGTAAGTGATAGCTGAAAGGTGCAGAGACAGAGTTAGAGAGAATGGGACTTCCAGATGAAAATGATGCACACTGTACTGTAGCAGAAGAAGCAAAAGAATATGGAATTTGGAAAAGCAATTAAAGCTTCTTTTTCCCTTGGCCTTTTATTTATTTTATATTTATTCCATTTTCTTTTGAAGTGTGATGAGTGTTTGTGTGTGTGAGTAAGCTCAGGCGCGTGGGCTAGTACTGGAATGAATGACCGACCGACCCGTAAAGTTGGATGGATTGGGCTGGGCTACCAAATTCACTGGGAGCTAAAAGAGGGAAGAAACAAAAAATATGACGTCGGTTTGACCATTGTCGAACAACATCGAACACAAGGTTGGTGTGTAAAACAAATATTAATAATTAAAATTATTACTTAAATGAGAATAATATGATAAATTTATATTTTTTTATATTAAAAGAAAACTCAGATAATAGATCCTATTTTTATGGAACACAATTATTCATTAACTTTTTAAATTCTAAAATAAATTTTAAATTTTTTTTAAAAAATATCTCGCAAGTGCGAAAGTGTATACAAATAAGCTTGTCAGAAAGGCTAATGATTTATAAGAAGAATAAAAAGATCAAATTTTTTGGCTAAATGGGAAGTTTATAGCTAAGAAAATAAACTCATTTGCATATATATATATATATATATTATTCACCGAAGTTCAGATTTTCGCTCTGATTTAGTCATTCCCATCCACATCTCTTCAATAATTAGCAAAATTCAAGCACTTGGAGACACACGCATTCACACAGCTCAGAGAGTCAGAAGAGAGACCGAGGCTGAGACACATTTGATGGGCCTTTACCTTCCTCTTGTGCTTCTTCATCAATGGCCAAGCCTCTCCCTTCCTTCACTTTCTTGACCCTTCACAGATTACCCATTACTGGTTTTCACCTCCTCCTAATCTTCCTCCACTCTCTCTTATAACTCTCACCCCTTCGCCGGTTTTCCCGGTACCTCCTCGCCCTCTTATTCTCCTGGTTATTTCCCAAGAAATTTTCCTGTCTGGGGCTTTCTCAAGAATCTTTTGAGCCGATCTATTTTATATTTGATCTGGGTTTACTTCGATTTATTCATTTTTTCTTTAAAATTAAAAAATAAAAACAACCCAAAAAAAAGTGCCCTTTTTGTGTATCATTTGTTGGCTGGTTGGGGCGAAAAGGTGGGCAGAGTAACAGAAAATTGAACTACGTTTAAAGAAGCTTGAATTCCCGGGAAAACGAGAGAACTCAATTTTTGAGTTTGTCTCTTAAGGTAAAGTTTTCAATTTTTTTTTTAAATTTCATAAAAAAAAAAGGTTTTCATTTTTAATCAAAATCTCATACTAATTAAACAACAGGGAATGAAAAAAATGGAGAAATCACTATGATTTTCCTTGGTTTTGCTTAACTTTATTGTCATCTGATTCTGAACAGAAAATTGGGAATGGCATCGGTGTTTCTTTTCCATGTTGTGGGTGATCTAACGGTGGGGAAGCCAGAGATGGTGGAACTGTGTGAGACGGAGACGATGGAGGCGGCGATAAAAGCGATCGGAGAGTCGATGGAATGTGGTATACCGGTATGGAAGAAGAAATCACATGTGGGTATGGTTGAAAACGATGAAATGAGGCAGCAGAGGTTTGTGGGCATCCTCAATTCCCTCGACATTGTTGCTTTCTTTGCTAAAAGTGAGTGTCTGGAGGATCATGATAAGGCTTTGAAGACTCCGGTGTCTGATGTTGTTGTTCCTAATAATTCTTTGCTGAGGCAGGTTGATCCTGCGACAAGGTTTGGTGCTTTTCAATCTTATTACTTTATATGGTCATGCTATGAATTTCCATTAATCTTAGATCAAGTTTGGTACCCTACTTTTTAGTAGTGTTGTTTCTACGATTATTGATCATGGTGTTTTGTGATTAGATTCTGATTAGCTTTCACTTAAAACTGTCTTTTTTACCCCTTCCATTCGTACGTTCATACTACTGCTGCAACCATTCCATTCTTGAAATAGTTTTTTATTTTGTTTGGAATTGGCTTGAAACCGTTATTTTTATTTTGTTTGGAATTGGTTTCTTAAAAGTAATGTGTTTTTTCTTTCTTTCAAATTTCTCTTTCTGCAAGGTTGATAGATGCACTGGAGATGATGAAGCATGGTGTAAAGCGTCTTCTTGTTCGAAAGAGTGTTGTATGGAAAGGCATGAGCAAACGTTTCTCAGTTATCTATAGCGGTAAGTGGCTCAAGAACATGGATACTAGTGGCAGCAGCAATAGCCTTGCTGCCAATCGGCCTTCCTCATCTTCCGCTACCAGTACCCGCGACAAGTTTTGCTGTCTCTCAAGAGAAGATGTTATTCGTTTCCTGATTGGCTGCCTAGGTGCCCTAGCTCCTATTCCTCTCTCCTCTATCTCCTCTCTTGGAGCCATTAACACAAACTACCAGTTTGTTGAAGCCTCGTCTGCAGCCATTGAAGCCACTCATAAGCTTCCTGAAGACCCTAGTGCAGTTGCTGTTGTCGAACACACACTGGAAGATCAGTACAAGATTATTGGAGAGATATCTGCCTCCAAACTATGGAAATGTGATTACTTAGCTGCAGCATGGGCTTTAGCTAATCTCTCAGCTGGACAGTTTGTCATGGGAGTTGAGGATAATGCGTCCTCAAGATCACTGCCAGATATCTCTATAAATCAAACTGCTGGAAATAATAATGTGGCTAATGGTGGTGGGTCAACAAAGTTGAAAAAGTTCAGTAGCAGGAGTATAGGGTTCAGTCCTGCGAGCGCAAGCTTGGGAGTGAGTAGAAGCATGTATAGAGGCAGAAGCGCACCATTGACCTGTAAGGTTACAAGTTCATTGGCAGCAGTCATGGCTCAGATGTTGTCTCACAGGGCAACCCATGTGTGGGTGACTGAGGATGAAAGTGATGATATCTTAGTTGGAGTGGTGGGTTATGCGGATATTATGGCTGCTGTGACCAAACAACCAGCCCCAATTATCCCTGCACCAGGGCGGTCGACTGAGGGTAATGAGATTCACAATTGAATTATTTCTTAATTTTTTTACTTTCTCTGAAGTACTTCTTGCATTGTATTGTTCAGCAATTTATGTTTCCTATGCAACTTGTGCTGGCTAGGATGTAAAAACGGGTTTGAGACTTGTGGGTTTGTAACGTTTTGACCTTGTGTAGAACTTTGTTGCAATAATGAATAATGTGTCAATTGAAACATTCCACTTGTGTTTAATTTTGCTAATTTACTAAACACTGTTAAACACGTTGTTGTTTTACAATCTCACGTATCGTTGTTAGAGCAGAGTACCCTGTATTTCTTTCAGCTTCTTGTTAAGTTCTGAAGCAAACAGATTTAGTGATAATCCGTCACTTGTTTTACTCATTTATAGATGATGATGATATAGGAGGGAGGGGCCAAAATGATCAAAATTATAGAAGATTATGCAAATGGTGTAAAATTCCAAGAGTAAAATATTAAAAGAATGCTTAAGGTTGTTAAATAAAATTAATTGGGTAGCCTGATGTTAAGCCTCCTTAGCCATATGGAGTGAAGCACCATATGAAATACATCAAATGGCTTAGCTGGTCGGTTGAGCATGAAATGCCTTCTCACCTGCATCACCCTCTTTTGCAATTTCAAGTATTCTGAGTGCGGAACAGCTTTCAATATTGCCTTGATCTCGGGTATTCTCTTTGGTGGAATTTCTATTGTAAACTTGCTCCAGTCGAGAACATCAGCGAAGGGCAATGAATAATAGTCAGAAATGAGCACAGGGACACACCCTGCATACATGGCCTCAACCACTCTAGGACTAGCAACTTCAGTCCCACTTGGGCACAAGCAAAATTTGGTCTGTCCCATTATTTGGTGGTAATTTTGCCCCTTTGGGAGATACTCATGGACTTGGATTTCATCATCTTTGTCCTTCCAATGTTCAAACAAAAACTTCCTTATGTTTCCATGAGCACCACCGGCGAAGAAGGCCAGGATAGGCCGGTTATCAGGGTGTTGGTGGAGGAGCGACGGGCCAAGAGTGTTCTCCGGTATGTTATATTCTGGTAGTGAGACGTCTCTCCCGGGCTGGAATCCTTCTGAAGTGTTAGAATTGCAGAGTACTCTTATGAAGCTCTTGTAGAACTCATGGTCATCATATATGATTTCTGGTGCCTGCCAAAATTAAAGAAACATAGGTTTATTATATTGGGGAAATAAAGGAAAATACTTGTCTCCTTGGTAATGTAATGTAATGTAATGACGCATTGCCGTTTTTACTTGTAAGGAACCAAGGTGTTCGGAAATGAAATTCCAAGGAGAGTTGTGGAAGTTGATAGATACCCAATCATGACAAGAGAGCATAAAGTGGTCAGCTCCATTGCTCCTATTCCAGTAGGGGTACTTGTGGGCCACAACATTAATGTAGTCGGTGACAATACGAACTAGTCGACCGTGAAATGTGTATGGTTTAGGGCGATCGTACAAGAAATCAGCAACCCTTTTGACGCTTACAGGGACAAAGAAGGAATGTGCCTCGTGATGATGGCGGGCCAAAAATGGGGAATTTCCACTGGTGTCCAGCTCATCGATGAAATGACCTTCAATGGAGTAGATGTAGGACATGGGCCCGTTATGGAAGATGGGTATCTCTCCTTCCTTGTAAGCCCATATCTTGAATCTTTTCACCATCTCTATGTGGCTCCTGCTCACCCACATAACCCATATAATTTATAAACAGCCGGAAAAAAAAAACAAGAAATAAGACAAGAATTTGGGACCGTCCCCAATAATTACAAAAAATAAAGAGGAATCTAGTAAAATAAAGTTGGAAGGGGCCTCAAGTTGGAAATTGAAAGGGATTGCTTTGTTCTTAAGAAAAGGATCGGCATAACAATTTGGTAAAAACAAATGAGCATGATTATTAGTCCAAAAACATTAAAACCCCCCCAAACTTTTTAGGCAATAAGAAGGTAAAAAAATCTTCATGATTCATTCCAACCCAGAAATGAAAACCCTAGACTTTACCATATATGTATGTGTTTTAAAAAGAAAAACCAACTACAGAAGAGAAGAAAAAAGAAAACTCAACTGATGAAATGCATAGGGATTTCTGTACACACTTCCTCTGGGGATGTAAATCTCTTGTCTATCAGATGTATACTTGCTCGTACGAATGGCTTCGCGGATGGCTGCTCTCGCTCTCGCCAACTCTTCTTCAATCGTGATTCCACTGCTCTTCTTTTTCTGAAAACGTTATGGCACAAAAAAACAAACGGACAACCTAAGAAAGGAAAAAAAGCAAGACAAGAAAAGAAAACAAGCGCCCCAAAAGCCAAATAATGTTATAATTGTGAAGAACATACAAACAACATGTAAAGCTGCTTACTTTGACATGGTCTGCAACAATGGAAGTAGAAGGAGACGGTGCAGGTGAGACATATTGATATTGGCTTGTTTGGTTGCTTTGACGAGGGCTAGAAGAAGAAGAAGAAGAAGAAGAAGAAGAAGAAAGGGTTGTAAGATTGAAATGGTTTTGGTTCAAGTGAGAGAATGGAAGAAGAACCAGAAGGAGGAGGATGAGGAGGAGAAAAATTACAGAGAGTAAATAGGGTGACCGGAATTCAAAGGCTGCCATAAAGCCCTTTTAATAAAATGCAGACAGATTGCAGAACCAACAAGTTGTTTTTATTTTTATTAAAGGAACAAAGGCACAACCGCTTTAAATTTAATGTAGGATATGATTCACCGCATGATGGCCAAATGTTAATCTTAAATACAGGCAGCTAACCTCTACCTCTCTCCTTGCTTTACTTCCATAAACATCCTAATCACCCATTCTTATGCTGCCACGTCACATCACACACCCCTTTCTCGTTTTCCTAATTACCATATTACCAAAATTTTTGTAACATATGCTGCACTGCATTATGCTCAAAAAGCCACCACAAACAAATTGGGAATTTGAAATTTATTCTTCCAAATCTTCCATGCTGGAAAGGGAAGTTTCATGATATGCCTTCAAAATTTAGGCCTGGACTGGATGATTACAGAGCACACACAGATTTAGGCCTGGACTGGATTAAAGTAAATATGTAAATGGCATATCCAACACTTGAAAGGGTAAACATGTTGGATTAAAACAAAAGGGCCGGCCGCCTATCTTGGCTTCTCTGTTTTTTATTCGATTGACTAAAAGCCAATTATATATTTATTTCAGTTTCTTTTTCTTTTTCCTTCTTTTTGGTTAAGAAAAAGGGACAAGGATCAACATCAACAAGACTTATATCATGCAAAGTAACACTAGGAAGGAGAATCACTTACTGTAATATCATGCTTTTTTATTTTTCATCCCTTATAATTAAATATCATTATCTGAATGACTAGTGTTTGCTTGACGCATCACTGTGAGTTTAATCTCATGCTAAAACAATGATTATTAAAACCTCTACAAGATTCCTGATGATCCTTAAAATCGATCTGGCAACCGAATGTTAAGCCTTCTAAGCCACACTGAGTGAAGCACCATGTGAAATACATCATAGGGCTTAGCGGGTCGGTTGAGCTCAAAATGCCTTCTCACTTGCATCACCCTCTTCTGCAATTTCAAGTACTTCGAATATGGAACAGCCTTCAGTATTGACTTGATATCTGGTATTTTCTTGGGTGGAATTTGTATCGAAAACTTAGTCCAATCAAGAACATCATCAAAGGGTACGGCATAGTAATCGGAAATGAGGACCGGGACACACCCTGCATACATTGCCTCCACAACCCTAGGACTTGCCACTTCAGAACCACTTGGGCACAAGCAGAACTTAGTTTGCCCCATTAGTTTGTGGTAGTTCATATTCTCAGGAAGTTTTTCATAAACTCGAACTTCATCATCTTTTTCCTTCCAATGCTCAAACAAAATGCTCCTGATGTCACCATGGGCTGCACCAGCAAAGAAGGCAAGGATTGGACGCTGAGAAAGGCGTTGACCAAAACGGGGCGGTCCAAGTTCGTAGGCTTTGAGGTTATATTCTGGCAGTGAGACGTCTCTGGTAGGCTTGAATCCTTCAGAGGTGTTTGCATTGCATACCACCTTCATCAGATTCTTGTAGGGCCTGGGATCATCACGTGAGATAATTGGCGCCTGAAAAAATCAATCAATCAATCAAATAAATTAATAATAACATTATTGCTCCCCTTTATACCCGAGGGAGGATTACATGACGATTGTCAGAAAATAAAAGAACATTTTTGGAAAAATATAAGCTTTACCCAATCATGGCATGAGACAAAAAAATGGTCGGCTCCAGCGCTCCTATTCCAGTAAGGGTATTTATCAGAGATGACATAAATGTAGTCGGTGAAGATACGGTGGAGTCGATGGAAAAATGTTTCGTGGTGAGGTCTGTATAGAAAGTCAGTAATCTTGGACACGCTGAGTGGTAGGAAGAATGCATGGGCCTCATCAGGATGTTGGGCCATGAATGGGCTTGGCCCACTTTCCATCTCGAAAATAAACTGGCCTTCGATGGAGTAGATGTATGTGGTGGGCCCATTGTGGACCATGGGTACCTCTCCTTCCCTGTAGGCCCATATCTTGAACCTTTTCACCATCTCTACGTGACTCCTATTATTAACGCAAAACAGCATAACAAGTTAAACTCCCCTTGAGTCTTAACCCAAAAGAGCAACAGCAGCGTCCACAAGACAAGACAAGGTCGTATAAATACAATATAAGCATAACGCCAGTTGTTACAACAAATGTGGACCGCTCTGGAAAGAGAAACTTGGAAGTGGACTTGTTTGCGAGGGACAACCAAGAAAAGAAAGCATGCACCCACCAGCACAGAAAATGGCAAGATACCGTTTTAAAATATATTATAATAACATTTCCAAAACCGACTGAGTTAATCCACTGGTTTTGCATGTGGCAAGCAAACAAAGGATAGGATTCAAACACCACCGGCTAAACTTAATTTAGAACAGAAAAAAGAAGAAGACTTAACTGATGAAAGGCATTGGGATTTCTGTAGGCACTTCCTGTGGGGATGTAAATCTCGTTGCTGTTAGACGTGCAATTCTTCGTAACAATAGCTTTGCGGATAATCGCTCTTGCTACGCCCAACTCTTGTTCAATCCTCTCTGTTTTGCTCTGGTTCTTCTGGACATACACATATATATATATATATATATATATATATATATGTATTTAAAGTAAGTTTTGGCATTATTTCCAAAATGACTTCTTTTTCTTTCTTTTTGGAAAACAAAACAAAACAAAAACAAACAAACAGAGGAAAAATGAAACTTAAATGAATTAACTACTGTTGTTAAAGGTTGCGTACTTCGATAGTGGTATGAGTGAGTTTAGGCGCAGAGGAAGTTGAGGGAGGAGACTGATGGCGCTGAAACTCCAGCAGTGCTTGGGATGGGGAAGGTGCAGGTGCAACATGCAAGCCTGTGTGCTTGTCTGTGGTAATTTGTTGTTGGTGGTTAAAAGATGATGATGGGGAGGTGGGAGAAGAAGAGAAATTGAGAGAGAGATGGTGTTTTTGGTTTAAAGGAGAGAACAAGAGGGCTACAAGCAAGAGGAGGGTGAGAGTCACAGAGACTAAATATGGAGACCGAAAATCCGGGGCTGGTTCTGCCATGAAGGAATTCGTTCAAGACGAATACAAAGGTTTACATCAGCTGCAAGAGTGAGCGTCAAACAACCACTCTGGCCAAAGTTGGTATCTCTAGTCTCTACATTATCTCGTATTTATACATTAGAATGGTTTTTCTTCAAAAATAGAGTAAGGGTTTTTATAGTCCCATTTTTGACTTAATTTGTATTTTGGTCCTTTAATTTCCAAACTCATTTTTGTGGTCTTCAACTTCACTTTCGTTAGGACAAATTATCATGTCGTCAATTTTGTTATATTTTATGTTAAATGCATGGGCAACATGATATATATATATAAATTCCCACCATCTAAATATTATTTTTAAAACTTAAAAACCTTCTTCCAATCCTTGTTATTGCAGGGAGGGTGGGTATTGTTTGGGTGGGAGTGTGGGTTGTGGGAGCACCATAAGTTGTTGCGGGGGTGGCAGGTTAATTGGCTCGGTGTCGAATGGAGGTTGTTCATGGCTTTATTGGATTGGAGAAAGGGAGACATATCATTAGTTGATTGGTGGTGGGTTATAATGGGCTTGGCTTGGGGAGGGAGGGAGATATATGGATGGGGAGAGTTAAGTTGCAGTTGTGGGAGAGTGGGTGTGGGGTTTGGGTGCGCCAAGAATTGCCCATGTACCTCAAGAGTGAAGCAATTTCTGATTTTGACCCTCAATAAAATATCGTGTGTCATGCACATACTCAAAATTAACAAAAAAAGTTAACAAAATTGACGACAAGACCATTTGTTCTAACGAAACTAAAGTTGAAGGACCACGAAAACGTTTTTGAAAATTGAGAGATCAAAATGCAAATCGGCTCAAAATTCAAGGACTATTAAATCTAAAAATCCTTAGACTAATAACATTTTTACGACAACTGATTTATGAATCAAACCCGACCCGAATAGAATTTGATAGATTCGTGTTTTTGGGCCAGTCCAAGTTTTATCTGGTCTTGGGTGCTCTAATTAAGGTTGGGCTTCAGACAATCCGGGCTGATTAAACATGTTTTTATACTGAAGTCGGCCCAAAATGATTAAACATGTTTTCAGTAATTGGGCTTCTAATGGCAACTTATTGTTATTTTTATTTTCAAAAAGGCCTACAACAATACAAACCCATTAGTTCTAATTTTTATTAATGATAATATTTTACCAATAATTTTTGGGTGGATAGTATTGGCCGTGCGTGGATAGTATTTTACCCAATTTCCCAAAACAAATAAAAGAAAAGAAAACGTGCATCTCATCGCATACATAAATAAGTGTGACTCATCGTAACAATAATCGACGGAGGAGGATGGCTTTTTTTATATTGTAAAACATTAAACAAAAAATAAAAATGGATTCTCAAACAAACAAGTCAAAGATTGAGAGATGGTGAGGGAGAGACAGATTGTTCATGGCTCTGCTCTTGAAACTACCCGCGATCCCTTTCCCCGTAAGTCTAAGGCACGGCTGCTCACTTCAATTTCGTTCCACAGCAACACCAACAACAACAAGAACGGCTCTATCTCCCCACAATGTCTCTTTTCATACCAATACGACCACTCAAAAGCTTCCCATACTCCTCTTCGACATCATGGACACCGTTGTTCGCGACCCTTTTTACCATGACGTCCCTGCCTTCTTCAGGTACCCAAACTCAAATTCTTTTCTTTTGTCATTTCCTTCAATTGGGTTGCCTTTGCTTCTTGTTGATTAGATATAAGACAATAAAAGAAGAGAAATTGATAAACTCTCACTGGTTTTGGACTTTCAATATGGCATATGGTTCATTCATTGGCTAGCTGCTGCATAACAATTTTATTGGAAATATCAGAAAATTGAATCTGTTTTAAGGAAATTGGAAAAATAAAAATTATTCAATTTGCTAGAATTCTTTTTCTGTTTTATTTGTAAGTCCCAGCTAATCACAATGATATTTCATGTCCAGAATGTCTTTCGAAGAACTAATAGAATGCAAGCACCCAACTGCGTGGATTGAGTTTGAAAAGGGGATTATTGATGAGGTATACTTGGAATTATGTTTACTAAGACTATTAAGTCTTACCTATGGGTGACGGGTCCCATCCCCATCTGCAAGTGAAAGATTTTGCTTTTTGAACTCTCAAGTGAAAATGCATAATTTTGTTCTAATTAACGGAAGCAAACAAAATTATACATTCAAAATATGAATTTTTATTCCATGCTATAGCATGTCAAATTGCTGTATGACAAATGATTTTGCCACCAGATGGAGCTAGCGAGAAAGTTCTTTACTGATGGAAGGCCTCTAGATTTGGAAGGTTAGTTGGAATTTCTTACTTTAAAAAAAAAATGAAGATGTAAGCTTTTGGGGTACATTTTACCAGTCATCTCTGCTGTCATGTATTTCAAATACTACCTCTTTCATAAGACTTTAACTTAGTCCTTACAAGTCTGAGCCAGTAAGAATGTACTTCATGTCACTAGAAAATGACTTTTCTTAATGTTGCTTCATTTTTCTGCTGTTATCGTTTGTGTAAATGATTCTTTTTCTTGCTTTATGAAGGTTGATACTGACAGTGAAAAGAACAATGGTACATGCAGTGCGGAATTTGTTTGTCTGTGTAACTTCTGTGCAAAATAATGTAGATACCTTATATTGATTCCAAAATTATGACATATACTAATCAATCCTCTAATATTTGGCACTGCATTGTGGAATTGTTAATTTCTTTTGTTTCTTTTATTATCTTTGAAGCCCTCGTCAAAATTACTTTTCATTGACTTCCGAAATATTGTATTGTTAGTCTTATTGAACTGGGTAGATTGAAGCACTTAAGTCTGTACTTTGACATGATATCAGAGTGGTAAAATGTGTTCTCGTATAATATGCTCTTCCTTCCGAATCTTACAGGAAAGTACTTCATCTATCTTTGCAGGCCTAAAAGATTGCATGAGAAAGGGATATTCCTATGTTGGAGGCATAGAAGAATTGCTTCATTCATTGAAAGATAACAACTATGAGATGCATGCCTTCACAAACTATCCCATCTGGTTAGATGAAAATTTCTCTATCAAGTTTTCTTATTAAGTGAAGCAGTTTATCATTTTATTCAGGAAATTTTGTTTTCTAGGTACGAGATGATTGAGGACAAATTAAACATCTCAAAATACTTATCTTGGACGTTCTGTTCATGTATAAGTGGTACGTTAAGTGTTTGCATTTTACTTTTAGGATTCTCTTCCATCTGTAGCTGCACAAGCACATCCACATGAATGTCTCAATGCTCTGCCTGTGCACTTTTTTTTTTCTTTCAGGGAAGAGGAAGCCTGATCCTGAATTCTTTTTGGAAGTTGAAAGACATCTAAATGTTGATCCAGCAAGCTGTATCTTCATCGACAACAGGTTTGCTTCCTTGTGTAATCTGAATATAGGTTTGCCATTTATGACACGGTTTTCATTAATTATTATCTTGGTTCATGGTTGCATCACAGTATGAGAAATGTAGAAGCTGCAAAGGAAATTGGTATCATTGGTCTACATTTCAAAAATGCAGATTTGCTTCGACAAGATCTTTCTTTGCTGGGGATTGGCATTTCAACAAATCAAACCAAGCTTGCACAAGAATAGTCGTCTTCATCACTTGTTGTAATTCAATTTTGATGTATATCAATTGTTTTACCAGTTGCTTTCTTGCTGGGAATCAAGAATTTTCCTTCAAAATGAGAAGCGAATTGGCTAACTTTCCAGAAAGAAAATCGCCTTCATACGTCCAAAGTTGTATGTTCCTGTGTTCACAAAGTTTTTCAATAACAATTTTTTCTCCGATTGATCTCAATAGAAAACCATGGAGAGGGTTGTTGATCTGAAATGCCGCTTGTTCTTCGATTGAATCTGAGAGGAAAACAAAATTATTAGGATTCACTAATGTCAGCCACCCAAGAATTAAAAAATTATAGATCGATATATACTATGGACCTTGTCATACTTTTTCTAGAATAAAAGACATGTGGAAAATTGGATACTGCCCAACAAATCACACAACCATGTAATGAATTTTGAGGTTTTGAATTTTCGCATTTTAGGGTTCATCAATGAATTTTCGTATTTTGGTGGTGGTAAAAAACACATTTTTGAAAATCAAAATTTCATATATATTCTTCACATTTAATAAATGTTTGTTTTACAAAATTTCAATAATATAGACAAAATTCTGTATTTTTCATATATTATTAAATAAAATAATATATAATTGTCGAATTTTTCATTTGTATTTTTCACAAATTTTACCCAAGAAAATATTTTATTCGTATTTTTCCCGTATTTTACTAACTAGCAACAATTTAGCCTTTTCTATTTAATATTTCTTATCCTAAAAATTAATTAATCGCAGCCATAAAAGTCATCGGAGCACCGGTTACACGTCTTCATCACCGAGCTCGAATTCGTCCTCAGTGATTGGAGTACAACCTTCTTATATATTTGTGACCGCCTCTTCTTGGAAAAAATTAGAGAGCAAAGCGAGACACAGAGCAGAGAGAGAAGTGTGAGTGTTGAAGAAAGCAATTCTCCAAAGATGTGGTCTGTTGGGGCCTTCAACTCAATAACCATAACACCACCGTCTGCCTCTTTCGCTGTGAACAAAGCACCCATAAATACACCCACTTCACTCCACCTTCACTATTTCTCTGGGCCTCTCCGTCCTCTTCCCAGCTTCTCTCTTTCAAATCACTCGTCTTTTGGGCCTCAGCTCTCTTATAAGAGGACTGTCTCTTTTCGTTGTTCTGCTGGTACATCACTCACCCTTCTCCCAATATTATTCTGTTGTTTATTGCTCTTATTCTGCAGTTTGATATGATCTTGTTGGTTGCAATGTCGGAGGAGAAGTGTTACAGTTTGATGGGTATGCGCTGATAATTGTTGTCGAACGAATCTGGGCAGATTTTCTAGGTTTTCGTATGTGGGTTATGTTTATTTTGGATAAATTTGATGAGGTTGAATGGATATAACGAAAATTAGAAAGCTCCCTCGTTGGACGATGATTACTAGAATGCAATTCTGGTTTAAGTCAACCATTGTGTTGCTGCTGTTATAAAGCAGTATTCACATGAAAAGATGCAACATTTCTAGCAATATTCTTGCAGTATTTGATTTATTGATAGGAGGGGAGTAAGATGATTACTGGAAACGAAAATTCAAATGTGGAAGCAAAAACTTAAAACAGATAATGGCGCATCTAACCAACTTGGAGGCATTTTTGAAATAACAAGAAGATGTTGGATGGTGCATTAGCCACTTAAGAATTATTCCCAATTATCATGAGGATCTTGGTTGGTGCTATGGTTTCGTAAATACTTATGTTAACTGTAAACGTTAGGTTGCCGAATAATTTCCAATCCATTGTTCACTATTATCTAGATAAGGCATACTTATGTCAAGTGATTTGTTTGTTGCCTCCTATATGGGTTCACTATTGTCTCTACTCTAGAGTGTGTACCAAATGAGGTCTTCATCAGAAATTGGTGCTCACCTGGTAGAGGAGAGCACCTTTAGGCTCCCCTTATTTTAAACTTACGGGATTGTATTATAGTAGTGAAATTGCTTTTAAAGTCTCCACCTTTATTAAGTTTCACAAGGTACTAACTCTCTCTCTCTCTCGCCTATACCTCCTTCCCCCCTGGCCCTGTGTGTGTGCGTCTGCAGCATTAACTCCAGAGCTGAAGAATACGCTGGACAAAGTTGTCACTTCACACAAAGTGGTTCTTTTTATGAAGGGAACAAGGGATTTTCCACAATGTGGATTTTCAAACACTGTCGTACAAATATTGAAGTCCTTGAATGTACCCTTTGAAACAATAAACATACTAGAAAATGAACTATTGCGCCAGGGATTGAAGGAGTATTCCAGTTGGCCAACATTTCCTCAACTTTATGTTGAAGGAGAATTTTTCGGTGGCTGTGACATCACTGTTGGTAAGTTAATTTTAGTTGTTGTATTATATTCATTGTTTCACATCATCTCATTCCCATAAAAGGTTAGCTGCTAACAAAGTCTGCCAAAGCTATGCATTCAAGCATTTTAACTGAGAACTTAGTTCACATCTACATCTTCATCTTCTGTCATGGAGTCGACCAATTTAAGTACAATGAAATAGAGGATAAACACAGAGTAAAAATGACGTTTAGATCTGATCTTTATGTTTTATTGAAGATTATTAATGGAGAATGGTAGTGTAGTATGAAAAATTGGTGACATTGCATGTGACCGTGCCGTGTGAATACACTAGTCTTATAAGAACATGATGTGGTCTATGGTCTATGACAGTATGGTGATGGAGATGTAGCATAAGGCTTTAGTTATTATGGTGTGGGAAATATTTTTCTTTGTATGGCTCTTTTTTGTAAGTCCTGTGTTCTCTTCCCAATTTGCCTTTACTTGCTCTATCAAGCTCTTTTTTCTGTTTATTAAGTACCATGTCCTCTCCGCACTACATTTTTCGGGTCTGAATATGTTCAGTTATTGATCAGAGTTGGCAAATATTTCAATATATATGAAATCCTTGAGGAAACTATTTTCTTTACAGAGGCATATAAAACTGGGGAGTTGCAGGAACTACTGGAGAAGGCAATGTGCTCCTGAGCTTTGCGGATTATGGTAAAAATGTGGTCTTCGACTTGGATGGTGATAATTAGAAAATGTTTTTATGTAATTCATCTTTTCTTCGCGGTTGTGCACTATGATTACAAACAAAACTGTATATTGTATTATTTCGGTACCACTAACGAATCTCCAATTGGGGATAAATAGTTGATATAAAAATTTGCAAAAGGCTTTATTATTCTTTGCGATATAATTTATAGAACTCTCTCCATTTGTGGAAATGGAGCAACTTCGTGCTCTCACATTTTCCTTCCTATTGCTTTTGGAATTGTTAAGAGGTTCATTTGTGATCGATTTTTTTGCTTTCAGAAATAATAGAGTTAGTAACCATTCGGTACATGGAATGGAGGGATGTTGAGCTTCATTGAGCCTCCTGATCATTTTAAATAATCAAATTTCCCTTTAACCCAATTTATGACACGTCTTGACAGCTTTCACAGAGCATTGCTTGATGTTGAAATATTGCTTGATGTTTTTGAGATCAAATGGCTCGGATGAATTTTCCTTCCTAATTTTATACAGGTGAAGAAAAAAGTATGCCCAGGATGATTCCTAATTTTATTTCTCTGTATCCTACTTGTTTCCTTTGCCATAGTTTGCATTATACATTAAGGGCTCGATTGAGACTGCTATTTAATTAAAAGTCGTTGAAACAGACTTATAATAATCCAACTAACTAATTGTTGTGTTTTGTTTGTTAAATATATAAATAAATAGCCGTTGCATAAAAGAAGGTTTGTTGGAGGAGAAGTGAAATATAGTCTGGAATATGCTGGCAAACAGAACACTGTGACAAACAATGCCGAGAATGAGAAGGTGCTGCTCGTTTCAAGTGTTCACTATACGCTTGTGGTTGTTACCATGCTTGTCTTTTAACCTAAACCTAAACCTAAACATATTTAAAGTTCTTCCTTGTGATTATGGTTACTAATTAAATATGTAAAGTGGGAAAGAAAAAAAGTTGCCGTCATTTATCATAATTAAATGGAAAATTAGAGCTGAATCATACCAAAATGTAAACTGTTAACATTGTAATTAACGTGTGAAATGAAACTCTACATTCTACAAGAGGTAGCTAAACATCTTTGAATGTTTTGCTTCAATATTCAACCTTCTTAATTTTTAATTGCTTTTAAAAAAAAATAATAATAAAAGATGGGGCGGCGCAATTGAGGCAGTGCTAATTACTAAAAAGGACAAGAGCGAGGTGGCAGGCTACCGTTGGTTGGTCATGTTGGCCGACCCTGAGATGGGTAAGACTATGCCTTTGTCCAATGTCCTCGTCCGACAGACACAAATACGATACGACGAAAGATTGACAGGAGAAAAACGACCAAACACGCACCACCGTTGAAGCAAATCTGAAAGAGAGATATCCGTCCGACTCTCCCTCTCTCTCTCTCTCTCTCTCTCTGACTCTGAGAAATTCTTGAGATTTCATTCAGTTTTTCAACAAAATGAGTATGACCCAGTTCGCTATGGTATGTTTCCTTCTCTCAAACTCTCTCAATTTGTTAGCTTTATTGTGTTTGTTGGCCGTTGATTTTCGCTTTTACTTTGAATTTAGAAAATTTGTAGTTTTTTCAGTCATGCTCCAATTAGGTGTTCTGGGTTGTGCTGATTTCAAAATTTCTGTTTAGTTTTTTGCTATATGAACTGAAAGTTAGAAATTTTGGAAGTTTAGTGCTTCAAAGTTATATTCCCTTATTTATTTGTTCATCCATAATTGTAACGACTGAAGCTTCAAATCCCACTATCAGTTCGTGTAAATTTAATTTCCTTCGCTAGTTTATATGTAACGAAACCTTCTTTGGTTCAGCTAATGGTACTTCTATCACTTATAAGCTTATCTTGTAACCAAAATGCAGGTTGAGGAATTGGCTTCTCTTGTTAAAGACAATCTTTCTTGTAAGCATCTTATTCTCTCAGTGGAAGAGGCCTTGGTGGACTTCCTTCAGAGTGATACCAGGCATGTAAGACAACTGCTAAATATTAGTAGCATTGTCCTTTCTTATGAGATTAGTTTGGACAGAAGGTTGTGCAATCCT
The DNA here is from genome assembly GCF_965620075.1 of Prunus avium. Classification (NCBI taxonomy): domain Eukaryota; kingdom Viridiplantae; phylum Streptophyta; class Magnoliopsida; order Rosales; family Rosaceae; genus Prunus; species Prunus avium. Next base: position 442,700 of record NC_142289.1, read on the forward strand.
TAAAACTATAAGCAGGAGTGTTACTATGGTCATGAGTGATGCGACTAACTGACCTCAGTTGTGATACCCACTTGGGGCTGATACCCAAAATTGGGGGTCCATACCCCCGCAGACATCTGGGATTGGGTCAGTTGCATCACTTGTGAATGAATATAGCTCTGCACTATAAGAGTTTTATTTTAGGGACATCTCATTGATCAATTTACAATGATTGTAAATAACTGTTATCAACCTTGCAGTGCATTCATATCTTATCTCCCAAATATGTTCAACCGGGCATGGTATAATCATACATGTTCTATAAGTGAACTGTTGTCTTGCTTGTGTCTTTTCCCTGACTAGTGTAATATATTTCATGATAATGCAATAGAGATAAGATTTGTTTGAAACCCTATGAGGCTGTTTCCTGATCATTGTCTGTGCTGAGAGTACTAATAAAAAAAAGTAAAATTTGGGTGCAGTTCCAGTGGGGTGTTGGAGTTGGAACCCATGAACTCATACAACCGTCTTCTCTTGCATCGTCTTGCAGACATATTTGGGTATTCTCCTTCTTTCCATCATCTAATTGTTGATTTGTTGAATGTTTTTTGTCATATCTTTCCCTTTTTTTTTCTTTTTGTGGAAGAATGTTGCAGCTCACATGTACTTGACTTCTGTTGATAATAATATACTGCTTTTTTCTAGCTTTTCCCATGAATCCGTTGGTGAAGGAGATGACCGGCACTTAATTTTGGAGCGATGCCCGGAGACATCAATGTATGTGAAGACTAACAAACCATAACCCAGAAATTTCTTGACATCCATTTTTTTTGTTAACTTGCTGCACTTATTTTCTTATATATCATGATTTATGATGTTATGCTCAAAGTATAATTAAGAGGCTTTGATGGGAATCTTGCATGTTGCCATGTATTCACATTTTGGGATGGACATACATTGGTTGTAATTAGACATATATCTTGTGTCTGGCAATCCGTACTTGTCAGACTCATAAACATTTCCATGAATGGGTGTAGATATGAGAAGATTGTCTAGTTGGTGAATGGTATGGCAAGAAAGGTGAAAATTGAATGCATCTCTTTTAGAAGGTAGAGTGGCATTAGTGGGGTCGGTTGAAAGTGATTTTAAAGACCTTGAAGCACTACTAATCTACAAGCTTTTTCAATGACTAGGTAGGGAACAAGAGCTGCACTTAAATAATTAATGATAGTATGAGATATTTGGCATGTAAGAGAAACTTGTCTCACTAGAATACAATGCATGTAGATTTGGTATCAGATTGCTTCAGACTGAACTAAGCAATGGTAATTATATTTTGCCTTCTGAATTTCAAAGTCAACAGAATAAGGGTGATTGGGCTTATGATAGTGGTTTAGCTAGGTTAATAGAGTTAATTTGGTCCAGTGTCCCCTGTTTTTTCTTTTGGTAATCAGTGTGTTTGGGTTGCAGACCTTCCATCCTTGTTGGTGATATCTTGTGGCAGTATGATGAGCCTGATTCTCCAACTACTTCACACCTATTATTAAAGCGGACAGAAGCTCCCCCAGGTAATGATTTCCCCTCCTTTTATCACTTGCGCGATGTATTTCTGTTCTTATTTCCTATCCCTGTTAATGATGATATGTTGAGACAAACCTTCTTATATTTTTAGTGGTAAGGAAAAAACCTCCTTTGTTTCAACACTCACTTGAGGAGAGAGAAGCTGCTTATTTGGCTGCTCGTGAGCGAATATTTTCAAGGGACTTGGGAGAGGCAAAGGAATCTGTCAAGCAAAAGCCACGTAGTGTCCCTGTTGTTGCCCGCCGGATGATAGCACATGCCCTAGGCCAAAGAATCAATCCATCCAGTCAAGATTCCCTTCATGAAGATTGCAAAGTTTTGGGAGGGCACGCTAGTGAATTGAATGTGCAAGACAAGGTTGAAGATGAGGCCAGTTTGACTGTGGAAGCTTTTCAGAAGGAAGGAAATATGAACTCGTGTGGTGAAGTGAAAATGAACAGCCGCAGTAACAATGCGCCACCTTTAATTTTAAGTGAAAGGAAGACACCCAAAAAACAAGGTGACAAGATTTCGGGTGGTGGCAACAGTATATCTCAGAATGGAAGAAGTGGACATGGTGTAGACGAGGAATACTACAAAAGGGAACATTTGGGAGCAGCAAAGAGGATGTTTGCTCATGCCTTGGGAATGCGCTCAGGGAGGAATGATGTTCTTTCAAAATGTAGCGAGAGAAAGCATGTTGACACGGAGTAAGGGTTGCTTTTAGAAAAGCATATTTGTATGCCATTTCACTTCTCATGTACTTGGGTACACATCAACCGGATCATCTGGGGTCTTCAGTCAAATGAATGGTTTATGGGCGTGTAGACTGTTCTGATGACATGTTGGGAGACGCAGTTGTGAAGGGAGGGAACCTCTTGGTAGTTTATTGTTGGCTGCTCGCTCGTATGTATGGGCAAATCATATATATATAGGTCGCAGATACTTGCACAGCTAATTCCATGTAGGACAACGCCATTGTTCATGTTGCGGAAATATTCAGGGAGATGGGAGTGTCAGCCAAACTGGATAATTTTATTTCTTTGGGAAAGAGAGGCTTTTGTATGCAGCTTAACATGCGATGTAGTCAAGAAGTATCTTTTTGGTTTGATAGTTAATTGTTGTAATGGGTGGTGCAAGCAATAATCTCACTCACAGATTATTGTTTTTCTTTTCTTCAAATTATAAGTAATGTTACATAATAATTTGTATTATGAATAATTTTGAACGTTTTCTCTCTTTTTTCTCTACTTGGTTTATATATATTTTATATTATTTTTCTTGTTCTCACTTGACCCACAGAAAGCAAAATAAGATTTTATGTTTCCTCACATTTCCACCTTTTTTCAGCATGAAGATCGTAAAAACGTTCCTAAAGTAGGTCAGAATAATTTTTTTCTTTGTGTGTGTGTAGTAAAGACAAATAATGCATGATTGAAAGCTTATCACTTTGCATTAACATGCCTGCAACATTAGACGACAACCAAGTTTCAAAACTGTGAACTACCCAACAATACCCTTGAACTATTTTACTAGGATAACAAATAAAAGTAATAAATTTACATAAATGGATATGTGGTAAGGTGTGGTTCATATGCTATTCAATACTACGTTTCGCCTTCTATTACTGAGGATGAGGAATTTGTAGGTAAAGAATGGAACAAAGACTGAGTAGCTATTAACTTTTCCCTAAGCATAACATTGTACTCGTACAAGCTTCTAAGATTCTTCTGAACATCAGACATATCCATTTCAGAAGCGTCCTTCAATTCTGCAGTGAAGTAGGACAGTAATATAAGAAAAGCTGAAAAAGAAGTGGCGAAATCCATAAACAAAATCACCAACCCAAGATTCTGAACAACTACACAAGGATATCATCAAGTCCACTTCATATCTGTTTCTAGTCGATATAGTTTCATGCAAGTCCCAGTGAACATAAGTTAAGAAAACATATAATACCAGCTATCATGGTTTTAAATTGAAATTCGGTGACTGCTTGTCATGATATCAAGTCTCCTATAATGCCGAAACTGTCAACAGAAGACTTGACGAGGGAATATACCACCATGCTGTCTTTCATGCATGAAGACTACTACACAGTATCCAAACATCTATCTAGTAAACATAAATCCACGAAAAGTTTTGTGCTGGCCTAAGTTGAATCAAATCAGGCTTCAATTAATTAGCAACATTTTGGGAGAGAAGAAAAATGAGATCTTCATAACAACACAATTTGCAGAGCTTGTGCTCATAACACGTGACCTTCAACTCATAAGCCCTTCCCTTCTGATTTAACCATTTAATCAGTTAATGCTTAATAAACTCTAAACCATCCACCGATTATATAATGTACATAAGGTTGTAACTTAATCCATCATCACGTTAATTAGATCTACAAATTTACTACAAAGACATTCACATTTCAATCATTTCACGGAAGATACAAAAACGTAGAAAGCAAAAGCACATTCACCCACTTCTATTTCACTTGAGAAATAAGAAGAAAAAAAAAGAAGGGAACTTGATGGAAAGAAAAAAATATGGTGGCCCTAAACTTTATGAGTTTAGTTCTTACCTAGTGAAGCTGGTGGAGGAATAATATCATCATTTGTCAGAGTTAAAGCTTTAGGCAGGGTGGAATCTTCTTTGCACAAACAAACACATTTGTGTTTTCCATTCTTTGTAGAGCCAAGCAATTCAATTTGCAGAGGCTGGAGGACATAAGGATGAAAGAGATACAAAAGTTAACATGTCCTGTTTAAATATTTACCAATCAAAAAAGACAGAAGCATATGTCATATCCAGATGGATTAGACAAGTCACATAATCCTGAGTTCTTTCATCACTTATTCTTGAAAGGACAATCAAATCGTTATTGACACTAATTTTGGTGTGAAGCCATGTAATATAAATAGCCTACACAATTTTAAAAACTATGAAGAAAAAAAATGTATGGATGAGTTGGAATTCTCAAATAGTGATTTGACTGGCAGATAATCTGTGACAATCAACGATTGAAATTTAGCTGATTTATTGGCCCAAATTCAGTGTAAGTGGTTAGGGAAACCAATAACAAGTTGGAAGGGTTGTCATTAAAGACAAACTAGACCTGTTATCCCCATGTTTTTGAGAAAGAAACAAGAAGAATGACTCACAGGTTCAACTGCTGAATGTGATGAACTTTCTACAGGGTTCAGTGAAGTTCCAGGTGTAAATGATCTCACCCCCCCAACAGTGTGGGAGCACTCTTGAACTGTAGTCTGCATGATTAACATAAATTGAAAATTAAGAAAACCAAGTTAAATTTTTGGAGAACCAAGTACTAAAACATTATGAATCAGAACCTTGAAACCAGGTTTTCAGGGATCTAACAGACAGAAGCATGAAATATTACCTTCTTGTTAGGTAAGCTGAGCTTCCTATTGAAACTAATAGTATCCATTTCTTGTTGCCTTTGCTTGTGTGATGATCCATTTCGATGAACTGATTGTATATTGAAACCAATGCAACCAGATCCCTTTTTTTCGCACTCATTCAATGCCTTGCAGCCCCATGTGTACATCACATATTTCCTCAACTAGTTCAAAGCAAATGTACCAGTGAGTTTTATTGTATGAAGTCAGACCAATATGAAGTAAAATGAAATGAAAAATACGAAAGAAATTACTTTATCCCAGTGTTCTTGCGCTTTTCGCCGATTTCTGATCTTGCGCAATACACTATCTTCATTGCGGAGTTTTTTTATCCTAAACTCACACTACAAAAGAGAAAAACAAAAATTAGAGACATGAAAACAGTGATGAAGAAAGAACAAAACTTTAAGGATTGAGTATCGTACTTGCACCAGAAGGTAAAAAAAAAAGCCAATACAGATGCAATACAGGCCACCAAGATCCGCAAGGAAGCTCACTACATGTTAAGGTAGACAACAATATTATAAATATATATGTATATATGTATATTAATAGAACTTAATTGGAAAAGTGAAATACTTCAACTGAGATGGTGGTGTGGGTTTGGACTCTGGCCAGTTCAGTCTAACTCAGTTGAGTGATCCCGGTGCAATAGATTTGATCTTATTTACTTAAGATAAACATAGAACATAAGTGGAAGGATGGATCTCATATACTTAGGGCACAACATATACTTACCAGGACCCATAATGTTCCGGTTATCTATCTCCACAATGTAGGCAGAGAGAAAGTTGACATACAATGTAGTGTTGAGTATTCCGTCGTTAGAACTTTCAAGGGATGTTTGGAGCTGACTTGTGTCATGGAAAAATGAACCAGGAACAAAGTCATGAAACAGAGGTTGGATGAGCTTTAGACCATGCAGATTACGGTATATCCGTGGGAATAAACTGAATTTTAAAATGTTTGTCATATTCCCTCTGAATGTAACTGGTCTATCATCAAAAGTGCTTCCATTCTTTAGGGTTCCACTAACAAAACTAACATGTTTTTTATTAGCATGACTCCTTGTACTCAGATTGAACTGAAATCCAACAGCAGCAGCAGGATTATTAGGAAGATCAATGAATTGCCACGAGATGTACAAATTGTCTTGAATTGGTTGACACTTGTTGCACCTCAGAGTTATCATTGGTCCTCTACTCGTATTTTGACATGAGTAGTTCCCAAACTTTGACAGAGGAGCCACTCTGAAGTCAATGAATCCAGGATTTCCAGTAACTAAAGTGGCAAGATCACGTAAGTTTGAACAGCTCATACTAGAAATAGTGGTTATGTTAAATTCCATATCATTGTTGAAGGAGGCCAAGTCAGGTGCATTTGTTGCGCGGACATTATGTACCTCAATAGTTCTCTTTGTTATGATTTGGTAGAGCAACCTGTAAAAAAACTGAAAAGCCAAGTAAATATAAGCTAATATGACTAATAGAAACCAGAAAAAGACCAGCACAGCTAATAAAATCAGCATGAAAAAATGACGGTTCAATACTCACGCAGCAAACAAACCAATGAAGAGAATCCAACTTGCTATTGAGAAGGTTCCACCAAGTTCTGTCTTCCGTTTCTTAACTACCTTTTGATCATCCTATGCCACAAACGAAGCTGTTAAAATCCATTGTCATAATTTAATATCAGGATGGATAAGAAAGCTACTGATAAAGCTGCCAAAAGGATAATCTAATGAATGTAGTAGCAAAGTGGCTTCAATATGTAGCCATAGAAAAGATTCGCAACAATCAGTTATCTACTAACAAAATTACAAAAGAGAGTTTATCAAAGATAGCACCACTACAATTGGTAAGTTAAGATTCACAGAGCGGAAGCCAAACCTCCTACCAAAATTTTTATAATGCCTTTTAAGTTCCAAGCAGCAACATTTTCAGTACATATTACGTCTGGTGAATTAATCATAATTTTCCTATTCCATGATTACTAGGTTCCTAGGACATTTTGAGCACTCAATCGAATTCTCGAAAGCATATATATATATATTGCCCCAAACCCACAAGAACCACCCCATAATTAGAATAAATTATTGACAGATGGCCACTTGAGGATGGTTCACATAATTGCATTAAGATTCAATGACACTAATATAAATGATGATGAAAAGTAATGCAAATAAGCTAAGAAATAATTCACGAAACCCAGTAGCACATACAATCTAACAACAAAGTGGGCAGGAAATAAAATTGACAAACAAACTAACCAGCCAATGCCTAGTGGAAAAGCAAACATCCAATCTGCTAATCCACCATCTAAGCCTGAACCAAATGCTCCTGCCATCGTTGCCAAGTTTCATAAACCTTAGAAAGAAGCAAAAGACAAGCCAAGACAGCAGAAACACAAGCGTGGCTTCCAAGAAGACGGCTTGGGATTGCGTGAACTTCTTAATGGAGTCAAAGGAGAAGATGGTCTCCGGGAAGAAGCTGAGGGCATCGGTGCTGATGCCGGAGTCGGTGGATATGGTGGAATCCGCTGTAAAGAGGACGCAGGTGTCGGTGGTCTGGTTTAGCAAATACCCAACTGCGCATGTGCAGTGGCTCCCATTGTACCTGATGCTGTTTGATGATGGACATGACATTCTTCTTTCTTCTTGTGCTAGATTTTCTCTGTCTCTTTGAGTGAAAAACAGAAACAAAAACAAAAAAATTTACTTTCTTTAATTTTGATGAAATTAAGAAAAAAATAGATTGTGGGTTTTGGGTAGGAACAAGGAAGCGAAAACGAAATCTTGGATAGAGCGCGTTTTATGGGGTTAGTGGGCGAGTTGGGATTTTGGACATGTGACGTTTTATATTAATTTGTGGACGAAATTGGTGTTGTGAAAATTGAGGATTTTGTCTTTTGTCTTTTGCCAATTTGCCAAAATCATGGGGAAAAGGTACTCACAAAAATCAATGAGAGTTTGGACTGGTTGAGCTTGAGAGTTGAGAGATGGCCATTGTTCGGAAGATGGTTTGGAATCTTTGGATCTTTGTGTTGTGGTGCGTGCTTTTTCAGTCAACCTGTGCTCTACAAGTTGCGAGCCGGAGAGAGAGAGAGAGAGAGAGAGAGAGAGAGAGAGAGCAATATTGGTAGAGAGGCTGTTGGGTTGTGCTGTGTTGTGTGCAGTGTTTGATGCGTTACTTTTACAAGATTTCCTGAGTTTTCTTGTGCTTTTCCTGCTGATCCGGTGGTGGTGGTGTTGTAACTTGGAAAGAAAAGAATGTTTTAGAAGCAGAAATGTGTAAGATTGAGAGTCACATCAGAAGCAGCTTGTCCTAGAAATTTACCCCTAACGCGTGAGATGCTGCAGAGACTCTGTTGAGTGTTGATCAGAAAAGGAAGAGACTGAAACACCTTGGTGTGTTTTTCTATCTTTATATTTCACATTAGTACACGGTTCCAAATAAAAGAAAGAAAATTAATATAACTCGGTTTTGAGTAACTGGAGGGCACGTGGGGAGGTTGCAGCCTTGCAGGGGATCCAAATATAATATTAAAATAAAGGATGCTAAATCCTGAATGATCTCCAGCAGCGATCGATCAGCCAGCTTCTTTTTCTCTATTTCCATTATCATTTCGTCCCTTTTACCGTTTTACGAAGACTTGGTATGGAAGGAGAAGATTCAAAACGTGTCACGCGTGCATATTACTTACAATTAATTTTTATAAATTAATAAAATCATGCTTGTTAATTATTATTAAAACATGAACAAGCTAGCTAATTTTTATGAGATTATTATTTCCTCGGAAAAATTAAGAATTACAATTCTTGTGCTCTCAAGAATTAAAGCCCTTATCTTATCATTTTGCTTTTAAAAAAAAATTGGAATGTTGGATTTACATTTATGTAGGGATGAATGAAGACAAATGTTTGGTTAAGTAAGATTAACTACTATGAGTTATATTAATCTTCTATTATGAAGAATAATCTCCACAACATAGGCCATGGGCTCCAAGTCCAACAAAAAGAAAAACACAGGCTATACCTGTGGGCCTCTATGGCGAGCGATTTGGATAAAAGACTTGAGGTTGAGAGTAGAGAGACGAAAAAGCAAGAAACAAGAGCCAACTCATTCAATTTCTTGTTGGTGGAAATTGACAACTAAGATGACCATCGGCTGCATAAGAACTAAGAGGTTCGATGTCATCAACCAAAGTTTAAGCTTACTTCTGGCGCCAAGCTGCTTGTCTTGTATCACAATCCACTAAATTTATACACACTTTTCGAGATTAATTAGGAGCAAACACTCAGTACAGAAGATTATATATGGATCCAATGTTCTACCCCGACAACTCCTTCAAAAATTAATTTTCCTAAATTGTGTCAATTATTTTGATCCTGGACACTGAAAAGACAAATCAATTATTAGTATCTATAACAAAAATGGGCACACCAATATACACTTGAGTGAAAAGCAAACCAATATAAATAAAACTTGCAGTGAATTATGCAGAATCAATAATCCCTTCGCCTACTGCCAACGAGATCACCGACAAAACTCTCATCCTCGTTTTCATTTTCATATTGCTCCAAGTATTCGTTGTAATCAGGGTTATAAGCAGCAGCCAAGCGCAGATACTTTAAAGCTTCAGCCTTGCGACCCACGTTGGATAAAGCACTGAAAAGCAAAGCCCAGCCACACATGTGCTTTAAAATTTAAATACATATGTGGAAGATTTCTTCACAAATACTACTCTAATCAACTCATTGCAACATAAAAAAAAAACTACGAGAAATTACCTTGAAAGCAATAATAACCCTTCAAAATAATGGGTTTTGCTGCTTGGTTCATCTGGCTCTTCCAATTGTGCAACTCTTTCAAGGTGTACAATCCCTTCCGCACTTTTTCCCTGCTCAAACACGGGTGAAAAGTAAATTAAAATTATGGCTTTTGACCTGCTGAAACCAAGTACAGTTCCAAGGCACACCATGGCTCAGTCATAAGTAACAGTCTAAAAACCTAAACATAGAAGAATGGAAGATGAGTAAAGATTTGGCAATGCTAACCATCTGTGTCAGCACTTCCTTAAAGAAAATATATTCAAACCATAAATGAAACGTAGCAGTTTCAAAAGTTTTCTTCTAGACACATTTGTATGCAGAAATGCCATCAGTAAAGCATACTGAGCCTCACCTGCCGTATGCATGCAACACCGGCCCACTGAGATGCAAGAATTAGAAGATCAATGTCCTCCACTTCTGTCGGCTGGCCAGCACTGTAGAGCTGATGAGAAATTAAGAGAGTGATTAATGAATGAATAAGCAAAAGATTCCAATCTATAAACAGTGGTTGCAAAACGAAAAAATGTCATAACAGTAGCATAGTCACATAGTATGCCACTGAAGTATCATATCCCTTTGACTTTTTGTGAGGAAGGCAGACTATTATTCTGAAACCTTATAATCACAAAGTGCAGTGCTTAGGCAAACGTCACGCCCAATGTATAAACCCAATCATACTTGTTGATATGAAAACAGAAAGGTAAAAACAATATAAAATAAACATGGATTCTGACCTTGGTGATGGCACGCTTAAAGTACTCAGTAGCCTCTGCGTGCAAACTTTTCTGCAATAGAGTCTGACCCATTACAATCAATGCTCTTGCATATTCAGGATCCTTCTCAAGGGCAAGTCTGTTTTAATACAAAAAAAATTATTTATTTAGTGCATAAGAAACAACTGATGTGATAAAAATATGTACTGCAATTCAAACAGAGAAAATTACTTTAGCAAAGGAAGTGCTTTTTCTTTATCGCCTTCTGATAAGACTTGGACCGAAAGCTGTCTCAAGAATCCCAGGCAGAATGTTGTAAGAAAACCTAGAATGACAACTGGTATAAACATAATGCACAAGGTTCTAGTTCATGAACACTCACATTAAGCAGCTCTTTCGGGGACAGGTTCTGTAAAGTTATTTTCTTCCATCTTGTAGGAGAAGCCAAGGGTGATATTTCAGGAGTACCTGGCTCCTCAGATATTGCAGTGTCTGTAGGAGCATCCTTGTCTGGCAACCCCAACTTTGCACGCACAGCAGGATCTTTGAGAACCAATTGCTGAAAATATAGGGAGATTAGAAGGAAAAACTAGTTTTATGATACTTAGTTACAATGTATAAAGACACAAAAAGAAACCCCACCTCTAAAAAACATAAAAATATATTGCAGCACAAAAAATATTGCAAGTATTAAAACACAAAAAGAAATCTAGATGGCACAGTAACAGATTTATCCTCTCTTTAGAAGGGAAGTTAAAAAGTAAGTATAGTTTACTCACCTGAATTACACTTAATGAGCTATTTGTAACCCAATACACTAGGCTTCCCTGCAAAATAATGTAGATGTATATGTCGAAATTTCCTAGGCCATAGAGAACAATCATGTGATCCAATATACCACAGCCTAATTTCACAAACTTGTAAAGATAAAAGTAAAATTACCTGAGGAATACAGAAGCCAATTACAATAATAGGCAATGTCATAATATCCAAATAAAACTTGTAGTACTGCAATAAGATAGAGAACCCTAATCAATTATGTGAAAATAAATAAGCCTTTAACTGGTTAAAAATATTACTACAATGATAACTAACAAGAAGGGGAGGGAATTGAGTAAGAAAGCATTCTCACTGGTATTAATAGTATATCTACTCACTTTTGCTAGATTGCTCAATAGGTCATTGCCTTTCACGAGTGAAGATGTCTTAAAAGAAATCTGATGAGTAGAAAAGATAAACATCAGCTACACTTAAAATTAACATACAAACAAAAAAGGTATCTAATCAGTTACAAGAACACTGCAAAATACCCACGCAACTAAATTAGCCAAACCAAGTTTTTAACGTTGACCCCATGGCAGATTTGTCCCATTCCTTAAACACTACGAACTCCTCTTATGTGCTATACTGTAACAAGAAGAAAACTCAAAATTGATCCAGCCTTAAATTAGATTGATTTTCAACGATCTTTAAATTTTTAATTTCACTTATCAGATTGCCTTTGAGTTCTGCAAACCACAGTACAATAAAAATATCACATTAAAGCACCCACACATGGGGCAATGGGACCATCATCCCTACAGTTTGAAAATTCTTCTCACACATTTGACCATATAATATAACTCCGCAGAAGGTTGATATAAGGTAAAATAGATAAAAAGATAAATGACTTGAATCTGAAATCAATAGAGACCAAGTACATGATTAAGTACCTGAACATTTGCATAGTGCAAACCAGCAATCAGGAAAGGAAAGATGGCGCCATAAACACCATGAGGCAATTCAGTCAAATTGTTGAACCACAAAGTGCCACCCTGAAATGAAATAAAAGAATTCCATATTCATCTGCTTTTAAGGCTAAAAGAAAAGTTGCATAAATGCTGCCAAAGATTTAGAACTGCACTATGGTCAATTCTCTGAAGCATTATACATTTCGGTTTCCACATACCATAGAATAGATACGCATCGCATAAATAAAACTGACCAAAAGAAAACTGTATATGTTCTTACACAATCAAACCCAGGATGATTACCCAGTGACATTCTCCGAATGCTATTCAACCACAGAAGAAAGCATGGAACCTGCAGATGAATTATAAGACAGGGAAACATTGTTAATTATTGAAAAAAAAACTATCTAATATTTAGCAAAAACACAATATTCTTTGTTTTAGTGAAAAGACCAAGACATCTTTTTCTCACAACCATAACCAACACTTTTCTTGAGAAACTCTTAGCACTCATAGTTTCACCAAAGCCTTCAAACTGACTATATTAGTCATCAAGGTTGTTAACTCTCGCCAACCTTGAAAATTCATCACTCAACTGTGTCCTTTATCGTCTTGTAGCTCATTTATTTCACATGTATGAGGAGTCCAATATACAAGTAAACATTATAGTCATCAAAATAAATCAAAGATATGTGCAAGATATACATGACAGATTAAACGATTTCTAATCAATTATTATTGAACCATCCTATGTATTTAAAACAAGATTAAAATCAGGGCAGCCTAATGAAAAAAAATATAAATAAATAAATAAATAAAGGTTCACATCAATCATCCAGCAATAGAAATTTTCTCTCTTTCCCTTAAATCCAAACATCATATAAGAAAATTACCTGGACAGAGAAGGATGCAAGGAACCATAACAATGAGGGGCAGCCGATTGCACTTCTTTCCTTCCGAAATAGAGAAATCTGATCAATAAAACTCTTTCCTGAGAAGGGTGGTGGCAGTGGAGGGGGCACTATGAGAAATTCATATGAGTCAAACAAAATTTAATAAATATAAAAATAAACAAATAAATATATGGCTACGTTAAAGGGAAAAAAATTAAAGAACGAAAGGACTTAATTGTAGGAAAAAGAACAACAATAAAGTACAAATAGTTGCTTCAAAATCTATTCGTAAAGTGAAAATACAAAAGTAAAAATAACAGTTGCTAGTTAGTAGTTATATTATTTTTGTGCCAAACAAAATACAGAACGCTCAGGTTTAACCAAATGCTAATGCACACACTGTGGTCGGATAAAAGCAATGCAAGAACAGTTCGTACGGGTAAAAGTGAAATTGGCCTGGAGGGAATAACAAAGTAGAACAATCAAACAAGCGAATTGAATTGGAAGTCTAAAACTCACATTTGGGAAGTAACTCTCCAATTCTTTTCAATTTTTGCAGTTGCACGATGAGTAAGGGGAGCAATGAAAGTCTCATAGCCAAAGTTGAGGACGCAATAACTATCCACCTGTTAATAATTTAAAATCACAGAAAATGAATTACAAAATATAAAAAAGAGCATACAAATCCAAACACTTAAAAAAAATATATATATATATATATACTAAAAATTTCACATTTCGGCCGCAGTTTCAAAATAAAGCATAAATCAATCAACACCCACCATGGCAAACGAGTGAGATCATGAAACCCATCAAGCACCGAAATTAGAGCTCGAACGGGAAGCAGATACTCTTCACCAGCGCAACCACCTAAATTCAAAAGCTCCGACTGAGCCGCTGAGTCGGCGCCGGAGACGCCGAGTTGAACGAAATCGGAGTCATCTGAAGAGCTACTGGAGAGAAATCGAGAGTGAGAGAAAGTGAGAGTTTGAGGAAACGCGTAGGAGTTCCAGGGGGGTTGAGGTGAGAGAAGGTTAGAGTTAGGGTTAGGGTTTGTGAGGTAATGGAATTGACGGGCGTGAGAGAGAGCGGGGAGGAAGTTGAAGGCGGATGGGCGAAGACGACGGATGTGGGACGAGAGTTTGGAGGTTGCCATTACTGGGGATGATGCTGAAGGAGGAGGAGGAGGTGCTTCAAGGTTTTAGGCTTTTCCTTTTTGTTGTGGGAAGATTTGGCCCAAAATGCTCAACTTGGGGAAGCTATTTTGGCCCAAGCTTAAGCCAGGGCTGGTTCTTTAAATAAAAAAATAAAAGTGGCAGCGGTCACACAAATGGTCAATTGGCTAACCAGTATGAAGCTGCCACGTGGTATAAAAATTTGGCTAAGTAGCTTTTGACGTGTTTTCATAAAATCCCCTCCATTTTAAAATTTCACTCCTCCTCAGACTAGCTGGAATTTAATTGCTTTGTGCAAAAACTATGATCAAAATTGAAAACAATGATAAGAAATACTTTTGTTTGTTTAATTAGATATGTATCTTCTTTTTTTGTTTTGGTGTTTCATGGTATGAGATGAGAAGTCTAGAAAGTTGTAAAGAGGTTTTGGAGTGGAAACCTCCAAATTCTTCCTTAATCCCCATTTTCTTAGTTTTCTTGATTTGTAATAAGATGGAACTTGGAAGGACAGTTTGATGATCAAATTTAGACTCATCATCAAGTTAATGGATGTACAAATAACTAGAAATTTGGACCTAAAGTGCAACCTAAAACTTTGTGAATTTAATCAACATGTGTGATGAGCTGATATAGCCCCTTGGTTAGGCCTGGCCTGCATATTTTGATCAATCTCAATCATGGTGATGGATGATGGAGATTGAAGATTGGAGATTCTCAATAATGCATGTCAAGTTCATGAACCTCATCTGGGATATACCTCCCCCAGAACCAGTGTTCCCTGAACACACTGTCAATGTCTTCAATCCGAACGTTCTTGGTCTCAGGCAGGAAGTAGTATATGAAGATGGTCATGAGCGCCACAAATCCAGCGAAAAGAAAGAAGAGCCCAAACTTGAGGTGGCAAAACATAGCGAGGGAAGACTGAGCAATCCCAAATGTGAACAACATGTTTATAGACACATTCAGGGCTTGCCCTGCTGATCTCACCTCCAGTGGACACATCTCACTTGGTATTAACCATCCCAATGGCCCCCAAGACCATGCAAATGCTGCTACATAGAAGCAAATTAAGATCAGCAGAAAATCAGCCTCGCTTTGCGTCAAGTTCCCTTGGCCAGACACTCCGAACTTTATCGCTACCATGGTTGCCACTGCCACCTGACATACAAACATTTGAACACCGCCTTGTAGGAACAGAGGCCTCCTCCCAAAAGTGTCCACCCCCGCCACAGAAACACAAGTAGCAACCACATTGACAACTCCGGTTATAGCTGATGACACAAGCGAAGCCTTGTGGCCGAAGCCTAATGCCTTGTAGAGGACTGGTGCATAGAATGTGATGGCATTAATGCCAGTGAGCTGCTGGAAAACTGGAACCAGGACGCATATGACAAGGTGAGGCCTATATCTGGGATGCAGCAGGAGCTGTTTCCATGGAGAATCTACTTTTTTTGCAGCCTCGGATGCATAAACAAGGGCTTGGAACTCCTCCTCCACATTTTTTGTGCCGCGAATTTTCTGTAACATCTTCTTTACCTTATCAGCTGGTTGGCCTCTGTCAAGCATAGAATTGGGAGTGTCTGGTAGGAAGAGAGACCCAACAAGAAGCATGACTGCTGGGATAACTGCTAGAGCTAAAGAGAGTCTCCATCCCCATCCGCCCTTTATTTGGCCAGTGCCATAGTTGACAAAATTTGCCAGCAATATCCCAATCGTCACATTCATTTGGAACCCGAAGTTGAGAGCTCCTCTGATATATGCCGGTGCCATTTCTGACAAATAGATTAGGCTAGACTGAATGGCAAAACCAATGCCTATACCGAGCAATATGCGGCCTACGATCAGCATGGGTATGTTCAATGCAGCAGCGGTTAGGATGGCTCCGATCAAGTACATAAAACTGGCAATGCGCATGGACATGTTTCGACCACAGGCCCTGGTAACTGTAGAAGCAACCAAGGAGGCTACCAATGCTGCAAGGTAAAGAGAGGAGGTAAACATTACCATTGGCTGGCGATCTTCTGATTTGCAGTAAATGTTTTCATGATCCCCTTCATCGTTGTGTTTCAGTAATGCAGACGGAAGAAACTTCTTCAGGAACAGTTCCCTTGAAAGCACCCCTCCTGCAATACAATTACCATTTCACAAGTTTTGGTTACCATTATATTCAACATCTTGGTATGTAATATACAAAAACCCAGGAATTTTTTTTGTTAAACGTTGAGAAGAACTTGCTCCTCCCAGTTTGAGGGGTAAAAAGAAGAAGAAAGAAAAAAGAAATTACATGGTTGATAAGAGCTTGAGCTCAACCTGAGTCATAACCAAAGATGAGGCCACCCAAGGAAGCAATCACACAATTCGCCAACACAAGGTTGGTGATGTTACCGTCATTTTGCCTCTCCCCACGTACAACCACAACAACCCCTCTTGGCATCTTTCTTTCAACAGTCTGTTTTATTTATTTCTTTTCCTTTTCTTTCTTTTAACAAAATGGTGGGCAATAAACCGAACTTTTGCCGTGAATGTGAGGGTAGGTACTCATAAGCATAAGCAGCCCCCACAACAATCAAAGAGAGGTAATTAACTTTCTTAGCCAAGACTCATTGAACAATCTAAGAAAGTTAATTACCACTTTCCTCAAGCTTGGATCTTTCAAAGTATGGATTATACTTCGATTAACCCTTAACATCCACCCAAGAAATGAAACCAGGAGAGACACAGAGCTCCTTGTTTCTCTTGCTAATTCAGTTTGGTTCCTCATTCTTTGGGATACCTGATCCCACAACACATTTCTCTTAAAATAGCCCTCAACTTGCAAAAATGGTGCGTCTCCATTCGGGGTTTTGGCCCTTTTTTAATTTTTACCGCATGTACTTGTAGCTAAATATAGTTAAATCTCCTCTCCTTTAGCTGGTTCAGTACATAATATTTTCAATCTCCTCATCATTTTTATTATAAATGGAAAACAAGATTTGTAAAAGGAACAAGTTTCTTTCTCATACTAAACAAAACAGTGGCGGCACTCAAATTAAAGTAAATATATACTTTACTCAATACGATATAAAGAATATTTGTAACATTTTAAAAAGGAGTCGTTGGTCAAACAAATTAAGAGACTCCGTTGTATGCAAACAAACTCATCCTCAAAGCTTCAAGCATCTTCCACCTTTGCAGCTTTCCCCTAGATGTTACAATTGTTATTTGTGTAGGTGTACAAAGCATTGGCCAAAACAGTACATAACTTATACCTAACCATGATCTACAACACACGACTGATAATTTCCAACAGATCACGTGTTCCATTACATCTCTATGTCGTCTAGGTCTGGTAGAGGGAAACGAAGGATTGCAGCAATCCCAGTTATTTGTGCCAGTTCTGTTCATTGATAAGATAATTAGAAAGTTGGTTCAGGAAAGTATGTATAAAAAGTGTCAGATACTTAAAGCAGCATTTGTATGAACAATGTAAACACTCACGTTCTCCTGAAACATGCAAAGAAGAAAAAATATGAACAGTGCCCCCTGAATCCTTCACTGATTTCACCAAATTGGCATACTTTTGCCTTGCTACTACATCCGCATTCCTGTCCATCAAGAAAATGTTAATGTTACACCCCTTTAAAATTACATACATTTCTCCACATTTTCCTGTAATGGAAAGACCGTGTTGGTCCATTTCATTATTAGTAAAGAATCAATATGGTAAAGGAAACCAGAGAGGCAGGCACCAGGACATCTTAAATTTACTCATTAATGGAATTATGACAAGATGTATGTGCATGAGTGTGAACATAACCACAAAGCTTTAACAGTCATCTGTGCATGAGTAACTTATTTAGAGAGTGCACGAGTACCTAATCAACTAGAACTGCTAGCGAGTATGAATGTGCCAGTAAACCTCGGCACGTTAGGTTTCAGGTTAAGGAGTAACAAATCTCCCAGACCACGCCGTTTCCAAGCAAAAACAACATCCGCCAAGCCATCAAGCAAATTAGCATCTTTTGAATCTAAAGCTAATAATAGATTTATGCAGCAGTTTTTGTACCAAGTCCAAAACTTTTTCCCTCCCCCGAAAAGTAAAATAAAACACAAAAGAATTGAAGGAAATGCAATGTAAATAACTGTGTTGATTTCAGAAAACATGCTTTGAACATCCATGTAATATAGAACTTTATAATAAAAAATAAAATCATATGGCACTACTTCTCAATTAGCTGGACAGAAGACTCATAAACTAACCTGAAGAGTTCATCTGTTATCAAAAGGGTTTGGATAGCCATTCGTTCATGAGCAACTTCAACATGCTTTGGTCCATAGCATGCACGATCTGGATCCTGCAGAATAACAACAACAATTCAATCTCTATATTAAATGCTTGACAATGTTGGAAAACGAAAAGATAACACAACTACAATAAATAATATAAAGAATACTTCCGACAAGTAAAAACTACAGAGATTTATCCATTACACAAACTATCAGACACACATAAATTGACTTTTGGGTTGGAGGGTGTAACCACTGGATTGAAGTTTCCTTGTTGCTCATTTGTGGCTGTTACTCTCCATTCTAATGTTAGTCTTCTTTATAATGACCATGTTAACATGTTCAAATCTTTTTCTGTATCTACCTACCTATACATGAATCCCTTTAGCAAAGACCTTGTTTTAAGTGATGTCTGCCAGTAACAAGATATCATGGAATCAATCAAATTTCATTGGTCGTAAAGAGGTAAATCCCACGTTTCTTTCAGTCTTCACCTAATTATTGACTTTGTGCACATGCTTATCAAGATTAAACCTCCAATCATTGTTCCAAAGGATCGTCAGTTAGCATCCAATTATAACCTTAAAAATAAAGCCACAAAATCGACATTTCTGATTTAGAACCTGACATTTGAAAGCATGCCGAAGAAATCTTGGAGAACTCGGACCTGAAAAAGAAAGGGCCCAGTACATAATGTAACTGTATACCAATAGTGATCACCACATGCAATCATATCAGTGTTGTTGAACAACCAACAGACAGAGAAGATGCATAAGTTCTTATTTTCTTTTCATTATTATTTGATGTATGACATGTAGGATGGATGGACCTGTACAGTTCTTCTTCAAAACAAAGCGGGAAATAAGTTTCTTTCTTTTACTTTTTTATTTTGGCAATGAAAAGTGAAGAAGTTGCAAAATTAACCAAATTAGGTATTGTACCTCTTGTGCTGCTTGAGTATCTTTAATCATATTCATAACATTTGGAGCATCCAGAACCTCCCTCAAACTATGCCTGTCATTGCAAGAAGATAAAATGCACAGATGTGAATAAGATTCAAAACAATAGAAGAACAATGCAGCATAGGTCAGCAACAATATTAAATAAGAATTGCTTTTTTCTTTTTCCTCTTTCTGAGAAAATAAGGATCACAAGTACTGGATTTATGAATTGATAAAGCCCCAGTTACTCTTTAAGAAAGTGATACACATGATATGTTGCCAGCTCATGCTGGGGATCGCTCACTAAAAAAGTAAACACCAATTGCAGCGATAAAAATCATGAAACACATTAATCCGTAGTCGCTAGACTAACATGAAATGCAGACCACTCCAACAATGTGATCCAGTGGAAAATGAAAATGATAAAAGGGTAAAATCCGGAACATTTTACAGAACAATAAAGAAGTATTATTGACTTAAACCATTCTCAGGCTTGTCGAGGGCAATGCAGCATTGTCGATTTTAGTTATGGACAGGGAATTATGAAAGGTCAATTTTCCATCAGAAATATCAAGAGATTGATACTATAAATAACACATGACCATACTTGTAACCCGAGCTTGTATGCACAAGAATTATCCGTGACTTGTTTTCAATAATAGATCTCAGCTGTCTTCTTTCTGCCTCCAACAATAGGTGACGATGAAACTGATCCTGAAGCACATGACATTACATCATTAGTATTTCATAAGAAAGCACTATTTGTAGTGCTAGTATATAGTCCACAAGTAAAATAACTTTTAATGGGATTTTCATTCACACTAAAACTGAGTTTTAAAATAAAATAAAAACTCATACGGACTCATATCACACCTTTGTGAAACCTGGACTTGCAATCACAGCACAGCGGACAACACTGAAATCAACATGCTTCAAGAAAGCCTGCAAGATATAGACACCTGTTACAATACAGGCAAGCTATGTTTGAAAGTGTAAGGAGCTTCAGAAATAAAACTCAACTAGAAATACCTGTAATACATTCTCAAAGAACTTACTCAAAGCCTGTAGAAGACACAAAGATATTAGTGATACAATATTTATTGAAATTATCAGAACATCTGTCTTACCGGATAACTTCATTTCGGGAAATATAAATTCTGAAAAGAAAAAGAAGCGTACCGACTCATAACCTGCAATGGCAGGTCCATGCTTGCGAGGAATTGAAGTTTCTATCCGTGAGCGAGTAATTGTCATACTGATATAATTAGTTGCAAAAACATTAGTTGCATAAGGCCGTCAATGCAGGAGCATAGTAAGTAATATAGGATAACAGTGTACAAATGCATGATCTGGATTTTGAGCTTTTTATGACTGAGATTTTCACATTTTCGTAAAGACATTGACCAGTCTGTGATGCAGTTTCCTAGCGCACATTTCAAGGATATTACCAAGATCCTAATGCAAATAACTACCAGAAGAATAGGCGTGAATGAAAACTAGAGTGAGTAATGTGCCTAATTATTCAAGTAGTTATCAAAATAGGCTTGAAATTGTCCATGGAGACCATCAACTGATAGTGTAGTACAAAACTCAAACAAGGAATCATGTCCCGAATGAAGTCAGACACACCTTTTACCAACAAGGAGAACATGTGCTAATCCTTCTTGCATTAAGATCACAGCTAGATCAGCACTTGCAGCAGGATCTGAAAATTGTAGAGACAAGATCATCACATAAAAGGTTGATTTCAAATTCTTCAGCGTTCATACTTAACCTAGATGACACTTCCAAGCTTAAGCACTTCTAAATTGCCATTTATGTGACAACAAATTTTGGAATCAAGTTAGTTTTTCTTATCAATCCTACCATGTTAAACAATACTTATTCTTTCTTTTTTTGGCCACAACTTAGGAATGCACCCAGTAGAGATTGGACCCTAAACATCAACCCCCATCCCTAATAACCTAGCATAGGGCTAGAGTCAATAATGAAGACAGCCATGAGACAATTTTTAAGACTAATTGGTCAATACCACAAGAAAAAGGAGTACTACTAATTTAAAAATCTAAAAGAATCATTTAAAAGAGAAAAGGGGGAAAAAGAGGGCATACCAGAGGCTTGATTGAGTTCGTGCAAGGCCAATGAGTCCCAGACATCCTAAAACATATGACATAGCATGCCACAATTCAACACATTGCATAACAGATTTTATAGAGCATAGTATTCAAAGAATTCAACACCGAAAAAGAAAATATGGCATGTTATAATTTGTACGGATTAACGAAAAGCATGCCTTTCTTAACACAAAAGGTCGCTGCAGCTCAAGTTCCAAAGTGTGAAATGCTCCTATCTACAATAAGAAGATGAAAAACTTAAAGAAGAACTTCAAAATTTCCAAATCATCTGTTTATAATTCAACTTAAGGCCACAATTACCTTTACATATTCATTCTCCAGGATATTCTTTCCACGTATACGCAAGACAGCTCCTACTTTGTCATAATCAGCAACCTAATAGGAATATGGGGAAGAAGAACATAATACCGAACAAAAAGCATCTTGAGAAAACTTCGTTACACACACATGCACAACCAACCCTTATGAAATTGGAGCTAACTTTTCTCCATTACCTCCTCAACTTTTATCTCTAACTTCAGTTTCACACGCTCTGCATCTCTTCCACCAGAAGCACTTTCTCTCAGAACTTTCCTATTACAGAATGTATATGGTTGTCAAGAAAATTTCTACTGGATACATGTTATTTTATTCAAACAGGTTTCTGAGCACGAGTTATGTAAAAAAGAATATCATTCAAGCAATCAGGATACCGCAAATATACACTACGAAATATAGAAAGATACCACTCACATAGATTGCAAAGTGATACTAAAAGAAAAAGGACTTTACCTAACAGTGACAGCCATAACTATGTCTCCTGGAGCAATCAAATTATAAGCATACCATAGATCATCGGAATCGACCGGTATCATCTGCCACATCCACCAATTCCAAAGTTACCCAAAATTCAACTCAGAATTAAAGATTAACACTAGTTGTTTCCACACAAAAATGCTTACACCCAAACCAACAAAAACTAACTAACAATTACAATAATCATCATAATAATAGTAACAGCACCTTAACGCTGCCGGGTCCGCCTGGAACGAGGTCCTTGCGAACAATCTTCATGTTCTCGTTCTATCAAAGTACTTCTCCAAATCAATTCGAAACACAAAAAGAATTTTGAGTTTTTGCGTCTTCCTTTCTTCCCGAGACGAGGGAAGAGCTTAGCAAGCTTTCGGCTTGAGTGGTGGTGCACGTGCAAAACACTAGCGTCTTTCCGAGAATTATATGGGCAATCGGGAAAGACTTGGTGGGCCCGGGCCTTGGAAATTTGGATAACAATGACCAGGCCCAAGTATTTATAAGTTATTTCATGGGTCGTTCAGCATGGGATTGGGTCGACCCGACCAAAAAAACCAATTTTTTATTTTTTTGATTTGCTTTTAGTTGTTTTCGGTCCTGTGTCCGGTGTGTTTACCACCCCATTTCATCGGAAAATAGAAAGACGAACAAGATCAAAAATGTCCCTCCAGTTTGTTTTATAAAAGATTCGGGGGGATGGCATAAACTTCATATTAGTTCAGAAATTACAATCGAAACATTTTCCATAATCAGAATTTAGTGCAAAAAGATTATAAGTAAAGAGGAATGCTATTCACAATCGCTCAAAAGCGATTGTCTCATGACTTGCTAGACACGTGGATACACAACCGCTTGCTGCATTCTCCTTCCTTTTTTTAATTATTGTTTCTCTTTCTTCTCTCGATTTTGCCTCTCTCTCCTTTTTTTAATTATGTTTTCTCTTTATTCTCTCGGTTGCCTCTTCCTTTCTCTTTTTTAATTCTTTTTTCTCTTTCTTCTCTTCTTCTCTCCGTCCGTCCGTCTCTCTGTCTCTCTATTTTTTTTTTTTGGGTAAAAGGAGGAGCAAAAGCCCAGCAACAGAGAGACTACAAAGGAAGAAGGCGAGGTCTGGAGGTGCCAATGGCATCAGCAGCCAGAGTTTCAATAAGAGACGTTGGAGGCAGATCAAAAATTTGAATGCCAGGAGCCAAATCAGCACACATTGCAGCCAAGGCATCCGCAGCAGTATTCATCTCGCGATAGATATGATGGACAACACAGTTCCAATCACCATGAATCTTTAGTTTGCAATAATTGATGACATTAGAGAGAGGATGGTTGGCTCCAGTCGGGTTGTTAATTAAGTCCACAGCAACAATGGAGTCACACTCAATCTCCACAAGCCGAATCCCAGCATCCCAAGCTAAAGAGAGCCCCCAGAAAATGCCCCATAATTCTGCCTCAAGGATAGAACCCACTCCCAATTTTCCAGTAAATCCCTTGAGCCAAGCACCATCAGCATCTCTTAATAAACCACCAGCACCAATCTCTCTCTCTATTTCATCTGGGTAGCTCTAGTTTTTAGTTTTCTTATTGATTCATTACTGGTTTGGGGGAAATATTTGCTTTTTATTTTTCGTGATCCCTCTCTTGTGCTCTTGTTCATAAAGTGGGTATCTTTGGTTTTGGTTAATTTCGTGATTTGAATTGTCATGTCTTTGGGTGTTTGAAACCTGTGACCTGTGAAATAAGGAGGAGGAGAGAAGAGAGAGAGAGCGATGGAAAATGAAAATAGAGATGGAGACAGACTGAGAGAAGAAGAAGAATAAAAGAGAGAGAGAGGCGGAGAGAAGAAGAAGAGAAGAAAGAATTAAAAAAGAGAAAGAGAGAGGTAACCAAGAGAAGAAAGAGAAAACGTAATTAAAAAAAGAGAGAGAGGCAAAATCGAGAGAAGAAAGAGAAACAATAATTTAAAAAAAGGAAGGGAAATGCAGCAAGCGTTTGTGTATCCACGTGTCTAGCAAGTCATGAGACAATCGCTTTTGAGCGATTGTGAATAGCATTCCTCATAAGTAAATCCATAATTCCAGAAATACATGAACATAGAACAACATATGCCACTGAAAGTGTGAAACAAACTTAAATAATTGGATCAATCAATATCAGTTCACAAACAAAAACAGAACATGGAACAAAATCAAAATTGATCCGGAAGCTCTTAGCATAATCTAAGGATGTAGTTATACAGTGTTCAAAAGATAAAATCTAAGATAGATTCATAAGCTGCAAAACTATAATCTAAATGACACTCAATCTTCAAAAGAAACGACCTCCTCTGAAACGTCCAATATCTCTTCAACCTCAATATCTTTAGCCTCGTATTCCTCTTCTTCATCACTTGCTTCTCCTTCTCTGAGCTTTTGCCTCTCCAATTTGTCTTCTTCGTGCAACCGCTTCCACTCAGCCACCCATTTCTCCCACTCTTCCTTCAACATCCTCCTCTTCTCGCGATCCTGCTCACTCAAAAACATTGACACATCCTGGTCCTCGGCCTCATACTTCTTGCTGTACTTTTTCAAGTTCTTTGCAATCTCCTCCTCTTTCTCAGGAGTCAGGAATGATGGTGGCCTTGGGCGCCATAAGAACTATAACAAATAAGAAGAAAACAGGTGTACCGCAAATGATTAGAACATCTACCTCCTTTTCTTTTCTTTTTGTTTGGGCTAAGCAGTTAAAACATGTAATTGAGATGGAAAGAATACATAACCAAAACAAATGCCTACTAATATCAATTACAAAACAGAAATTTTAAAAAAACTAGTCACCACAGGATGACATCTATTTCAATTGGAATTTATCTTTTGTCACAAAGGACAGTATGATGCACGTGGTACTTCCAAACTATCAACAAACTTCATCAAATACATATATATATATATATATATATAGTCACCTTCCATTGAGGGATCCCTCAAATAATTTTGTTTTTGTTGATGTAAGGATCTTGATTTAATACACATGATTAAAGGTTTTTAAACACCGAGTGAAATGTCCAAAACAAAGAGCCTGCAGATAAAATTTAGTGCATACTCTCAAATGGCATTACCTGAAAGAAATGATCCTTTAGTATCCTATAAAGTAGCTTGCCGTTGAAGGACCATATGTTGAAACCATTCTCCATCTCATGAACTGAAGTCACTGCAGTAGCAACATATCTGAAAGCAAAAGCTAACATGTCAAAATCAAGACAAGTACAATTATTTGCTAAATAGTAACATATCCAAAATTTTACCTTCCAGTAGGATCCCATTCAATATCAGTTGCCATAAAATGCTCGGCAGTAGCCATGGTTTCAAGCTCATCCACATTGTAAAACTCCAGCTGCCCATTGAAACCTTTCAATCCTGCGAGTATTATAAAGCGCCCTGAAGGTGACCAGAAAAGAGCATTTGCTTGCTTCCCTTTCAGAGTAGTGAGCTTTGAAACACGGCCTGTATTGTGACCACTACGCATGGAGTAGAAACTTACATCGGGCCTCGGGTTGTTATTTGAGCTTGTATTATCACAATGAATAACTGCAAACCTATGGCCTTTGGGCTCCCAAGCAAATGCAATGATCTTGTCATTCTTATTCTCAAGCTCCAAAACCTCGATGGGGATGTCTCGCTCTTTGATTCGGAAAAGCTCAAAGCCTGTGTATGTGCTTTTCTTTGTTTTTGTATACCGGTCAACTTTAACAGCAAGATACTCCCCGTTGCTTTGCCAGTACATTTTGCAATCACTGACACTGAAAAGATTCTTTTGCCTCAACTCCTCTTTATTGGGGATTTGAACAAGACTCACCTATTTGTATCAATGTGAAGCATTAGTTCATATAGTACAGTGAAATAATAAAAGGACAAAAATAAAATACCAAATCTAGGAAAACAGCCAGTCAAATGAAACAAGAATGCGCACCCTAGCAGGTTGGTTGCCACCACCCAATTCTGGAACAAATAGAGCAAGAATCGGATCAGTTG
Organism: Prunus avium; assembly: GCF_965620075.1. Lineage (NCBI taxonomy): Eukaryota > Viridiplantae > Streptophyta > Magnoliopsida > Rosales > Rosaceae > Prunus > Prunus avium. Next base: position 469,123 of record NC_142289.1, read on the forward strand.
GCGACCAGCTGAAGTCCATGACATTTTCAACCTTCATGGACTTTTTGTCTACAAGTGAAAATGTTTCTGTTTCATAAACAGAGATAACATTTTTGCCCATTCTGGCAAAATACTTATCATCTTTTCCGCCAGCCCATCTGCAAATATTATAAATGATAAAGTTAAGCATGCCAAGTTACACTAAAAACACTCAAAATCACACCGTAGATTAGTGGCATAGAAAAATTACTTGAACACCGGCCAAGACACCCCAGCAACACCTCCAGTTCCTCCAATTGCAAAATCATCAGGAGTTCCTTTAAAATCTCTCATTACTTTTCCAGTTCTCACATCAAAAATGTTTATCACAACCCTCTATAAAATAACTTCACATTAGTAATGGGAGCAAGGCAAAAATAAATCACAAAAAGCAATAAATCACATTATCCAAAGAACTCACATTTGCATCACGGGGATTGCTTGGTTCATGGCTGCTGTAGGTCACCAAATATTTCTCACCAGGTGAGAAATCAATAAGTCTAACCTGCAGTTGACAGTTAGAGTTGAGGACCAAGATAGAAAAAGTACAACATACTAATTAAATTGGAAACCAAAAACCAAAAATAACCTGGGGATGAGCATAACGCATCAAACGATTAAAGGTAGAGGCACCTCCCCAAACAGCAGCACCCTGTCTGTGAATAGTCGCCAAATACGTCCCTAGAGGGGACCACTGCACAAAGCTTTCCGTCCAGAACTGTAACAGGAAACAGAGATGATCATTTACCCTAAACCCAAAATAATTATATAAGACAAAAGGTGACTGTTTTGAGGAAGAAATATATAATTTGAGATATGATATCCACTCACAGCACGCTTGTAAACAGGCTCAGGCTTCAAGTGCCGTGCATCATTCCACAAAACTTCAGTATCCGAACCAGCACGAATCACAAGCTGATCTCGGGCCTTTTCATCAGTAAGCCATTGTTGAAGATTCTCCTGTAAAGATGTCCCAAGTAGATAGCACAATAAATACCAGAGCCTAAAAATACCTAATTCACGATGTACAAAGAAGTGATGGATCAGAGCATAATTACCCCTGGCTTGTACGGATTACTTTCTGGAGGGGCCCATTGATCTGGAACTTTCATGAACCTATCAAAGTCGTCAAACATGTTGACAGCAAAAATATGTGATCTGTCCAATTTGTATCCATGAGTCTTCTCCTTGGCAAGCTCAGCTTCCTAAAATTACATTAACACATGGTCATATCTCAATTCAATTGTTCACATATTTAAACATAGTTTTGAACCCAAGTGATGGTTAATGGTTACACTTATGTATCAATTGGTGAAAATTCATTCGGAGCACAAAAGAACACATACATAGTTAATTTTTAAGAGACAAAGATACCTGAGGAGTATTATACTCGATGAAGCAATAGCCCAATGTTTTTTGGGTTTCGGGATCAAGTGGCATCCAAAACCCATCGTCCTTGATAAGACCAATCTGACTGTAAATTTTGCGAACGACATTTTCAAGCTTCTCGTACTTTTCTTTAGGAACCACCGGGAGGTTATCAACAACAATTATGTTGCCAAACCCTGAGTCCAGCTCCGAATTTTCCTCTTGGTATATATCCTCATCATCGCTACGCAACCATAAATAAATAAATTAATTAAATAATTAAAAATCGTCTAAAGCATGCTACATAGACAACACAGAGAAATTTGAATTCCATACAGCCAAATCTTGCTATAAAAAAATTTATGTGGCAGGGATAGGGTTTTAGGTTAGCCAGGGTTACCTGATAATGCCAAAATTTTCACCAGGAGGGAGACGAATGGAATCGAGGTCCAGCTGCGAGATGTCGATTCCGATTCGGGCCGCCGTCGCCTCTATGTCGTTCAACACCATGACGTCCCCCATGTTTTGTCTTCTCCTTGTTTAGAGAGATGCGTCACAGAGAAGCCAAAGATTGAGAGGGCGCAGTAGTTAGACGAAGGAGAAAGAGTGTGTTTTTAGGGTTTTGGTGAGTGTCTTCAGCTACCGTTTGTGTTGAGGATGAGTCTGTTTGGACCCCCTGTTATTTGCTTACCCTACTCGCCTTGGTCAGTTTCTCCTTATTGCAAAAGAACCAAACAAAACATGAAAAACACTACTCCTACTCGTACTCCTACTCCAAAACATATTAACGACTACCTGGGCCTAGAATTCTTGTGCAACCCAAGCCCAATCTCAGCCCAATAAAGGCCAAACTATCAGCCACGCAGTAATTTGTTGAAAAGCGAATTTTTATACGAATGATAGGGTAGAACCGGTACTAATTACTAAAATGTTCTCGTTGTTGGGTTAAAGTAGATGGAAAATTTGGAATTTTAAAAATTGTGTGAGGATATAATGGGTAAAAAAGATGAATTCCTAATGGGTTAGTTCTCCCGGAATTAGAATACTACCTCCCACCCAAGAAGTAAACGCATGAATCCTTCATAGGTGGAATTCAATTCCTGATGAAAATTACAATTCCTGATTAGTAAACACACCATAAATCTAATTTAAGTGGAAAGGACTTCAAATTTGAGTGCAAAGAACCAGACTCATTGAAGTGACCAACTGACCTAACCCTCGTATATTGTTTGCAAAATAATTTTAAATTCATCTACCATGACTTTTTATTGTAATTTTTAAATTAAATCAACAACCTATAACATATTTCCATTGTTGGCGAACCATTGCATTTCTATCATTTATAGCATGGAATTGTATAATATAAATAGTTATGAACATATGTAAATATTTTCTTACTTCTGCTAATTAAGAAAATTTTCTTCATGGCATGTTTTTTTTTTTTTTTTTTTTGAAGAGCCTCGCGTACGAGGAAAGAATACTCATAAAAACAAAGCAGAAGGACGAGGGGGGCGAAAAGCCTGACCTCGAGTACAACTATCGACATCAAGGGCGTCCTGAATAAAATCAGGGGGCACCTCGACCCATTCACATGGGTGCGAACAGTTAACAGCAAATTTAGCTAAACAATGAGCTACACCATTGGCCTCACGGCGAACAAAACTAAAGCAATCCCTCCGGTGATCCCGCAAGCTAGATTGAATATCTTCGATAAGCTGCCCCAAGGGGGACAAGTTTACCACGGAAGAGAGAACATCCTGGATAGTATTGAGCGAGTCACCCTCAAACCTGACCGTCTGCCCCCCCATCTTCCACCAAAACCGAACAGCCTCAAGAGCCGCCAGGCACTCAACATGTTCCGCAGAACTAGCAAATAGCACACGCTTCGCAAGGGCTGCCAGAAATCTCCCATTTTCATCCCTAATGACAATCCCAACACCCCCCCCAGTCGACCCAATGTGGAAGGACCCGTCGAAGTTGATTTTGATCGTGCCTGAAGGAGGGCAGCGCCAGCAACTTGCACCCAGAGAGGCATGACTACCCGTAGGTTGGTCATTAGCACACCGGAACTCCTCCATATATAGGAGCACAAACTGAACGAGATCATGCGGCTGTCGCTGCGTGCTACGCCATGTAACATCATTCCGGTTAGACCACAAGGCCCACATCACAACCATGGACAAAGCACGAGCATCGGACGTCAACTCACGCCAAGAGATGAAAAGCCAATCTGGTAAGGGTAAGTCAGCGTGCCTATCAGATATGCGCAGTTATAATTATTACTATTCATTTTAAAAATATACTTTTCCATAAGTCCATATTTAAATTACTGATTTATAAAAAAGATGGATTTAAATTTGAGTGGAAAAGATGAAAACATTTTCTTAATCAACTAACTTAACTCATACATTTTCTTAATCAACTAACTTAACTCACACATACTTAAAATATGTAACACATTAAACTTAACCGCAATACACATGTTACATATATATATAATTTTGTTTAAAATAGCAAGTATTATATGGAATGCTCAATAACAAGATTTGCCTGCCTAGTCAGAGGCGGAGGTGCAGGTGGTGTTGTTATATGCAGCCACGTTGAGAGTTGATCAATTATTATCATCAGCCGCCGCACCTGCATGCTGCATGCTGCATGCAATAGGGAAAAGCAAAAGCAGTAGCAGTAGCAGTAGCAGATGAGATAAAGAGTACTTGCCTTGTCCTTAGCTTGCAAGTTGCAACTGTCAATGCCCTTCTCCCGACGCGTGTCAATCCGCCGTCTGCTCTAAATCCCTTTATCTTCTTGTATGGGTCCTTTTTCTTAGGGTTCTATGACTTGAGACTCTGAGTCTGAGAGAGCTATTTATAAAACTCCATAAAGATACATGATGCATAGCATATGAGGCATTGCTTCCTTCAACTACAAAACCATAGCTGATACAGATCAAGTCAAGCTAATTCCTGCTCCGACGGTTGTATTTCAGCTTGAGATCAAGTCAAGCTAAGTAGCAGCTACATATACATTGAATAGAACCCCAAATTCAGGTAAGTTTACGCTTTAAGATTTATTTATTTGCTTCATTTCTAGAACTAATATTTCTGGGGAAGAATCAAATTCAAGATTTAATGGTTAATTAATTTCGACATTCTGATTCATTGGCCGCCTTAATTCCGACTTTTCTTTCATTTTCCTGAGCACCACATCATCATGTCTTTGATTTGATCACTAAAAAATTGATTAGAAAAATCATGAGTAATTCTCATGTTTGCTTCAATTTTATTTGTCATTACTTGGGTTAGTGTTATTTGGCGAGCTTGCGTGCTAGATGATGATGCCCTTCAATAGTTGGAGACTTCTTTTTCTGTTGAATTTTATTTTTTCTGTTCGATCAATTTCCAAGCAATTCAAATGAAACAATTTATCTTCCAAAATTTATTTCGTTGCTATATATAGACAGAGGATGGGAGACCCGAGTGAGGGGGCGGCAGAGATTGAAGACGACAGGGCTGAAGCTAACAGTAGCAGGGTGAGTTGGATCATGAACAAGGGGTTGGGACTTGGAAAAAAAATTCTGGTCACTGGTATTGTAATTTCTTCTGCACCATTGGTTCTTCCACCGCTTGTGGTTATTTCAGCAATTGGCTTTGCCTTTTGTGTTCCATGTGCCGTTGTCTTGGCAAGTTATGCTTGCATTGTGAAGCTCATGAATAAGTTGCTTCCTTATAGTACACCTCCTGTTTTGTTGGAAAATGGCACATTAATGTCAAATGATGATGAAGAAGAAGAAGAGCAGGGTGAGGAACAGAGTACATGGGTAGGAGGAAAGATTGATACCGAAAAGGAGGAAGGATGGGGTAGTGGGGATATACTAGAAGGAGGCGAGATGAGAATCGAATTAGTAGAGGAGGAAAATGAGGAAATTTTTGAGGAAGGGAGAATTGAGGAGGGGGATGAGTGTGTGCAAGAGGGTGTTAAGAAGAATGCACAAGAATATTTTGCTGAAGATGAAAATAGATATGAGGAAGATGTTGGAGAGGCTACGGATGTGGAGGAAATGCTCATATTTGATAACATTAATGTGGTGAATATTGAAGGACTGATTCAGGATTATAAGGATGATACCCTGCTAGATGAGAATTCAGTCAGCGACATGTACGGATTAGTGTCGAATGTAGTTGAGGGTGCTGAGGAAATAGGACTGACACCAATTGAAGTGACTGCCGTAGTAATGGAAGAAAGTGGGTATCAAGAAACTGCAAGTAACACTGCAGAAGAGGAGGAATTGGTGGAAGAGACAAGGGAATTGCTAGAAAAAATTAGGGATGAAGGCAATGCTGATAATGCAATGGATATGGAAAAGCAGTATGCAGGAGAAGTTGAAGGGGCTAAGTGGGAGGTAAGAGATCAACAATTTGATTGGAATGCGGAAGAGAGGGAGATACTAGTTGAAGATAAAATTTCGGATATTGGATTAGAAAAACCTACTGGTACCATGAACGGCGGAGTAGGCAGAGTTCCGAACGAGTGTGAAGATATGCAAGAACGCCAAGAAATGAAACATGTGAACGATGCAAACACTACTACTGTTTCTGGGCATGTCAAACCAACTGGAGATATAGGGAGTGTTTTGGAAAGCAAGAATGCTGACAATAATTTAGAGGCAGAGAAGCCAATAGGGGAAGCCAATGATGTTGGCAACACGTCAGAGGCAGAAACGAGAAATTTGAGGCCTGTGATGAGCAGCGTCGTGGAAGACAAGCAAAAGCCTGAGATAAGCAAGGAGGAAATAGTACTACAACGAGGGAGAGCAGAGGATAATGTCAATAACTTAGATTTTCAGTTGATCAGAGAGAAGGAAACTGTGGTTTCCTCAAATGCAGATGCAAGAGAGATTGCTGATGAAAGTGGGCTTCATTTGTTTGATGAGAAGAATGTATCTGGTCAGCAATATACTTCTTATGAAACTTCTAAAGGTAAAGATAAAAAATCATCAAAGTAATTTCATATCCTTTCTCTTAGGACAAATTTGTTCCCCACTCCACTAATTCTATGATTATTAACTGATAATTTTGGAGAACCTTCAGGTCATGGGGTGGATGAAGGTGCAGATTTCGCAGAGCTTCCTGTTTCACACAGGGCACATGAATCTACAGATGCTGTGATATCTTCTGGAAAGGACGTCAGCATGCATCCAAACGGGGTTAGACTTTACAGCTTGATTAATATATACATCTTTGGACCATAAATAATCTTATATATATTATAGTTCATAATTTATTAGGCATAACAAATGCAGAAGTTATGTGTCTTTCCTTTCCTCTTATTGTCATTGATTATTCTCTACTTCAATCATCAAAGCTAATTCTACCTGGTCACTGTTTGCATAATATATTACAAAAATAAAATAGGGTATCTCTTGCACCATTGCGAATTCTTTATCCCTATCCTTACACCGATTTCTCCTCCTCTTACTGTTCTTTTTGAGTCCATCTGCATGCTCAAGTACATTTACTTCTTTGTTGCATGACAACATTCAATTACATGATGGGTGTGACGACTCTTTTGGTGATCTCAGATAAAAGGGTTGATTCGTTTTCGTTTGAGTTGTTGATAGAAAAGATTTGTTGTGCGGATTATTTAGAAGGAAAAACTGTTGATCACTTCTGTGATTACTCTGCTGATGAAGTGTATCTATGGTTGTAAATTGTTTTTATTATATAAATTTAATGTGACTTCACTTAGCTGATGGAGTTGGTGCATCTTCAGGTACTGTACAATGAGGCGAAAATATGGAGACAGATTGATGCTATGCGAAGAATAGTAGGATACAAAGCCACACCCCATGCAACATGCATAGAGGAACTCAAGGCTCTTTACCTCTTCACTGGTGTGGAACCTCCTGCATCATTTGGTGACCATCCTGATCTTGCACAAGTCAATGACAAACTTCGGTTTCTCATGTCCATAATTGGAGTTAAACTAGACTGAATTGATCCCGTGTAGATTTGTTGTTTTATCTGTTTCAACTTTCCAGTTGGATGTTATGTGTGTATTAGTCTCAGAAAAGAAAAGTCATAAACTATCTGTATTTTGAATCTTTGTAAATGAATTGGTTCTGCCGTTTGATAAAGAATCTCATGCTGTTTGCTTCTTCAATTGCCCACTAAACTTGCTAAAGTTTCTAAACGGCTCTAAATTAAAATTGATAAATCAAACAAAACTATACGAACTGAATAATTTAGAAACGAAGAGCTAAATTGGAAATTTCAGAAACTGTTTTGCGAGTTGGGTGTAGTAACTAAATTGGGTGGGTGTATTTAGCCAACTCCCAAAACGAATTTTAGAAACCCAACAGCAACAACTGGACGGCATTGAGTTCACAAAGCCCACTGGGTTTCAATTGTTTTCTACGTAAACTTTATTGGAATATATATTAAATTAAATTAAATTAAATTAAAAATGAAATAGTGTCGGTTGTGAGCAACACAGGTGGCCAATGGCCTTGAGGGCCTTGACCTTGGGACGGAGAAAACACAATCAGATTAATCTCCAAAACTATAAAACAAAGGCCTCTTTTAATTCTCCCTCATCATCTTCTTCTCTGCAGTCTGCAATCTCGCCGAAATTTACGCACGCACAAATATATTTATATGAATGAGTGAATGAGAACTCCGCCTTCTCTGCTCTCTCTCACAATTGACTCAGCTCTCTTCAACCTATCCAGCATATCCGATCTCTCAACTCTCCCTGAACACATTCTCATCGATCTCTTCCTGGTACTCTCTCTCTCTCTCTCTCTCTCTCTCTCTCTCTCTGCTAATTCAGCTAACATGAATTGCTATGCTTGTTCTTATTTTCTTTGAGGCGCCTGATGGGTTGCTTTCTGTTATGGGGAACTGGGCAGGCTTGATTTGGTGCGATATTAAATTTTGAAACTTTTCATGTTAATCAATGGTGGTTGGATGTATGTTATTCTAAGTTACTTGATTGTTTTGGTTCGCATGATTATTTGATTAGGTTTTTTTGTGCTCAGAGGAGGAAGGGTCTGATTCTATATAGGGATTTCTACCTTTTTGGGTTTCTATCGTTTGAATTTGATGATTTTGTCTATGCTTATATTGGATCTGTTTGTCGTCTGGGTCCACGTGGTCACTCATGGACCTATGTGAACTGCTTGTACATTAATGATCAAGATTTCTGTAATACGCTGCAAGATATTGTAAAATATTGTTCCCATTGATTGATCACCGATGGATAAAGTTTATTTAGCACAGTGAAAAAGACATCCCCTACCCCGGACCCCAACTTGATCAAACTGTGCTCCATATCAAATCAAAAGAAAACAGAATATTATTCTTTCCTAGTCTGGTGCTGTGGTCCTTTTTTACTTCTGGCTTCTATGCTGTTATATGGCTTTTGGGACATTTGTTGATTTTTGCAGCTATACCTTCATCATTTTGCCTTTCTAAGCGTTCTATTTACCCCTTTTACTTTCCTCTATAATTACGTATTTGGTTTACATGAACATCTTATAGTAACACTCAATTTCATGGCAGAAAACTCTGAGAGCTGGAAAGCTAAATGAGAAAGTCTTGAAGCTTTTCAAAGAAACTGGCAAAGATGAAATCCTCTCACTAATCCAGGCACTTAATATTCGGCATACCCTCACCCCTGTCTTTCCTACCAGTAAGTTATGTTTGAGAATTTCCAGTGTCCTGCCTTTCCTGTAACCCGTGAACTGCTTTTGGCACACTTCAGTTCTGACCTTCAAGTATCTATTGCAGGATGCTCTGAAAGGTTTTGAGATTGGGTGGTGTTGTGTGAGCACATTGTATAACATTTTGAAGGCAAAGGTCCTTTAATTAAACAAGGCCACACAAGTTTTGTTGTTTCTTGTTCTCTCAACGCCTGTTTGAAGATGTCTAACACAAGCATCAACAATAATGAGGTTGACATCGTGATTGCGGCAATCAACTCCGACCTGGAGCCATTCATGAATGAATGGAGACCAGTATTCTCCCAGTTCCACCTGATTATTGTCAAAGACCCTGATATGAATGGGGAGCTCCGCATTCCAGAAGGGTTTAATGTGGATGTCTTTACTAAGTCTGACATAGACCGAGTGGTGGGCTCTTCCACTTCCATTCTCTTCTCTGGTTACTCGTGCAGGTACTTTGGTTATTTAGTATCGCGGAAAAAATATATTATCTCAATTGATGATGATTGCATTCCCGCTAGGGACACAAATGGTGATTTAGTAGATGTAGTGGCACAGCATATTGCCAATCTTCAAGCTCCAGCGACCCCTTTCTTTTTTAACACACTCTATGATCCTTACCGGAAAGGGGCAGATTTTGTTCGTGGTTACCCATTTAGCCTGAGGAGTGGGGTTACATGTGCACTATCATGTGGACTGTGGCTTAATTTGGCAGACTATGATGCACCAACACAGGCCCTCAAGCCAGGGCAGAGGAATTCTCGATATGTGGATGCTGTAATGACTGTTCCATTGAGATCCTTAATGCCTGTAAGTGGTATCAACATTGCTTTCAATCGTGAGGTGGTAGGGCCAGCTTTGTTCCCGGCTTTGAGGTTGGCAGGGGAAGGAAAGTTGAGGTGGGAGACAGTGGAAGATATATGGTCTGGAATGTGTGTTAAGGTTATATGTGATCACCTGGGACTTGGTGTAAAAAGTGGGATACCTTATGTATGGAGAAGGGAAAGAGGTGATGCCATTGAAAGCTTGAAGAAAGAGTGGGAAGGGGTGAAGCTGATGGAGGAAGTGGTTCCTTTCTTTCAGTCGGTTAGGTTACCCCAAACAGCTGTTACAGCAGAAGACTGTGTTGTTGATATGGCAAAGTCGGTGAAGGAGCAGTTGGGAAAGGTAGATCCTATGTTTGCTCGTGCTGCTGATGCCATGGGGGATTGGGTGAAGCTCTGGAAGTCAGTGGGATCCAGCTCACCTGGAGTTTAATGGTTGAATTTTGATTCAGCCTTTTCTGTTATTTCCTTCTTTGTTTATCTTTGTTTTAACAGTAATTTATTTGTAGTATAGATTTTTCTCGATGCTTCTAATGTTGGTCTCCCTTATCACTATTAACTAATGATGAAATTATATGAGGGTGGAAATAATTGATACAATGTTTGTTTTTTTCCATCAAGAAGTTGGTATTCTATTTTTTAAAGTTATTTATTCGTGTTGGTAGTTTCGCTTTCGAAAGTGATTTCAATGCCTCTGAAAATGAATGGATATCTCTATGCTCGTACTGAGGAATTGATGATGCAGGTTTCCTCAAGACAAGATCAACAAGAGTTGGTGAATAAACAAATAAACATAAACTCAATTTCAGAATGTTTGATGAATTGATCATTCATGATACAGAGAGAGCTCATTCATGTAGGATGAGATCATGGGGAAAATGAAACACAAAAGCTGCTCGGAAACATACAATACAGGAAGCATATATTAAGTGGCCTAGCTAACTAAACAGTTAAACATCAACTCCTCAAAAAGGAGCTAAGTTGCCTAAACTGAAAACATAGATCATTAGAGACTTAAGTTTATATCTAATTAGTATTAATTATTCTTTCTAACTCTGCCGTGACATCCTTCATAGCAGGTCTTTCCTCTCCTCTCATCCTCAAACACTTACTTGCAAGGTCAGCAACTTCCCTTAGCTGCTCGATAATTTCTTCATTGAGGGGAACTTGATCATCAAGAATTTCAAGCAAACGATCTGCATTCATTTGAGAAACAAAATACATTGCTAGATTTCTTTCGCGCTCTGGCCTTGCAAAAGAAATGACCTGCTTAGCCGTTAGTAGCTCCACCAAAACAACCCCAAAACTATAAACATCACTCTTTTCTGTTAGCTGGCTGCTCTGAGAGTATTCTGGATCCAAATATCCAAATGTTCCCCTCACCAACGTTGTCAACTGAGTTTCATCCACCGGGATGAGCCTCGAAGTTCCAAAGTCAGACATCTTTGCTATGTAATCCTCGTCCAACAATATGTTTGCAGTCTTGACATCTCTGTGTATGATAGGTATACAAGTTTCAGAGTGCAAGTAGGCAAGTGCCCCTGCAATTTCTGTTGCAATTTTAAGACGCATTTTCCATGAAAGTGCTGAGCAAGAATCTTGGCTCCTGTCATGGATGTGGCTGTAAAGTGTCCCGTTTGTGATGAACTCATAAACGAGCAGGGGCACTTCTGTCTCCAAACAACAACCTAAAAGCTTGACGACATTGCGATGGTTGACTCGAGAAAGGACAATCATCTCATTAATGAAAGTCTCGATTTGATTCTTGTCGCAGACTTTGGACTTCTTAATGGCAACCACCTTGTTATCTAGCAGAGTTCCTTTGTAAACTGTTCCAAAACTTCCTTGGCCAAGCACCATACTCTCATCATAGTTCTTGGTTGCCCTCTTGAGCTCCTCTGCAGTAAAAATTTTAATCATCTCAATGGATCCTTTATGATCAGAGAGCTGTTGTTGTAACAGAAGGCCACCGTTTTGTCTAAAGAATTTCTCTTTGAGCTTCATGAACCTTCTTCTCTTTAGTCCCCAATAGATCCACAAACCTCCTATAAGAACCGCCAAAAGGCATAGGCAAAAACCTGAGCAGCAAGTAAATACAATGTTATTTTATATAACACACACACATATATATATATATATATATATATATTTATACTTGTGAATTAACAAATGAAGAACATAATTAAGATTAAGAAACTTAATTACGTACCCATTGGAATAGCAAATCTTAGATATTTGTCATCTTTTAGGATGCAACCTTTTCCACTTATCAAGCCGTCTCCAATGTGTCCCTTTGGACAACGGCATTCTACGCCTCCAACGTTGTTGTGGCATGTCGCTTGGCTAACGCAGAGGTTCCAAATCTCGCACTCGTTAATATCTTGGCAGCCATCAACGAGGTAAGGGTTGCCTTGAAAACCCTCCAGGCATTTGCAGCGATAGCCAGGGCCGTTGGTTGAATTGTAGCATTCGCTATGCGTTGACTGGCATGCAGTACTGCTGTTGTTGACTTGTTCACAAGACTGGTAATTCCCAACAGCCCAATCGAGCACCACAGGAAAAGACTCTCTCTTCTGCAGGTCTACAAGATCCAGAGACGAAAAGCTGTAGGCGCCCACTTCCACAACGAAAGAATAATCGCAGGGGTTGAAGTCGGAATGGTTGAACAAGTTTTCAGCCATGAGAGAATAATCTATGACGCCGTCTGCTATGGATATCTGGCAACAGCCAGCTCCAGAGCAAGTCCCATTCTTCACTTCCTCTACTTGGCTGCAAAGTGACAAGCATCCAGCTCTCATCCTCCCCACGGAGGAGCTGCTCAAGTTTGCATTATTCAACAAGGCATCGTAATTTATCGGGCTTTCGATGGCCCCGATTGCTTCGCACCCGATAGCGACCAACACGTTGCGCTTGCTTGAGACTGGAAATTTGGAGTTAGTTTGCATGACAACGTTAGCGTGGCGGTCGTACTCCTCGTCGTCTGCGTAGTAACAGTCTCGGGCAATGGGACCGGACACTCGCAATTCGTGATCTCTGAGTGATATGTTGGTGATGGGTATGAAGCTGTTGGGGAAGTATGCTTGTTTGTGATGGCCTCCATTTTGATATGTGGTGTCGTTACAAGAAATCAAAAAGGTTTCGTCGAAAGAGCATTCTAGAGATGTGCCGAAAGGGTAGGGAATGTTGGTGAGATTGCCACAGCTGCCTGAGCACCCGGGCTTCGGTTGCCCCCATGCTACGTTTGCCGCTGTCAAGCAAACCATCATCACCATCACCATCGTCATTTTCTTTTTTTTCATCTTCTTCATCTTCAAAAGTAATTAGTCAATGTAGCCCTTAATATATATATATATGACTTTATTTCAAAAGCTATGTACATATAGTGTCGGATTCAGGAATTTTCCTCCCAAGTCGGACTGTTCACAATTCTCATAATATAAATTATGGTATATCTTTGGCATTATTTCTTGCCCCAAGTTTTAAGTTTTGTGTGTTCAATACTAATTAAACCTGCGTGTGGACCCTTATACCACACGATTATTGATTATACTCTGGAAATTGATTTAACAGATCCCAAATAATTGTAGTTTGGTTCATCAAGAAATTCCAAAGCTTTACAAAGCGATGGGGCAACCCTAGCCTAGGTAAGCCAGCTAGCTTTTGAAATCAAATGTACAATGAGTGTATCCATCCGTCGTGGTCAAGGCATAATGTATATGTATATTTTCATTAGAAATATTAATAAAATTTACAGCTGGCGGACGAGGACAATCCCAGTCAATTATGAATCAAAAGATTTGGACAGTCAAATCTTGAGAATAATCAGGCCAAGAAAATGATATTGGAGATTAATTACTTGATTCAACCTTGAATATTACTACTAGAACATCATCATAATAATCAGATCAGATCAATAAATCAAATCAAGAAAGATTCAATCCTTTATGTCAACAGTTTGATCCTTTCATATTATAGTAGACGCGTCATTTATCAATTTACATTCCTAAAAAAGCTCGTTGTACAAGAAACAAGCATAGGCTTTAATGCCAGGAACCATTTGATCCCAAGCAATCTTTTCATGTTTCCTTTTCATGTACGTTGTTGTGCTTGTGAATGACATGCATAGGCCAACAAATAAAGAAGTGAGGGATAGTAGAAAATACAAGGCGTCCACACAATAATAACATCCGGATGTCCGCACTTGAGAATTTATATATATATATATTTCATAGATAAGGATCATCTTTCTAGTAGTCTGTGTACTAAATCATGTCTCAGATCAGCTTCAACTGTTAATTGAATGGTTTAATGTAATGTAACAACTATATTAATGGGGAAAGGTTAAGATTAAGAGGATGATCGATCTATCTCGTGATGCGAAGGATGTTAAAATAATATCACTACCACCTTAAGTATTTCTATTACTCAGACTAATTTAGTGTTAGTGACAATGAATCCCATTGCTAATTAACTGTATGTCCTATAATACTGGGTCTGTTTGACCGTTAAAGGACAGTTTTCTAACCATTCATATCAGCGCAAAATACTCTCCATGCTGCACAACAGGACCTTATCGAGTTCTCTTGCTTCTTTATATACTCTGCTTCTTACAATGTCCTCTTTCAAATTTCAATACAAGAAAAGAAAAAAGAAGCAACTAAGTAATCAGACAAAGATGGCAAACCTAACTCTTTTTACCAGCCTCTTGAAATTTGGCCATGCTGCAAGGAAAGCCACTTCAACAACTCCTAGTATTTTTTTGGCTACTGCCCCAAGACGTATTCAAGTAAGTTCAATTTGCTCTCTATTCGAATCGAATATATCACCAATTTCTACATGTTTAATTATAATTTTATGGTTCATGATTGTTCATAGGCAAGTTCATCACAGCAAGACGCAGCTTCAGTGGCCAATGAAGCTAGGAATGCTGCTGAAAATGTAAACGATAAGTCTCTGTTTTTTTTCTTTATCTTTTTTTTAATTTCTTTATATGTATAGGTTGCAGGCCCTAGGTTGTCATTTAATTTCATGGTGTGAATGCAGGTAACCCAGACGACCAAAGACATGGCTGGCAAGGTGTCTACAACAGCACAAGATGTGTCTGAGAAAGCAAAGCAGACAGCGCAAGATGCATGGAGCCAAGCTAAGGGCACAGCCCAGAAGGCCGCAGACACGGTAGTGGGCAAGGCCGAAGAATCGAAAGAGTTCGTTAAAGAGAACGCAGAGCAGGTCAAGAAGAGCATGAATACCAAGAACAAGCACTGATCCCATCATTTGATCATTTGTCCTGTCCCATTCTTGTATTTCAATTTTGGTTGTATTTCCCATTTCATATTATGTATGCATGATGTATCCACCGTTGGGATATCTTTCTTCTTCTTCTTTTGGGTCCATTCGGATATTGTTCCTTCCACTACAAGGAAGTGTCTAGTTTTCTTCATCATGCATATGTAAAACGAAACTCAATTTTCAAGTGTCAATAAATCCTTCATAATTATCTGTTCAAATAGTTCTAGACTGATGCGAAGAGGTTTTTGAGTTTTTCCCTTCATTGTCAACGGATTAGTTTCATAAAAACCCGAAGAAGAATATTATAGACTCGGCACGAACTGGAAAGCAAAAAATGGAGGCATTACAATTTACAGGTTGCTGCAACCTGTTCACCAAAATCGGAGGCAAGCTAAGTTTCGCAAAGTGTTTATTATAAGATTGCTAAATTCCTTGCACTGCCACACCGCTTCATGCAGAAACAAGTAAAGGCACAAAGGCCAAAAGGAATATTCAATTCAATAGAGAAAAAACTGATAGAATAGAAAGCAGCAGCTACTCAGGCAGACTCTCTTTCCCAGATTTATGTATGATGACAAATGACAACGCAGAAGGAAATGAAGGAACATATGATATGATCATGCGCCATTCCAAAACTGTAGTGTACTTTCATCATTCAGAGGGAAGTAAAAACATATAATTCTTTTAGAAACAGCGGGAATTAAAAACATATTCAGAAACAAGCAAAGTATTCAGAATCTAATAAACATCTCTCTCATTCACTCCCACTGTCCTCATCAGGCCCTGCTGCATCTTTAACGTCAACAGTGAACTCATATTCCTGATCACATCCCAAATATGAATCACACATGAAATAAAGGATATAATTCTTCTCTCCGGCTTCTGAAGGAGCAGCAAATTCAAGCTTCACCTTTGTCCTCCTTAGAAAGGAAACTCTCTTGATGGCAAGCAATGAATTAGTCTTGGTATCCCCAACTACAAGCCACCACCCCTCCTCTTTGGCCTTCGGATATCTCGGAGCATTAACTGTGACCACATCTGTCCTCCCCTCAAGGTCACGCTCAAGAGTGACTTGCAGACTGATCTCTGCCCCGGCCCTTATATTATCACTCTTCTGCACCTCATGTGTCAGATCAATGTTGGGAAAACGGTTGCAAAATTCTGCAATATCCAACAACTGCTTATCTGACATCTGAAGTAGCTCGCGCCTCTCATCATCCTCCATCTCAAACAAATCAAATACAGTCTCTATACTCTTTCCAGGATTTTCTTGGCATCTCTTTGCCAACTCCTTTGTGAAGTGAGGTAGCTGTAGAAGCATTGAGTCGCGCTCCCACATTCCCTGAGTCACCATCTGGCTGACTTCCATGGCTAATATCGCAAGGCTTAGCCAGCCACTGCTGGAAATGACATCAACCATTGCCTGAAGCAACCGACTTGCAGAAATGATCACATCTCGCTGGTCCAATGCTAGGTTCCCACCCAGATGTTGCCTTGCGAAGTGGGCCTGAAGCAGAGCATTTGCTTTAACATGAGGATCTGTGCATTTCGGATTCTCAAAGGAAAACCTCTGGTGGTTAATTAGCCTTCGAAGCACCTCTTCCTCCCCCGGTCGAATAGGAAGTTGTGAATACTCTGAAGCGTGAGTTAGAATCTCAAGAAGACCCTTCATCTTTGTTTTCGAAGTTAAGGAAGAACTGAAACGCTCAATGGTAGTATAATTGGTATAATAATATGCAGCTATCATGCCAAGATTCAAAGAAGAAAGGTCCATGTCATCCTCAATAGCAACACACTTGCTGGCTTCCAAGTCACTCAGAGTATTTTCAACAAGCTCTGAGAGATGATCAGAAAGATGCCGCTGAGTAACTCCCTGAAGATTGTAATAGTTGGGATTTTGTGTGAGCCTCCTGTACAAGAAGGTCCAGGTAAGGTAATCAACAGCATCTTGCTTGTTCTCAATTATTCCAGAAACAACTTCTGCATTAAGATTATCATGTAGGTAATGGTGCAAATGGCTTTCAACAGGGAATGCTTCGTAAAGGAACTTCTTGTAGTATTCTTTGCGAGGTGCATGGCAGAGGATGACACATTTCCCAGAATTATCTAGCAGAGGTCGACTGGCATGACCCATCATCTGCAATAGATCAGTAACAGGGTAATCAGTGTGAACATTTTCCCGGCCATCATAATATTGGGTTCCCATCACAACCACCAAATGGGCTGACAATGACACACCCCAACACATTGAACTGCTCATGACACACACTTGAATCCACCCAGCTTCAAAAAGCTGTGACACAACCTCTTGATCCAAACTGGTTAATCCTTCATGCAAGTAGCCCACTCCATTGCGCAAAGTGCCTCTCAAAATTTCATCACTAATTCTTTCAACGAAAGGCTCTATGTCCTCTACAGGCCGCAACAGAAACGACGATTTCTCCCCACCGTCTGCAGTTGAGTAAGTCATCAGATCTATAGCAGTTAGCCGGACATGTTTCCTTGTAGGAACATACACAAGAGCCGGTTTCCCATTCTTGGCATGTTGGACAATTGCAGTGTATGTGGGTTTTGCCATTGCTTGCATCCTTGCTTCAAAATTGGCTAAGTCCACCCCCTGAATGTGTATTTCCAGAGGCACTGGGCGCACACCAGGAGGAAAATTGAAAAGGCCATGAGAGCTAGCTCCTATCCATTCTCCAAGATCCTTTGCATTCGCAAGAGAAGTTGAAAGAGCCACAATACGAATCTTGTTCTCAGATAGACTGGCTATGTATCTCATTCTAGAGACTATTACCTCCAAGATGGGACCACCCTGACCACCAATCAAGTGGAGTTCATCTATAATAAAAAGACTAACCTGTTGAACAGGCTTCCTCTGTTTCCAGCGGCGGGATAAAGCATCCCATTTCTCTGGAGTGCTGATGATAATCTGACCTTTCTCAAGCAGTTTTGCGTCTGTTGCTGTTTCCCCTGTTAATAATTCGACGCGCAGTTTCAGACCCTTTCCAAACTTCTTCTCCCAGTCACGATAACGTTCCTTAGCAAGAGCTTCGATAGGTGCAATATACACAACACGCATGACACTATCAGACCCCTTTTGATGATTCCTCAGTACAGCAAACTCTGCACATATTGTCTTCCCACTCCCTGTTGGTGCAGCAACTAAGACATTGTCATCTGAATTATACAAAACAGTGAAGACTTGGGTCTGGACAGGATTAAAATGCTTAAAATCTTGATACAGGGCTTCATATAACGGATTCCTTAATGCAGTCACGGGAAGTGGTTGCAAGTCCAATAACTCAGTAGGTGGAGGATACTTCTCCGGCAAGATGAGGTGTCTGAAAGAAACAGGTAAAACAGTCTGTGACCCAAGCCACCTATCAGACACAACACGAATGAAGTATTGAGGCGGAAGGGGCTCATAAATTGGCACTGTAAAGTTCAAAGTATGGTCCTCATCAACATACTGCTTCTTCAGCAGAAAATATTCATGATGAAGAACATATTCACCATCATTATCCTCCACTATTACCCAAAACGGCTCCACATATCCATGTACTTTGTCCTCCCATTGAAAGTCTGGTGTTATAGTCAGCTCAACCCTCAATACAGTGCGAGTAATTGGCTGCACATGGGCTGCCAGGTTTAATTTGGGGAACTGGTGGATGAACTTATGAAGTGCTCTTCCCATCCTTGGCATACGAATAAGCTCCCCTAGCTCCTGTGAAGAGAGGTCATAGTACCTATCCCAGGCCAAATCTTTCTTCTCCAACTTCATCAAAATATCATTTGTAATACCATTGAATTGGCGAAGAGGTGTTTGGACACTCCACATCTTCTTGTTAACCATTTTACACAAGTTCAAAGCCTTTTCTGCTAGTTGAGCCCATCCTCGTTTCAAAACAATCTCGAAAAGAGCTCGTAGGAGACGCCCCGCACTCTGAAGAAACCAAAGACCAAAAACAAATTCAGACAAATGAATAACAGGAAAAGAGAGAAACAAATGAACAAAAACTAGAGCAAACTGCATGCATTCACAACTGTATCTCAAATAACAAACAAAAAAAAAAGCATGAAACTACCAAGACAAACCTGAGTAATGTAAACCATATCAGATGTCAATGAAAGCCCCTCAAGCTTCAGCTGTGAAATATATGCTTGCAGCAAAACATTAATCTTGGCACTGGGCTCTTCCAGGCTTTCCTTGACAGGAATGGGAACACGATCCAAAAGCTTTACTAGCTCCATCTTTTCATCCTGCCGCACAGTAACATACTTGAATTCCTCACTGAGCGAGAACAATCGGCAAAGCTCAATATCCCCCATCGTGGGCTTCAAATGTTCGTTATATGTGGATACTGTTCCATGCGTTATATAGTAATAGCTTGCAATACGACCCAAGTCTGTAACCTGGAAATATCCACTTTTTCTGTCGTACTTAATCAAATTGCTCTTGTCCAAGATGGTTGCAGCGGAATGGATCTGCAAAAATGAAAATGTTGAAGACAACATGAGACGTCCATAAGAAATACAAAATGCAGGAATACAAATGAACGATGCAAAAGTACCACACCAACAACAAGAACAGGACGGACAACAAAGGGAAACCAGATACAAAACCAGCAAGCACACAATTAAATTAACTTATACTAAGATAGAATTAAAGATTACATATATCAAGACTATGGTCACATAGACTCAAATGCCATATAATATCTAATAGAATCGGACAAAACAATTTCCTACCACCAATATTTTGACATATTTTTAATATATCAAGCACCTAATATGTCTGTTTTCATCTGTGAACCTGTCCATAAACTTACTCAATTGGCATGCACTTGTTTGTCATCTTGTGTAATTAAGAGAATGGTTATGCATTACCATTACTAATTCGGGCAAAGCAACGAAAATGACAACTTGGCAAAATCAAAAACAAAATGCTAAAGTGAAGTGATGCTTACCAAATCAGCTCGTCTCTCCTCCAACGTAATATCTCTTTTGAGAACATCAGCTTCCAAACCATAGAGTGTAGGATTACGTAACATGCGAATATACAAGTAAGTGTATCCTAACCAATTGCAAGCTTCTCTAGCATTTTGAACAGTTCCAAGAACGATTTCAGCATTCAGTTGATCTGCCAATTTGGAGACAAATTGACTTTCAATAGGAAGTTGTTGGTTCATCAAAGAAAGATAGTATTGTAGTTCGTTGTGGCCAGTAATGATAATTCCTTCTCCATAAGAATCAAACTGAGGTCTTCCTGCACGCCCCAACATCTGCATAACGTCCAGAGGACTTAGTTCAGTCCATGCTCCCTTTTCTGGATCATAGATCTGGGTCCCTTTGATTATCACAGTGTGAGCTGGAAGATTCACACCCCAAGCAAGGGTTGCTGTGGAAACCAAAACTTGTACATGCCCATCAGCAAAGAGATCCTCAACCAGTTGGCGGTCAGCCCTGTTCAACCCAGCATGATGAATAGCAAAACCGTATGGCAGAAGATCTTTGAGATCATTGCTCTTGACCAAATCCGTATGAGTAGTTAGAATCTCGCGGCTGGCACTGTCTTCTTTCAGAAACCTACCAAGGGTGTCCTTAGCAAGTGCAGTATCTCTTATAGCACGAGCTGTTTTGGCTGTTTCTTTCCTTGAGTGCACAAAGATAAGAACTTGATGTTTTCCAGCTACATCCATGACCTTTTCATAGCAGAGATCATTCATCAATTGGAACCTCTGCAATGGCTTCCTTACCATGATTCCAATATACTGTTGAGAAAGAGGGACAGGTCTGTAACTGTTGTCAAAATAGAACAGTCCCCGCTTAAGATCAACACGCAAGAACAACGCCACATCTTCATAGTTCGGGAGCGTAGCAGATAAACCCACCAACCGAATATGATCTTTTGTCGTCTCAATCTGCCTCACAGTTCTGGCAACAATACTTTCAAGAACGGGGCCTCTATTATCATGGAGAAGATGAATTTCATCAATGATAAGAAGTTTGACCAGTTGTGTATAAGTCCGGTCTCCTGACTTTCTGGTAATGATATCCCACTTCTCAGGGGTTGTGACAATAATCTGAGTCTCTTCAATCTGTTGGCGAGTCAATGTCTGGTCACCACTTAGCTCCCTGACAGTAACACCATATTCCTTCAAACGATTAGACAAATTGCCAACAACTTCAGCAACAAGAGCTTTCATGGGGGCGACATATACAATCTTATAATCATTGTGGTTTATCGAACCATCCTCCTTATTCATGTGCAGGGCAATCTGCTGAAGTATAGTGAGCACAGCAACATTAGTTTTCCCTGCCCCGGTAGGAGCACATAATAGGATATTGTCTGCTCTGAAAAGGGCAGTCTCATAGACTCTACTTTGTACCCTGTTCAACTGGTTCATTCCTCTGAAAGCTGGTTGAGCCCACTCTGGCATGTCAGATATTTTTACAAGCCTCTCATCAGGATCAAATGGTCTGGGCTTCAATGCCGGCACATGGATTTCTTCATATCCCTTGCTGGGATGTCTGTAAGACCCATCTGGAAGCACACACTTCTTCGACACCAAGAGTCTACTTTGCTCTTGTGCAATGCTGTCAAGATCAAGTAGCTGAGCCTGGCTCTTCAACCAACCACTGTCAACATCTCTATCAACAAGCCCCCTCCTAGCCCTGTCCCCATCTCCACCACTCTCGTCCTTCAACCTGCGAGCCTCTTCTCTAATATTCTTCTCCACGATCTTTTGCCTCTCCTTCGCACTAGCCCTTGTGGCATGCAACTGTTCTAAAATTGCAGCCAACTCTGGACCCAAACGCAACATTTCCTCCTCGATTTTATTCCTCTCATCTTGGTCTTCGGCTCTGGCCAAACGCGTGCACCATACAATCTTCAACCGGTTTCGCAACAGAAACTTAATAAGGCTGAATTTTTCAAACTGAAGGTTCACCAACAGCTTGGTTTCAACTTCCCTGTCATCACCTTCAGCAAGTATCTTGAGCACCTCCTCAGCAAGCTTCTGGCATTGCTGTGGATCCATTTGTTTTTCATAAGCATCAGATATATTCCTCTGAAGCCAATAAGCATTAATGTCCTGAACATTAAGGCTCATACCCTCATTTGCTTCCTGCATTTCATCGTCATCAATCCCACCACCCATTTGCATAGCCCCAGAATGATTCGGTTCAGCCACATCATCATCGTCCTCTTCCTCATCCTCCTGGACCATATCAAGGTCGCTCTCATCCTCATCATCTTCATTTTCTTCAAACTCAACCGCAACACCCACATCGTCATCAAGGGCTTCATCACCATTAGCCACAGCAGACCCACCAGCATCACCCCCATCTTGGAAGTCAGTAATCAACCTCCCAATTGAAACCAATTGATCAAAGACGCTGTTGGGTATAGGGTTCAACATCTTCTCAATCTCCTTCTTCTTGTCAGGGTTCTTAAACGTCTCGTTTTTAAGAACGGCCAAAATCTCATCGGCAGCACCACTGACTATACTCGAAGGTTGGCCACCCAACTGTTGCTGAATGACGCTAAGCATGGCCTCATAAGCAGCCCGAGTTTCCTTCGTCTTAGGCTGATAAACACCTTCCTCAGTGGCCGTGAGGACGCTCTCTTCACGAAGCCGGCGCCGTTTACTTTGCCGAATGGGCCCGGGTTCAGCATTTGGGTCGCGCTCTTTCTTCTTCTTAGACTTCTTAAGCTTGTCATCGAGCTCTGGAGGTCTTCCTCTGTAAGCCCTGTCACCGAAGTGTTTGGGGTCAATCTTGCCCCACAGAGATTCAGGCTCGCCGGTGGGCTCGTGCGTGTCACGTGGCCGAGAGTCCGTGGTCAGGACCAGACTCGAGTTGGCCCGATACTCGTATTGCTTGAACCGAGCGTGGGCCTCCGCGCCACCGCCCAAGTGCTGCGCCATGATAAGATCTCAAAACAAATCTCAGAAACCCTAATAACAACAACAACAACAAAAAACCAAGTTAGTCTAGGGTTTTAGTAAAACTTAATTCTTGTTTATAATGAACTGGTAAATTCGATTTCAGATAAAAAATCAAGTAGAAGTAGACGATAATGATGAGAATGGGGAAGAAAATAACTAATAGCACGAATTTGCCAAGAGGAATTGAGAAAAGTGAAGGCTCGAATGGCGGTGAATCGTGCCAGAAACCCTAGCAATAAAGACGCAGAAAAAGTATAGAGATCAAGAACTCACAGTGAGTTGTGTGAGTTATGAGTCTGTGACTACTACTTGTATCGCTCTCGCTCTCCTCGGAAACCGCCTTCGGCAAGAATGGCGGCCAGGTATTTTACTATTACCAGTCTCAAGTGTAAACCGACCTTTAAACGAAGATTTGATTTTCTTTCTCCGATCTCTTCTTATTATATCGGTCTGATTTTATTTTTATTCATTTTTCAGCTGTGATTGGAATATTGTAGCAGATAGAAGGCCTTGCATTACTTGGGCTTTGTCTCAATTTGGGCTGCGTTTTATTGGATTTCGGATTTCTTTTTATTTCTTTCTTAGTTATCGATGGGCTTTATCACCCTCCTTAGTAGTCAGTACTCAAAAATATAAAATTCTTTATTTTCTTTATTTCCTCTTTTTCCATTATTATTAAGATGTTTAATTAATGTTTAACTTCCAGAAAAAAAATAAATTAAATTCACAACAGATGTGAGGATGTAGATCCAACAAAGGTATCTCCAAAAGGGAAAATTTAATCCAATTTAGAGTGAGATGTAACTGCCGTTTGTTAAACATACATGTACATGTATAAGTTTTTTTAATTTTATTTATTAGATATAAAATTTTATCTTTGTTACACATGCTAAACCATAAATTTGAGTGACCACCAATTTGTTTGTGATAAATAGATCCCTTCAAATTGTCAATTTTAATCGGCGATAATGTGACATTTTGTTTGAATACTTGGTTTAGTACGGTACTATAGCGTGATTATAGATATCTATAAAGAAAATATACTAAACCAAGTGCAAGATTACAGATCTTATGGCAAGCAAATACAAGATAAAAAAGTAAAAAGTCAGTATGATCTCTTTGACACTTGCCATAAGATCTGTACATGCATAGCATATCAGCAACTCAGCATGTGCACACGTGGAGTATGTCATAGCTATATTTATCTTTAAATTAGGTGTGCGTTATAGATAATTAGGTAATCTAAGTCATGTCTCATGTGTACATATCATTTTCACCTTTCTTGTTTTTCTTTCCTCATTCTTCCTCTCTCATTTCTCTTTCTATCTTGTTTAGTTTTAAAACAAAAACATAAATGCATTTCTTGATACGATCTCACTTGTCATGCAGTTTTAACTCTAAATTTTCAATTATATTAATCACACACGAGCCATTTTTTCGTTCTCACCATACTTATGGTGTTATTCATATACCCTAAAATACAAACCCGATCAAAATCCATTCATTATAACACGTGGATTAATAACAAGAAAAGAAACGTATAGCTACGAACAAGAATGTACGGAACCATATGACGCCTCTCATGAATTACACATCTTTCAAGGATAGAAAAATTTAGTACTAATATTTAGTCTAATGTTTCCAAAATTAATCACAAACTTACCCCATTCCTCATATAAAGAACACTAGTCCTTGCTTCAACCACCAAAAAATATATATATATATATAAATAAATAACTATAACTGTTTTTTTTTTGTCAAAAGATAAAACTAGAACTTCAATATGTAGAAATAAAAACTCCTATATTATATAATAGATAAAATGTATACAACGATATCGAGTTAAGCGTAGGTGTAGAATAAGTTTTTGTCCTCTGTCCTCCTTAAATTTTCTGGTATTTGACTAAATAGGCATTTCATTAATTAATTTGCTACATGCATGCATATTATATTCTTATTTAGTAATAATATTTGCAAGGAATCTGATTGCCATACATACTAATGTTGAAAGTATATAGCAATTTCGAACAAATATATATACACACACAAAGAAAACTTATCTGTCGGTGTGGCAGTTTGGTAAATACATACGTTTCTATAATATTAATTTCTCTATATATATATATACAGAAATTCTCTTATGCGGACATCCGGACGTTATTATCGTGCGGACGCAGTGTATTTTGTACTACCCCTCTCTGTTTTCCTGCCTGTTTACAATAGGATCCGCACGATAATAACGTGCGGACATCCGGATAAGAGAATAACTGTATATATATATATATATATATATATTAATTTGTGAATTCTAGGAAGAATTAACATATAAAGAGAATAAGTTTTTATAGATACATGCACAGGGTCTTTGCCTGTAGTTAGGAGACATATATTTACAAAATTCAAATAATTCCTTTTTTGGGTTTTCCCTCCTAAATCTGAATTTGAGTTTGTCAAATTGCAAATTGTCTTATAAATTCAGTGATTATGATAATGTAGATCATGGTGAACATTAGAACTAACGTGGGATTTCCTTATTAAAAGGTTTTGCAAGCTTTTTCCTTTTCAAATTTTTTTCCAAATTATAGTATTTCTTTTCTAAAGCTTCAACTGCTCCTATATATATATCTCTATAATATTTTATCGGGATTAAGAATCGGTGCCGCCTCCGCCTCCACCTCCACCTCTACACCTCTGCGCTCCTCCTTAGGGTAGCCAAAAACAACCTCGGTATTCGATTCTTTATATGTTTTGTTCACTATTTCTCTTTCTTTTAAATAACACTTCAATTTGAGACGTTTTTATAATTTAACGTTTCAAACAAATAGAAGTTTACTCAAAAATTGCTGGTCGGAATGTTTTGAATTCCATGCAGTGTATCATATAAAAACAAACGGCCGACGAGTTTTGTTTACATTTTCCTTATTTACATTTTGCTTATATATATTTGATTACTTCAACAACGATTACGATATATCGTACATGTTGAAATAATCACCATCGAAGGATCACTTAGTTTTGTGATGATTGCTTTTGTTTATTCTATTTTGAAATGTTAGTTTTGCCATATTTAATTTTCTAGATTTTGATTGAGGTTTTTGGGTATCTTTTTCAGGATCTCTACTACTTTACCATGTCAACTGATCAGACCAATTTTAGCAACAACATGCTTGAAGATACTTCAAAGCCTACCAACGACAACATACTTGAAGACACTTCTAAAGCTAAGAGCGATATAAGGGTAATGCGCGAACTAACTTCATGTAATATAATTTCGACAACTACATCAGTGTGAGTGCTGTTAGAATCTCTAAAAAGATTTACGACTATCTTTGGAGTAAATCTAATTGGATTTGGTCATTTGGAGTTGCTAATAATTTGAGGCAGCATATACTAGTCATCATGAATCAAGCTTATTAGATACACATAGACGTTATGCGTTAATTTATCTATATGCATATGCTTGCATTATGAGAGTTGATATTAGTTATTTTTTGTGTTTATTTACTTGTAAAATGATTTGCTTTTAAAATCCTTTTCAGCAAAAACTGCATGGCGCACATGAAGATGCATCCCAGCAGTCACAAAAGGATAATCATGTTGTAAGATAAATGACAAATCAATTAATCCTAGATTAATAATATAGTTGAACAAGTTGATCCATTATTACCTGCAGCAGGGGGAAGTAGTGGAGGATAAGCAAGAACTGGAAGCTGAGGGTGATCATGAACCAGTGAAAGCTATTGATGATGAAGAAGTAGTGGACGGTGTGGATGAGGAGCAAGTGATCCAATCTATGGATAAGGAGGCATCTCTTGTGGAAATAATGGACGATGACCGAGTAGCAAATGAAGAACCAATTTCTGAAAACAAGGAGGAGGATCTTACTAGCAGTAGTGATGATCAGGATCCTGCAACAATGTTGCCCCATGACCAACAGTAATATAATATAAATAGCTTAATTTAGATGAATTATTTCTTTAATTTTAGGGCTGATTATAATTTGGATCTTAATTTATTATTACTCGGACTTACAGGCTGCCGGAGGATCCACAGGTGACATATGAGGGTGGTGCTGCCAGCGGCACTCCTCCGAATACTCCCTCACACTCCAGCCCTTCAGTTGATTCTGCATTAGCAGGAGGGGCATCACCTGGAGTATGCTCTTAATAATTAATTTTCTTTCAGTATACTACTTCATATATATTGATTAATTATAAAAATAAATGTATATAATATTGTTCCTTTTTTTTCTTCTAAAGCTTTAAACTATTAATTATAATTAACATGCATGATTTTTATATATAATCAGGTGGATGCACAAGCCGATCTTGATCAGTACTACTCACTTATTAGCTCTGAAATTCCCTTCAGTTCTTTGCTTGGAAATGAGTCGAGCAGTTTTGTGCCAAGTGGCAGCCACCATAACCAGCATTATTTTCAGCAAATTCTCTAGTATGTATCTCAGTGCTATATACAATTAATATGACAGAAAATCTCAGTGCTATATTAGCTATCAGTTTCTTAACCTAACTAATATCCTTTTTCTTCAGTCAATATTAACTAATATCCTAAGAATACTACAAATTCAAGTGTATATATATACATACATTGTGAGAATAGTTCCAATGAATCATATTAACCCTAGCTGCTGTGTCACCAAATTGTTTTAGCTCTCAATTTCCAACCATGGCACAAGAAAACAACAACAACACCCGTACCAATCCTAGCATGCTGTTCCCTCTTGATCAAACCCCAATCAGAAACCTGGACGGCGGAAGTGGAAGCAGTGTTGCTTTTGGGATGCACCGTCAGTCAAACACCTCCCATATGATGGTGAGTAATTAAAATAGTTGGAGGCTCATTAAAATGGTATTCCTTAAGTTAATTATATGATGTCGTCTATATGTGCAGGTGCAGCCACAATTGGACAATGGAAATACTGCATTCATGAGATCGACTAATCAGCCTTCAACTATTTTTGGGTATAATTAATTAATCACATAGCTATGATCATGACTGTCTGAGTTTGATTTTCATAAGACATATCTGTTAAAATATTTAGTCATCGTTCATTTTCTCCGAGATAACATATAGCTATTTGGTATGCCAGATTTCCTGTTTTAAATTTTTTTGTTGTTATTGTTTTTTAGTTAATATTTTGTACGTGAGGTTTCATATTCAAAATATTTTACTTTTTTTATTTATTGTTTGTTTCAAAGAAAGGGTTTGAATGGAATGTTAACAATACATGAATATAATTATATTAATTATATGGGAAGAAAGACAATATATGAAATCATACGTTGTACCTTTCTTATTTTTAAATTGAAAAAATTACATTAATTGTATTTGGTCATTTGAATCAATATAATTTTATATATTGCCAAAATTCCCGTTTTTAGATTCTCCAGTCAAAATATAAGCATATCCCAAATATATAGATCAAATAGAAATTAGTATTCATTAACATACTATTCAACTTGCGTCATATATACAGAGGCGAAGACCTGCATTTCCAACGATTTTTCCAAAGCCAGGCTGCTGGAAGCTTTGGAGGCCAGCAGATTCCTCAACTCCACAGAATCCCTGCTCAGCAAGTATGCATATTAATCCTCAAGTTTCCATACTCTCTCTCTCTCTCTCTCTCTCTCTCTCTCAATTTTTGTATCGCAGTATGAAATGGATGTGCAGCAGTTCTTAATTCATAAGTTTTAATTGTCTTCAAAATAATGTGGTTATATATATAATTAGTACTTTCTCTAATGATTAAGGGCTCGTTAGGGAGTGATTTTATATATAGTCATAGTCACTTTTGGGGAGAAGCACATCGCGCTTCTTCCTATGATAACTTGTTGTGATTATTAGTCTATCCAGAATCACTCCCAAACGAGCTCCTAAAAGATGAAAAGTGTTTTTTTGAAAATAAAATTCTATATGGGCAGTATTCTAAGCCTATAGTAGTACACATATACATGCAGGCATACGCATAATTTGTACAGGCATATTTTTGCCCATGGTGATCAAGAATTTTCTATGGAAATTTCTTGTCATGCACAAAAAATAGAGAATATTTGAAAAAGGGAAAGTATTTCAAGGGTTAACTTGAAGACGAAGATATAACCCATATTAATATTGCATAACATATTTTAATAGATTTCTAAGGCTACTCAGATCACATATTAATATGTAGCTATAATCTGTAACTAAATGGCTGTATAATATTTCCATGATTTTACTTTGCTCAACGTCTTAAATCGATACATATTTGGTTTCCGAAATCCTTTTTCAGCACGGAATAATGGCCGGAAACTTTGCTGGTGGACATCCATACCCAGTGGCAGAAGTGCCGAGGACACCAAGGGTAACTTAATTAATTAATCCTTTGTTTTACTTAATTTCACACTTTTGATCTTTGTCTGTGGTTGATATAGATATATTATATATCTATTACTTACACACATGTATGATGTAGATGACAATGAATAATTGGGAAGACAACATCAGCATGGCTGCACCAACACCAAACCTTCATGTACCCAATAGAGCTCATTGGTCGACGCAATTAGGTCAAGCCTCCCAAGGCCCAAACTATGGCAACAATATTATTCCTAATGCTCCGGCCTCAAAGTAATTAAAACATCATTAATTAATTTCATTAGTGTTAACTAATTACGTATGTGATCTCTTCATCAAATTAATTATGTATAAACCCCTGCAGGCCTATCAAGAACTCGCTTTATGATCCGATGTATGAAGCCATGGGATTGCCAGTGGATCCACACCTGCGACTTTTTCTTGGGATGCAGAGGCGCAACAATGGTGCGTAATTATCATTAATTAATTTGTACAATAATATAATTAATCTTGCTAGTAATTACAAATAAGTTGATTCAACTTGATTCTTTTTCATGTTTGCAGGAGGGAATCATACACCATGAAGACCAGTGAATTTTGCTCCTATATGATATGATCTGCTGGAACTCGGAGCATAGAATAGTCCTTAGCCGTCTACTTTGTTTTTATTAATATTATAAATAAATCCCGGAAAAGGGATTGTGTGCGACTGATCAGTTTTGGTATTTTGTTTTGGTTTTGTTGGGTTAATTTCTTTTTATGTTCAGTGAATTATTATTAGGAACCAAATGATAATTTGAGTTAACCAAGGTGGTTAGTGTGAGTGGTTCGGCACTCTCATTCCTTAAGAGAGGTCAGAGGTTCGATCTCTGCTCTCGTACGGAGCCACCACTTTGGCCAACACTTTACCCCTTACGGGCCGACGCAGTGTGAGTGGGGATTAGTCTGGGTTGTGGTTAAGGCTTAAAGGTGCCACCCATAGTTGAGGCCCATCCAGGACCACCTCATGGTTCAGACAAAAAAAAAATATGATAATTTGAGTTTTGGTTATAATATTGGTGTGAGCATCTGCATGCGCTTTTTATCTGTTGCTATATTGGTGTCATCTTGGCTGAAACTTGGAGGGAATGCAACTATGGTTTCAGAATTTTCATGTTAATTATTAGGGAAACAAAGTGACATAATAAGACCATTAAGCTGGTTTGTTTTTGCAACACACACACATATATACACTGGCGGACCCAGAATTTTTTTAGCGGAGGTGCAATATTGACTAAGTATGAAAAATAGTTTTTCGGAATAATCATTTTCTCAAGATAATTTTTGGCGGCTTTTGTTCCTTAGAGCATTTCCAGCAGTCGGGCTGACACTATTCATGTGAATAGTGGCTGCCCTTGCCTTTTTTAGCTATGTGTGTTTCCAGCAGTCAAACCCTTGCCATGGCAACTACTATTCATTTTTTTTTTTTTTTTCACAATTTTTTTTTACTTAAACAATTATTTTGGATAATATTTTCGGGTAAGATTTTTGGGTTCCTACGTGTCAATACTATTCATATCAGATAAGATTTTTGGTTTCACATTTCAGATAAATTTTGAATTTCAAATTTCAGATACATTTCAAAATTCAAATTTCAGATACAACTAAGAAAACAAAATACATGAATTACCACTAATTTATTAAACAAAACAAAAAAACAATGAAATGAAAGGCAAGCAAACTAACTTAATGGTTTTGATCATTTAACCAATCCGTGTTGCTAGGTCCATCGTCACGAAAAAGCTTTCGTCTCATAACATCCCTTCGTTCTAGCTTCCAAAATTGTTTTGATTCAGAGGACATATGGCTTGTATTCATGGCCATGGTTTCCCGATCCTTTTTTTCAATGTTTTCTTGGCGTACATACTCTTTTTCTTTGCGTATATACTCCCTTTCTTTTGCATATTCTAGTTGAATTGCCATATCATGCTCTTGTTGTTTCATATCCATTTCAATCCTCATGGCTTGGTGCTTTGAAATGTCCTCCAAAAATTTAGATGCATTCTTGGTAGAATTACTCCCTCTCTTCACCTTCGCCGCTTTCCTCCCAATAGGTGATCGGTGCATATTTACATATCATTTTGTACCCTTCTAATTTATGATTTGGTTATGTTTTTGAGTTAAACTTGTGCTTTTAATAAGTTTTGTGTTTGTTTCAGTATTATAAGCTTGAGACTCACTAATTGCATTTTGGAGACAAGTTAGCTCAAAACGGTGTCTGCAGATCAGTCAACTTCACGGATTTGACTGTACTTGCTCAAGAAGAACCAGATGATGAGCCATACATCATTGGAAAGATACGGAAGTCTAGTTTCTGTAGAATTTTACGGTTCATGATTCCGAGTCTTCTAGAGAAAGTTATACATGTTTTGGCAACTTAAGGTCAAATTCGGCAGCATCTGCGTTACTGGGCCAAAAATCACATTTGAAGGGCTTTCCGATTTTTCCTTGAGCTGGGCTGCATATGCTTGGAAAGATAAGACAAAGAGCTTCAAGATTCATATTTTTTCAGATTTTTCAGATTGAAGCCACAAGCCCAAAACGAGCCCACAAGCTGGCTGCAATGCATTGTCATGCATGACATATGCATGATGAAGTGTTGTTGATTGTGGGAAAGTTTGGTGAAGCATATTCAATACCTATTTTTGAGTGGAATTTTGCAGCAGCCAAAAGATGATGAAGTGGGAGCTGAACACTAAGCCTAAAGACAAGAGGAATTGTTTTCAAATGCAATTGTGTGTTAGGTTAAGTTGGTGAATTAAGTGTTGTGTGTTAGGTGAAGTTAGTGTGTTTAGAAAATTCAATTGTATAATTCAGATTTTCACTTCCCCTAGGCCTATAAATAGGGAAGTTCTCTAAGCTTGTAATCACACCCCAAGGGGGGGAGCTCTCAAACACTTCTCTAGAGCTCCCTTCCCTTCTCTCCCTCAAATTCTCTTAATTTTGCTTTCTAGTTCTCAATTCTAGCTTTCCTTTTTCTTCTTAGTTGTAATTTATTTTTCTTTGTAATGTAAATTCTTTCCTTAAGTTTTCAAGTTGAATTAGTTTCCAAGTTTCAATTATGGTTTTTGTTCTTATTCATTATGCTTATAAGTTAATATGCTAGTTTGAATGATTGATCACCATTTAGGCTTGCATGTTAGCTATCTTGGTTTGAATTAAGAGTATACACCATGCTTTAATTCGAATTGAACTATGAATAGGAAGAGTATGTATGGACATTCGACAACAGGGATTAGATACATACTTGGTTGTTTAAAATGTTCTTCTATGCTTAATGGGTTCCTAATGCTTAATTTTAGGTTAGACAACAAATGATCAAATTAGGGAATTAGGAACACAAGGTTATGACCACACACCATGGCTTAATCATACTTTAGCTAGAATCAATCCATTAATCTAAATTGAACTTGGGAACTTATTTGCTTGAGTTACTTATTTCTTTCTTCCTTGTTTTATGTTCTTTGTTTTTGTTTCTGTTTTGTGTAGGGAAAATGAATGGGATCATTCAATCACCAATCCTCGTGGGATCGACCTCGCACTTACATACGCTATACTACCGAACGGCTCGTGCACTTGCGAGTATCACAAGTTGAGGATGCAACTGAATCCATTTTGGTGCAGCTGTATCTACACAACAATAGGCCTAGGCTCCCTTTCGATAGGTGAGTCTTGACTCATCGGGGAATCCATAGGTGAATCCGATGTCGGTGTCTCATGGAGTGGCGTTTCGTTCAACACCACCTCTGGACCCGTTAGAATAATTTGAAATCTCTTACAATTCTTCACTGTCTCCCAACATTGGGTATGATTGAAGCTTTTTTTGCCTTGCCCAGTAGCACCAAACCACATTTGTGCTTGCATAATCTATAAAAAAAAAATAATGGAAATGCAACAAACTTTAAAAAATATTGTCAATGCAACATGTATACAAAAAATAAAAATGGAAATGCAAGAAATTTTAACAATTTATTAGAAATGCAATAAATATTAACAAAATATAAATATTGCAAGAAACATTTAAATAAATATTGGAAATACAAGAAATATTAATAAAATATATAAATTGCAAGAAACATTTAAATAAAAATTAATATGACATAGAAATTAATAAAACGAAAATTACAAATAATTTACCTCATTGCTAAGGTTTTCCCCACTTCTATGGTTGTTCATCGCTTTCGCCAAGGCATCTCTCCATTTCGCCAACTCTTTATTAAGAATTTTCCACCCACTAGATAATGCCATTTCCGTACGGGTCGAACCCATTGCCCTTTCACAAAATTCCTGATGAATTTTTTCCCACATATGACAGAATTTCATCTCATTGCCCGTTACGGGACAATCTAATTTGGACCCAACTCTCACACAACAAAACATCTTCCATCGTGCTCCATGCCCCTCCGGTTTCATTAGAAGAACCCATAATATGATAGAGAAAAATACAACTTGAAAGTGAAAAAAAATATTGAGTAGAAGGAGAAGAAAATGTATGAGGATTTGGTGTTAAAAGTGAAGAGTATTTGTTGGTATTTATAGAAAACAAATTCAGTATTTTTTTTGTATTTTTTTTTTAAAATTTCAATTTTTTTTCAATTTTTTATTGCACAAAAATTCGTCACCGTTGGATTGCTGGAAAAAATCGAATCGAAGAGCCCAGCGCAAGCCACGTGGAAGAGAGACACACGCCAACGTTAAAAAAATTTGAACGCTAGGGCTGACGTCGTCGTGACGTCAGGGCGCTAACGTCATCCCAAAACGAGTTTTGGCGCTCAGGCCAGCCTTGCCCTCGGGCCAGCCCAGTTCGCTGGGTCGCACTGCTTGCCCGGGCTGGGTTTTGTTATTGGAAACATGTTTTTGGGCTTGCCCCCCCCAGCCCTCCCCTTGCCTGAGCTGCTGGAAATGCTCTTACACATCAAATAAGAAAACTTGATTTTATGGGATTTTAGTATGAAGTATATATTGACTTAATGAGCCATCATTTTTAGCCTAAATCGTATTTTGCACTAAAACCGAATTTTCATATTTTCATTTGGTGGGAATTTAATTTTCTAGTATTTTTATTTGAATCCAAACAAAGTGACATAATAAGACCATTAAGCTGGTTTGTTTTTGCAACACACACATATATATATATTAGATTATTATAAATAAACTCAATCCTAGACATGTATTTATAAAAAAACCCACGCACTATTTAAACATAGAAACACACCCAAAATTAACAATTGTATATTTTTTGGGTGTGTTTATAAATGGGTTTTGAGTGTGTGTAATGATGGATTTTGGGTGTGTTTATAAAGTGTTTTGGGTGTTGGGTTTTTTTATAATTTCAGCCCCCATTTTGGGTGTTTTAGTGAAACTCCCATATATATATATATATGTGAACTCTCTCATTTCAAAGTACGCATCCCGTGAACTTATCTAATTAAGGTTGTTATGTGGCAGATTAAGGGTGACAATTCGTGGTCAGGGATTGTGTTCGTGCCAAACATTCCTATTGAGGTGAAATGAATATTAAAAACTTGTCAGTCATTTCGGGTCGGGTCAAAAAACCGAATCGTTGACGCCCTTGGAGTTTAATGGGCGGGTATCTAGCAGTTAGCTGAGCAAGCACCACTTTAAAAAGATACTTCTTCACTCGCCAATTGCGTTGTGTGTGAGCTGGAAAACGGCCACATTTGGCCTCTGCGTTATCATCTTCCTTCCTTCCTCTTTCTCTTTCTTATGCTCTTCTCTCTCAGTTGCTGGCACTGCCCAACACCCTCAATTGCCAATCCTGAGGGCTGAGGCCGTCCTGCAACCAATGGCTGCCACTATTCCTCTGCTTCAGTTCGTCCCCACCAAAACCTTCCAAGCCAAGATTCACTCGAACAGACTCAGACCCACCAAGCAGAGAGGTCGTCCATTCTACAAAAGTTTCGATCTTTGAGCTCCATTTTGCTTACCATTTATTTTTGGTGGGTTTTGCAGGAACTTTTGGTTTATCTATGGTTACATGCTCTTCTTCTAATGGAAGAGAGCCTGATTCTGTGGATGGTGTGAAGAGCGTGGAGCGGTTGCTTGAAGAGAAAAGGCGAGCTGAGTTTTCTGCTCGGATTGCCTCAGGGGAATTCACTGTCGAGAAAACTGGGTATACTTATTAGAGATTGAACTATGGGTTTAGTTTTGCTTATGTTGGGCAATTTCAGCTACATTTGAATAAATTTGCTGACTAAAATTGTCACCGAATTTTGAACATACTTAATAGTTAATACTAGAAGAAGCTAGCTGGAAAGCTTTACTTTTGTGTTATTATACATCCAAATTTTTGTGTGTTGATTCATAACTCCAAGTCTTTTGGATGTGGTAATTAGTTATCCATCTCAATTGAAGAACGGTTTGTCGAAGTTGGGTGTTCCTGGGGAGATTCTAGATTTTTTATTCAGCTGGGCTGATGCACATGATGGCTCTCCCAAAATTCCAGAGGCAAAAGGAGCAATTAGTGCCATTCAAAGTGAGGCCTTTTTCATCCCACTATATGAGCTTTACCTCACTTATGGTGGAATTTACAGGCTGACCTTTGGACCAAAGGTTTTTATTTCTAATATATATCTCATTTGATTAATAGTAGTCTCTACCAAACTTATTAGATTGTTATGACGGCAGTGCCGCTGTTCTCAGTGAATTACTTGTTGATTCTTTCTGCAGTCCTTTTTGATCGTTTCTGATCCTTCCATTGCCAAACATATATTAAGGGATAATTCAAAGGCTTATTCAAAGGTAAACCCAATTGGTTAATTTCTTTTCCTGTCCTCTCTCTGTCTGTCTTTCAGTTGATAGCTACTTTGTGCACAGGGAATCTTGGCTGAAATTCTAGAGTTTGTCATGGGGAAAGGACTCATCCCAGCAGACGGTGAAATATGGCGTGTTCGACGACGTGCTATAGTCCCTGCATTGCATCAGAAGGTATTTCGTTCTTATCCTGCTCCCTACATTCAATGTTTCCAGTGGAAGAAAAGCCTGTTTAAGGGAAAAGTGGGATATCAAAGTGTGAACCAAGACCTGTGATATGAAAACCAAAATCAGAATTAGGAGGAACAGATGTTCTGATGTAATTCAACTATTACTTGCATCAGAAGGTGTTGTGTACCCTTTCCCACAGTTCCCTGCATCAGAAGGACCAATTTGGAGGAATAGTCATTTGATTTTGCTGTAGAACGGCTGTTCCTCCAAATTGCTCCTTGCAATTCAGAAAGATAAAAATATTATGCATGTTAACCAATTTTAAAAAATTTAAAGAGCACATTGATTTTGTCTATTATGAAGAAAAACCTTCTTCTTAGAAAACTGCACATAGAAATTTTATGAACTGTATGCCTAATAAGAACCTTGTCCAATTTCTCATGCAATTTTGGAGCTACCTCACTGTAAGGTAAACCTTGGTGCAGACCATAGGAACTATTTGTAACTATTTTTTATTGTTGATTCTAGTTTTTTTTATTTAAAATTGTAGTATGTAGCAGCTATGATTAATCTCTTTGGAGAAGCAGCAGAGAAGCTTTGCCAAAAGCTAGATGCTGCTGCATCTGATGGGGAAGATGTAGAGATGGAGTCACTTTTCTCCCGTTTGACACTGGACATCATTGGCAAGGCACTTTTTAATTATGATTTTGATTCATTAACAAATGACACTGGGATAGTTGAGGTATTATTTTTCGTTCCTTTTATCTTAGCTCTGGTTATACGATGTTCTTTCCTGTTTAGCTTCCACTTATCTTCATCAATTCTCTTTTGTAGTTGATTTTATAGCAGTACTTAACATATTGCTGTCTTTCTATTTTGGCTAGAGCAGGCTGTGTACACTGTCCTGAGAGAAGCAGAAGATCGTAGTGTTGCACCAATACCAGTATGGGAGATCCCAATATGGAAAGACATTTCACCACGACAAAGAAAGGTTGCAACAGCCCTCAAACTAATCAATACTACGCTGGATGATTTGATAGCAATTTGCAAGGTAAAGTCATCAATTCTTGGCACAACATAGAGCTGTGGTCCTCTTTTTTTCTTTTTCTTTTCTTGATAATATTTGCCACTATATTTCCAATCACATGTGTTTTTTTTCCTTTTTCTTTCAAAATGATACATGGCTGGGCATGGCTGCTAAGCTGATGCAGTTTTGTTTTCGTTATTATTTTTGTTTGTCATCTGCAGAGGATGGTAGATGAAGAAGAGCTACAGTTTCATGAGGAGTATATTAATGAACAAGATCCTAGTATTCTCCATTTCCTTTTGGCTTCTGGGGATGATGTATGTAACTGCAACTATCATACACACTTGTCACCAGCTCAAATGATTAAACTTTTTACACTCTATTTGTAGGTTTCTAGCAAGCAACTCCGTGATGACTTGATGACAATGCTTATAGCTGGGCATGAAACATCAGCTGCAGTTTTAACATGGACCTTTTATCTTCTTTCCATGGTAACACATTTGAGGCCTAGTAAAGGAACTAATTTCTCACTTTTATGTTCTTTAGTGCATAGTAATATGGATCTTCATTTGGGGCTTACACCTCGCCCTGTAACCGGGAATTTCGGGAAATAAAATGGATCTTTACTTGAAATGCAGAACTATACCAACTTGTAAATCTGAGATGCTTGCAAAGTTTATAAGGGTGTGATGAATTTACAGCATATAACTATTTTGAATCAAATATATTTAATTCATTTTCTTAAAGTAGATTAGAAAGTTTTTAAATAAATGAGGACTACAAATTATCACACATGAATCCACATCTATTTCATCACGACTTTACCTTTTGATTGGCTACAGGAGCCTAGCGTCATGTCGAAGCTCCAAGAGGAGGTATGTTACAGCTTTAATTTTAATGCACCCATATTTCTACCAAAAGAATCATAGGAGTCATGAATACTTTAGCCTATATCATATTGTTTTGCGTTAATTATAGTACTTTATGTTCTTAGGCTGATTCTGTTCTAGGAGATAGATATCCAACAATTGAAGATGTGAAGAAACTCAAGTATGCAACTCGTGTTATTAATGAGGTAAGCATATCAGCTTTTATCTGAAGGAAGAAATTTAATTTTCTGTATAAATGGTCATTTCTTATCGTTTGGTTTAACTTTCCTTCTTCCTTTGCAGTCCTTGAGGCTTTACCCACAACCACCTGTGTTAATTCGTCGTTCTCTTGAGGATGACAGGCTTGGAGACTACTCTATTAAAAGGTTATACCTAGAAAATCTACTGTGAATTCTATTGATATATGTTGTTAATATGCAACATCTAATGCCATTTTTATCTTTTCATTTACAGGAATGAGGATATATTTATTTGTATTTGGAATCTGCATCGCAGTCCAAAACAATGGGATGATGCAGATAAGTTTAAGCCTGAAAGATGGCCATTAGATGGACCCAATCCAAATGAGACGAACCAAAATTTTCGGTATTTCATCTCTCTGTTTCGTTTATTATTATTTTTAAAATCTGGAGTTACAACTGATCTACTAGGTAATGTTAACATCCTTGGTGGATGAGCATTGTACAATTTTATTTTATTTTTTGGGTAAAATGAGGCTGCAGAAGTTCAATTAATTTGTGGTATCATTGCACACTCAAATATGAAAAGGAAATATTATTAATATTTTTTGGAGTTTGGAGGATGACGATTGAAAGAAGTATGCCTTTTCTATATTTATTTTGCCACATTCCATATTAGATGGTTCTAGATGTATCTGGTACTTCATAAACATGTTCAAATCTTAATGAAACTGACGTTCTAAATAAACAAACCTATCCTATACTTCTTGGATCAACATTGCATATGACCAGTTTTAGCACGAAAAAGGGCTATATTACTGCAAATGTAAAAGTTATTTAAGTTGCACATGACACTGTATTATTTAATCTATTCTGTGCTATATTTTCTGAGAAAAAAAAATATTCATTTTCAGAATACAGCAGCTTCTTATTAGTTTTAGTATAATTTCAATCAGTTTTAGGGAATGACATGGGATTCAGGGTTCGATTTTCTCTTGAATGTTTTTTTTTCCACAAATAAATTAATGTGGTAGTTTTTATTTCAGTTACTTGCCCTTTGGTGGAGGACCGCGGAAATGCGTAGGTGACATGTTTGCCACATATGAGGTAGAATATTTGAACTTGTTGGATGGCCAACTTTTTTTATTTTTAATATTTATACAACTTTATGAAAATAAATCACTGAAATTTTTGCATGCCTCTCATGATGATCATATACAAGCCGTCAAAGCTTCTCCTTTTCCCAAATAAATAAAGCATTTTGAAACACTTTCATTGCTGATTTACAGACTGTGGTAGCACTTGCAATGCTTGTTCGAAGATTTAACTTTCAAATGGCACTTGGTGCTCCTGAGGTAAGTAGCCCTGTGTTGTTTCCTGCATGTATTATTTCTAGCCCAATTGGAACTCTTTTGAATCGTGTATTTGTTGGTGGCATTGTTGTGAACAACAATAAGTTTTTTCTTTTTTGGTGAACAACAATAAGTTTTAGAAGCTGAGTGAACTTGTAAAAACCTGTAGTGTTATATTGAACTTAAAGTACGTGATTCTATTTCTGTCTAAAGAATGGTTCTCCAAGCAGGTCAAGATGACTACGGGAGCAACAATTCACACCACAGAAGGGTTGAAGATGACAGTTACCAGGAGAATAAAACCTCCCATAGTGCCCACATTGGTGATGACGACATTTGAAGTGGATACATCTGTAGGTGTTTCAAAAGGGGATTCTTTAGTTGGTAAAAAAGGTGAGGTTTCTTGTGCTCATTGCAGATTATTTGTTATACTTGAATCTCGATGTGTTTTCTACTAATCTTCTGCTTGATGATGTCAGGTTTGTAGATAATGCTGTAAATTGAGAGAGGCAAGAGCATAGAGTTGCAAGGCTAAGAAAGAAACTGTGTATAGTGCAGCGGCCAACGGCTTTATTTTTAAGCCATCAATATAGTTCTTAAGTCTCTTGAAGAATCCGTTCAGCTCAGTAAATTTCCAAGCTCCCTACCAAAGCATCACATCTTTCTCAGTGTATTAAAAACACTTCCTGTAATACCCTCAAAAATAATATTTGGTTTTATTATTTTTGTGGAAAATCTTATTAAGTCATGTGACTATTTTGGGTGTTGTATGAATTTGGTTTGATGTAAAAAGTATTGGAATTAAGTGAGTTTAATCAAATTGGGACAAAAATGCCTTTATAATGAAGTTTATGATTTTTCAAAGGAAGTATAAGAAATTGAAGTGAGAAAATTATGATTTTTGAATTGGAAAATCGAGATTGATCTCACGAACGCATAGGCGCAAACGGTTCGTGAATCCGAGTTGAAACGAAGAAGTTATACTCGTTTGAAGTTTCAGGGACTAAATTGCAAACAGAGACTTTGCCTATAAATTTCAGATGGACACTGTTGGGATTCATAATTTGCAATTGAACCCGGAGGTTTGAGAGCTCGTCGGAGAGGCGATTTCCGGCGGTTTCTGCGGCGGTGTACAGTGGAGG
Organism: Prunus avium; assembly: GCF_965620075.1. NCBI lineage: Eukaryota > Viridiplantae > Streptophyta > Magnoliopsida > Rosales > Rosaceae > Prunus > Prunus avium. Next base: position 510,222 of record NC_142289.1, read on the forward strand.
TGATCGACACCACCAACCCAGATAGGAAGCCTGCTATCTTGTCAACATAACCCAAGAAGAATCGGAGCCATCGGAGGGGTGGTGAAGGCAGGGCGACGCCGCGAAGTTGGTTCGTCAATAGTGAAATCAGCAACTTCAACCAGCGGTTTAAGCCACTTACACTTCGAATTGGACCTCGAGGTAAGAATTAAAGTTGTTCTACTCAGTATTACGAACATTTTGGCATAGGTCTTGACTGGCGATTCTAGGGTTGGTCCGTCGCCGGAATAGTACCCCGAACCACCACCGGCGGTGGTGGCGCAGGGTGGCGATTCTGAGTTAGGGCTTTAGAGACAGAATGTAGTCCTAGAGTTACTGAACATGATAGTATGTTTAAATTGTTGAGATTCCGTCGTTTAATCGACGATCAGAGCCTCACAAATCTGGACCATTGGTTGGAGATGATCGGACCGTTGGATCGTGTCCAATTTTAATTATGTTGTAGCTGGTGTTGTGAGGAGTCTGTAGGTTCAGACGGATTGATGATCGGACTTCCCGATCTTAAGTTATCATGTTTCAAAGTTAAGGCGATCGATCGCCATTTGATCGTGTAATGTAGAATTATCCGACCGTTGGATTGGGCCCAAATTGTTGCAGGGTGATGTCGGGACTATTTAGAGTCCATTGGTGCGATCGGATTTGGAATCCGAGGTTGTGCGCCCAAGGCGGATTTTTGGGGTGTCGGTTAGACATGTGGGACCCACGGGACCCAAATAGTGACATTTTGGACAATGGGTGTCATTGGTCATGATTCGACGTCGACAGCACGTACGTAACAGTTTTGGAGTTGGTTGGATGAGATTTGATCACTTTGGATCCCCGGTTGGTCCAAAGGGCAATTTCGTCATTAGTTGCGAAATCTTGGATTTTGGAGTTTTGTGCTAAGTTGAGTTGTGTACTTTGCTTAGGTACTGTTGGAGTTTGAGTTGCTCGTTGAGGTTTGAGATTGAGGTTTCGTTAAGTTGTTGAAGACGTAGCTTGGACGAGAGGTGAGTAAAACCATCCTAATCGTGAGTAAAGTCACGAATTATTATATTTATTATAATGTGACCTTGGATAATGTTAATGGCTATAATTAACATGTTGGTTGTGATTTTATAAAGTGTTTTAATTGATTTAAAACACATGAACTTGTTCATCAACGGTTCATGAGGTAAGTGAAACTTATTTTGTTTTGAATTAATACTTTTTATTAGAGATTTTGGTGTTTAACCATATAACATATGTTGTGGATGTATGGTGGAAATTCATTCGTGAATAACCACATAAATATATATAATAAATATATATTGCTGTGATTGGTGTATTTGGCTATAAAACAATGTTTAATGTGAAACTACATTTTATATTGTTTTGGTGTTGGTTTTTTTGGTGTTGGTGTTTTGGTGTTGATGGATTTAGGTGAGAATACCTTGAATCCCTTCTGAGTTTGTCAGGTGGGCATTCTCGTGGCAAATAATGAGGGATAAATTACCCTAGGGAGCAAGACCCAAGAACAGTTAGAGCTCTAGTCTGGCGCCATCTAGTACTCATGACTGGAGTGTAATCATGAGTGAACACTACTTTGGAGTTTTGTAGTGTTATAGATTAGAGGTTCATAGTATTATCTCTTCTATCTGTCAATTAAATGACGTGTTAAAACTACTTTGAAATAAAGAGTTTTGGTGTGGTCACAGGTGGTGATCGAAACAGTTCTTTAAAATAAAAGAATTGTGATTGTGATGATATTGATGATTATGATTACCTTGGTTATACAAGGATTGTGGTGTGTTAATGAAAGTGCATGTGTTTGTATATTATGTGTAATTGACATATTGTACTCTGGACGTGGTTTACTCATACGAGCTTTAGAAAGCTTACCGGGTTGTTCTGTGGTGAACCCGGTGCACTATTCAACGGTGTAGGGGAAAATCCTGCAGGTGGTAGAGACCGTGAGCAGGAGATTTAAGGTGAGGAGCAGGAGGCTCGTTGGTGGTTCCACAAAGTGTAAAGTGTGGTGTGAGAGTGTTGGTGAGTGTTAGACTTCCGCTGTGTGAAATGAACTATGAGGAGCAGATTTTGTAATTTAATGATTGTTCATTTATTATGTGAGTTTGTAATGTAATATTTGACTCAGAAGAGTTGAGTCATTATTGACATTGTGGTTCGGAACAGTGGTGTTGTATCAAGAAAGAAAAGTTTAAATTTCTAGGTACTTTTGTTGAAGGTTCCGAGCTTCGCGTCCCGGATCGTTGGTTGTTCTGTTTAATTTTGCAGATTATTTGTTGTTGAAAATTCGGGGCGTGACACTTCCAATAACAGTTTTTACATTCCTGGCGGAATTGGCCCTAATAGACATTATCTAATAATGAAAACAAAGGCATCTGTAGAAGATTTGTTTGACAAGCAAAACAAAACGGAGGTAATGTTGTTAAGAAGCTAGCAAGAGGATATCAGAATTTCACATTTCTGATGTCTTGCACGTGATAGGAAGAAAATATCGCTGTGGACTAGTCAAGAATCAAGTGTAGGAGGAGTAGCCAAAACACCTCCTGAGAAGAGAACTATATGAAGGCATTCAGATGTAAAGAAGCACGGTCCGGTTTGGTCCGGTTTCACTCTCAAACCACAGCTGAACCAATTAAACTTTCACGGTCCGGTGTGGTTCGGTTTGAGCTAAAATCAAAACGAAAACCAAACCAAACCAAACCATTCATATCCAGTTTGGTTCGGTTTGGTTCGGCCGGTTTAGGCATAAAAGAAAACATGCTTACAATAACACAAAACCTGTTAAGATTTGTATTCCATCAAATAATCTTAAAACTGAACTTGCTCCTAACAAACATAAACATTTTCATCAAAGTTCATCCAAAATTCCAGCAACAAACTTCAACATACAATCCCATATTTTCATACAAATACAAACAAATTTCAATACCCAATCGATTAATACAATTGGAAATTACATACCAACTAGTCAGCTACAGCATTCATTCTGATTTTATCAAATTAATGCAAAGAACAAAAAGCCAAACAAACACATTTCTTCTTATTCTTCTGCAAGGCATTTCTGAGAGAACCATTTACCATATACTCTGTCACTGTTGGCACAGAACCTCCAGGCCCATCAAGCACAACACCATAGAAGCTACCACAAAGAGGTGGTGCAAAAGTATTCTTGGACTTCCTTTGGAATCATCCTCATCTTCCTGTGGAAACGAGAATTACATAGTCAGGGCTCGGAGAACTTCTTGTAAAGTCTAAATCTAACATGATCTAGTTCAATAGATGTGAACAAAAAATATATTCATCTATATTAGTTATGCAAACTCACAACCTGATGTTTTCCAATAAATAATAAAATGCCTCCATATTATTCCAAACTGAATGACAAATATAGGAACACAAAAGCCAATCAGTGATCCTAAATATAAACTGAACTAAAATTTTCATGTATCTAAAAAATCATTAGTATTGAATTTCAGTTCTAAGTGCAAAATTCAATCAAAGCAAAATCGGAAAAATAAACATAAAAAGTTCCCACAATAAAAAACTCCAAGAGTAGAACTCCCTGAACAAGCACATAGAGCTCCAGAACATAAAAAATCCAGGAAAACCCATATACTAAGCTCAAGACAGACAACAACCAAGTCTCAACCAAATCTAAAAATATTACTGAAAATGATATGGTCTTTCATAAATATAAAGTCTCCTAATTATATTGACCGAAGAACTGATAGATAGGAATGGAATATATTTACATATTGGTTGATTAAGGATGTAAGCAAAAAGAAATTGTAGAACTGAGTCAGGGTAAAGTGAAACTTACATTAATTGGGTTTTGTTCTCTTTGATAATCTTCTCTCTGCACACCCTGGGATCATGTTTGATCAGACCAAGATTATCATAAAAATAAATAAATAAAGGAGCAAAACTTCTGCAACCAATAAAGAAGGAGAAAAAGGGTTCACGATTGACAAAATTTAGGATCATAGAGACACTTACAACTGAACCCTATTAGAGAACACAAGAATTCTGAACAGTCCTCTGTGTTTCTCTGCTTCCTAGAACACAAGAATTCTGCAAGCTTTGGTTTGGCTCAAAAGGAGGAAAAAGGCAGATGTACAGAAAGGAATTTACAGAACAATTCCTTGTCTGTCAACGAAGGAAGAGAGATATGATGAGGAGTGTAGAGCAGAGAGAGACAGAGAGAGAGTGATGATGAGAGGGAGTTGCGGCTAGGGTTGAAACGAAGGAAGAAGAGAGAGAGGCTCACGCAAATGTAAGGGAGAGAAAATGGAGTCCGTGACCGTGAGTATTAGTTTTGGAGTCCAATCAGGTGTGCTAGGGTACATGGTACACTTTCAACTAACCACTCAAGCCTTGCCACATGTAAACTAAATTAAACAAATAATAAATTGATTTATAATCGGTCCGGTTTGGTTTAGGACAGTTTTCAAAACTCTCAAACCGCAGCTGAACCAAACCAAACCGGTTCGGATCGGTTTTTCAAACTGTTGACTTTTTCTTTGGTCAAAACCAAACCAAACCAAACCAATATAATCGGTTCGGCCGGTTTCATCGGTTCGGCCGGATTGATGCCCACCCCTACTTGAAAGTATTAGACATGACTCAGTCAAATTAGATATTGAACAACTAAACAAACAAAGAGTCGATTTGTCATCTGTCATGAATAGACCTCCACAACCTGGAAATTAAAGTTAGAGACTAAGACATAATTAACTCTTGAAATAGTGCAAATTGTTTAACATCAAAAGCCCCTAAAAATACCAACAGGAGTTGGTCCAAGTGGAAGGGGCTTGGATCCTTTAAACAAGAGGTCCTGGGTTCGATCCCAGGCACTTGCGAATAGAGCAAACTTTATTGGGAGAGGTCCCCGCTTTGCGCCCGACAGTACCTCGAGGGTTAGTCCCCGCAATCACGCGGAGGATACCTTGGTTTTCACAAAAAAAAAAGCCCCTAAAAATTCATTACTCCAGCCAGCAGTCTACATCATTAACTTTTTAAAAAAAAAAGTAATTTTATAAGGGCCAATATTTTAAAATAAAAAAGACAAAAGTCAAGTGTCGCTTTGAGGGTACTCTACTTAGCAGGCACGTCCCGAGACTGAAAACTCTGAAACCTCTGAAAACCTCTCGTCTCTCTGAAATCAAATCCCTAATCTCTCTGAAACCCCTCACCTCCACCGTCGCTGTCTCCTCTTCTCCGTCGCTGGGTAAGTGTTGAATACGGTTTGAATTTGGATTTTCGGCTAGATTAGGGTTTCGATTGGGGGTTTTTTATATATACTAATTTGAGGGTTTTGATTTGAGTTTCGATTAGAGTGTTTTTTATTGGGTTTTCTGCTAAATTGGGGGTTTGGATTTGAGTGGGTTTCTCCTAAATTAGGGGTCGGCTACATTAATTTGAGGGTTTAAGTAGGGGTTAAATAAGGTTTTTGTTTTCTGAATTTCATATTGATGGGGGTTTTTCTGTTTTTGGACAGAAATTGAGCAAGTTGAGCTAGGGTTTTGCTGTGCTGGTGCTGTTGGTGCCGCTATTGAGGTATAATTGAACTTTAATAATGTAATTAAATGTATATGTTGATTTTCTGTTAGGTTTGATTGAGACTGCTAGGGTTTAGCTGTTCTTTTGTGTGTGGGAATTGTTTACATGGTTTTCTGCTAGAATTGAGTCTAAATGCATGTGTTTTTTAATTTATTATATGGTTGGTTGGTTAGGATTTCTTGTTTTCTTGAATGATATATGTTTAAATGGCTGCTGTTGTAATGAAAAATGTTTAGCCTGATGGTTGGTTAAGATTTTTTGAATGAAATATGTTTAGCTGGCTGATTGGTTTTGGGTTTATTAAGGCAGTTGAGGGGGCAGGTTTTAGGGACTTTATCCATAAGCTTAAACCCAAATTCAAGATCCCTAATAGGGATCCTTCACATAGAGTAGACAAATTAAACATAGAGATCCTTGACATATAATTATACTAGCTATAATCTTTCTTGGTCTATTAAGGCTTTTGGGGCCTGAGATTAAATTAATCTAAGCTTATGGAATATAACCCAATGTAATGTCATTAAGGTGGTTTATACTCTGCTTATTAGTTTCCACTTTGGCATGGTACATGTGATTGTACTTTGTTTTTGTAACATTTCTGAAATGGTAACATATTTAACACTTCTGTTATTTACTCATCATCTGAAATTTGGGGTTTTCTTTCATTCTTTTGAAGATATGGAAGCTCTAGATATTGAAGCTCTAGATATGGAACCTCCGGCTCCAGCTCCAGCTCCAGCTCCAGCTCCTTCCCCACATGTAAGTAACTCATTGCCCATTTTATTTCAGATATTGCAAGGCTGGCCAGCAGTAGTATAACTAGACACTAATATGTGTTTTTTTTTATAGACGCCACATGAACCGTTGAACAATTTGGTGCGTTGGCCAATAACTGAGGAACTTAGGGAGGCATTAACTAGGATAGGTTTAGGGTTCTTCGAACGTTTTAAGTTCCAAATGAGGTTGGATTGTACCATGGTAAACGCTTTGCTACGACACTTTGATCGTAATTTAAAGTGTTTTACCTTTAATGGTAATTCACTCTATTTTAGTTTAGTAGATGTCCTCCTCATCACCGGTATGCCGGTTGACGGTAGACCAGTTATTGGTAGGATAGGGAAAACCGAAAATTTATTTTTTAATGCTTTTGGTATCGATCCTCCTCCAGAGTCTTTGGATGGAGGGAGGATTAGGCTTAGTTGGTTAAGAGAAAAATATAGTAATAACCCAGTACGTTCAGATGAGGATGGGTGGGCACACTATCTTAGAGCCTACATCATGTATGTCATTGGGTCATATTTAATACCCGATGACTGCACTGGATTAGTTTCTGCCCAATATTTGGGGCTCTTGGACAATCTTCAGGAGGTTGGCAGCTATGCGTGGGGTGCAGCCGCATGGGCGAGCTTGTACAACTCTTTGGATCGAGGAATCGTAAACGGCTTGGCCTACGCTCTCATGGTAAGTACTCTGCATAATTTATATCTTTTTTGCATGACTCAATATTAAACATAACCACTCACTTTAACTAAACTTGGATTTGATGTTTTAACTACTCTACTTTTATGATCTTTGTTTATTACTCGTCCAGGTATTTGCAATAGAGCATATAAAGCCACTACGTATAGAGCTGATAGGGGAGACAGTGGATCTCCCGATGGAGTGTCCATTAATGGTGTCGTGGTCCCACCTTCTCCACAAACGCTTGAAGGCGAACACAGTTCCCAAGTTTGGAGTCTACATGCACATTTTGGGGAATGTGACTGATGAAAATGTAAGTCTTTTAAAAGTTAAAAGACTTATTTAAATACAGTTCTTAACTAAATGCAACCAAATTTTGGAGCGTATATGGAAATATAGTTCTTATGTGATTTATTTTGTATTTACTATTGTAGTTCATACAGCGGCCTTATCAGAGGCTTAGCCATACTCTTCTAGGGGAGGGTTATGAGCGATATGCCCTTCAGCTGGCTAAGGCATGCTCAGTGACTTTGTGCATCAATTATCACATAGTCGTCCCTCACAAGCCAAACAACTATGCTAGGCAGTTTGGTTTCGAGAATATAGACCTGGATTCGATTCCAGAGCTTCCTGATGTGGTGGTTGAAGTAAGAAAGAAGGGGCCAAAGAAAGATTTAAATCTTGCTGACCACGGACACTTTCCCCTGTACATTAACAGCTGGCTTGGTAGGTTTCCTTTGAGAGGGCCACGGATAGGTAAGTTCATTCTGGTTTCTTTGATTTTTTTTAATTATTCTGATTTTTATAGCCGCACGGCTCTACTTTTTTTATATATTATTATTATTTTATTTTTAATTTTTTAAATTTCTTAATTTCTTAATTTATTTTTGTTTTGCGGTACCTCCAGCTGGTTTGGTAGGTCCTCCATACGCTGCGGAATTGCTGGCGCTTGATGCACCTGAGGTGCCTGTGCAGGCCCTTCATGACAACCCACCGCATTCTCTGCGTGACATGCCTGTGCATGCCCTTCATGACGACACAACGCAGTCCCCGCATAACGGGCTTGTGCTTGCCCTTCATGATGGAGGGCCATTGATGAAGACAGCGTGCAAAACTACTTCCAATGCCCAATCATTTAATGATTCTAGCATTGCAAGGACTAAGCCCAAGAGAGGTGTTAGGAAACCTATCATGTTTCAAGATGAGTATAGTCGATGACTTGGGACTCACGTTTGTTGGGCTGGACCTAGGACTTGCTGTCAGTCATTAAATATGGTCTTAATCTTCTGTTTCAGATTATCTCCTATGAGTATGTTGTATGGACAACTCTTGTAATCCGACTATGATTATATTTCAAAAACCTTGAGTTAGCTTTTGTGCTATCATCTGCTGTTTTCTTTCAGTTGTCTCTATTCTCTGCGAGTTCATACTTGAACTGCATCAAGTGGTATTAGAGCGTCCTTTCTGCATTCTGCATCCTTCCTTGAGTTTAAAGCAAAGAGCTCTCATAGCAGATGCTGCACGTGCCCTGGACAAAGCAAAAATGATGCTACTTTGATGAGAAAAGTAGCAACTTCTATTGTACAGAAATTGGTCGAATTGCAAGCCACTTTTATATTCAATCCTCAAGTGTTGAAACATACAATGAAATGTTGAGATGCCACATGAATGAGACTGAGGTTATTGTTTTTGTGAACTATTTTATCTGTATTTTTACTCTATTTTCCTACCGGTTACACCCCATTCATTTCTTCTATCAAACTCGTTTTCAGAAAAGAATCCTACGCAAAAATTCCTAAAAATACACTTTAGAATTTTAAACATTAATATTTAAAAGGCTATACTATTTGAATTACAGTTTCTGAGAGTGAATCCAGAAGCAGGACTCTTCTTGTTTGATTCTAGTTATCACCCTGTGCCCTTGCACAGCAGTATATCGGTATTAGTGAGCAAAATTTTACAGCCCGCTTATTGAACTGCAGAATGGTTTATGCTACAAGAAGGTTTCTTTTTCCTTAGGCTCTCCTTTGTGTAATGTATGTATTTCAATGATTATTTAACTGATTGATATTTTTTCTGCCAGGTTGTTGAATCACTCAGGCAAGGTTAACATGCAATGGTATTCGTTCATTCTCGAAAGGACACAGCAAAAACAGCTTAGAAATTGGTATACGTTTATATTCCATCTTCTTTTGTATGATACGTTTCCTTTGGAGTATATGTGCCATTTCTTTTCTCTTATTGTTTTTAGTTTTGGAGTTAATGATATTGCTCTTGTTCAAAAAGAGAAAATTTATCAACAGAACATGACTTGAGTGAAAAATAATTATACTACTGTATTAAAAAAACTAGGATCTGTATTGATGCAGTAATCATTAGAAGTTTGATTTTACACATCTAACATAGAAACAGTGGCTTTCTAAAGAAGAAATAATAATAATAATAAAAGAAACAATGGAAATAGGTTACTATTAAGCAGAGGAGTTAAGAATATGATCATTCGAAATTATACTAGCAGTGTGAGTGGCAATTGGGAAATGTGTGAACTTATTGGGGTAGTTTTTGAAGTTCCTTAAGGTGTCAAGTAAATGGATTATAAGGACCATGTGGGTATAATTTGAAAGGGATGCGATATTAAATATAATCTGAAAGGATAAAATCTTTTTTTGGATATTTAAATTCTTATAGAGCAACCACCAATGTGGTTTATCATAGCAAGATGAACTAGTTTCAAATTTTTTTTTTAAAATTCTTCAATGTCAATCATGTAGGACTGGAGCATTTTAAGAATGATGAACACCCACAGTTTTCGTTGATCCAGGCAGGAAAAAAAATGAAGAAATAATCATTTATTTCCTGGATCTTATTATTAGTATCACACCTTTAATTTTAATACATGCACAAATAGAAATTATAAAAGTATAGCCGCGCAGCTAGACTCATAGAAATTATAAAAATAAATAGAAATTTTAACGGTACAGCCATGCGGCTATAATCTATAATTAGAAATTTTAGCAGTACAGCCGATCGGCTGTACGCTTTAAATACAATATTTTAGCATTATAGCCGCACGGCTCGACTGTATAAATAGAAATTATACACTTACAGCCGAACGGCTATATTTTCTAATTACATTCGAATATTTTAAAGGTACAGCCGAGCGGCTATACTCTTTAAATATATTCGAACGAACACGAAGCTTGCACTCGCAGAGGACGTAACTTGAACTCGCAGTCACTGCTTCGTCCTCCGATTCGGCACCGAAAAAAGACCCAACCTGCCTAGGCGCCCGCCTAGCTGCTACCTAGCCGCCCAGCAACCGCCTAGCCGCATAGCGCCCGCCTAGCCACTGCCTAGCCACCTAGCCGCCCGCCTAGGCCCATTTTTCAAACACTGCGATTGACTGAAAGTCTGAAACCCGTAATTGAAAAAATTTAGCTGCAAATTTGAGCTTGAGATTGGGAAGCCGAAGCAGTGAAGCACAAGTCAGCTACAAATTTAGCTGCAAACTCTTAATTCATCTAATTCCATTCCTCTCCTTGTTTCCCGCCTTATATTCTTCTCTCTTCACACTGACGACATCGCGCAGAAGAAAAAAATACAAAATTTGCTGACTTGGTGTCTGTCTTCAGTGGAAGGAAATGATGAAGTTGCCCTATCATGGAGTTTCTATGGTCTTGCCAATAACAAGGTTCTGTGAATGGCATGCGTTAGGCTACTTGAATTCAAATTGATTCTGAAGTTTAAACATTTCTGTGAATGGTATGCGTTTAGCTTCTCTTGCTATGCTTATTCTTTAATATGCAAATGGCATTTATGCTTGTACCTCACTGCCTGTGTTTTAGGTGGAGAATGTTAGTACAATTTTTGTTTGCCTCATTCCTCGTAATAGTGATTCACTATTTCAGAGTAGTCGAAATCCGTCTTTTGGCCTTAAGCTATCATTATGTTGCTACTCATAACTGTATTAACTATATGAGTCATGACTTGCTGTTTAGTTAATTGGATATTCTTCCTTAACATATGCAGGTTATTCTGTGTTGAAATGAAACTGAACATAGTGGAATAAATACAAATTTCATGTGAAAAATGCGGTCCTAGAGTTTGGAATTGCCGCAAGATTTCTTTTTGAAAGCTTTAATGTCAGGAAGCAAAGTGTTGCTAACGTATAAGCGAAAGCGGCAATCAAGAACGGATCCTGTACAAGGACATGAGTGCCATAATTCACTTTTTGTTGCTCCCGATGATACTTCTTTAAGCAAACCACCAGACTTGCAAGTTCATTTGATTGATAAGCTTTCATCATAACATTATAACAGAAATTCTGCGGTGAGATTTTAGAAAGTTGGAACCTGTTCACTTATTTTAGTTTGTTTCATAGGGATATATGTTGTATGTCAATCATCTTTGTGTAGATAATTTAATAATCCATCCTTCCCTATTTTTCCTCTAATAATTTCGTTCTTGAAAAAATACTGAAAAGAAAAAGGTTTTAAGGGATTACCAGATACCACCAGAATGTGCCTTATTCAACCGACCCTTGAAAGTGTATCTAGTTGAGATGAACATTTAGATTTGGTTCTTTAATTTAGGTTTCTATGAAGATCTTCTCTTAGTTGTCTTAGACCTATAATTTATTTTTAAGGTCATTGCTTTATTCTCTCTCACCTGCCTCTTTTCCTTGCAGGTATGCCATGTATGTTTTGTGTGCTGTGTCGGGGTAACCTGAAGCACTGTGGCAAATGCCTTCAGTCGTATCATCTCCAATGTCTAGATAAGCCCCATAAAGGAAAATAAACACATTGAAGTATTTGGCACAAGAAAAATACCAATTAAAACCGTTCCGACAAGTCTTGATGAGGTTCCTTCCCAAAGGGATGCATATGGGAATAAGTCTAGTGGCAAGAAAGTTGGCTCATCTTCAAATGCTAATGCTGGAGCATTGGTAGATGATAATAATGTTGGAGGGAGGTTAGTTTCTCAATTGGTGATGAATTCCGCTGTAATTACTGCTGATTTTGTCAGACAAAAATCATCATCAGCAGCAGCAACATTTGAAAGAAAAAGCAGCTCTGAATGATGGTAGCTCGCCAAGATTGAATACATCAAACTTAGAAGACACTAATTCATTCTCTAGAAATAAGTTAGATAAATTAGGTGGTGATTCAGCTACGTGAAACAAGTTGACCACCCCATTGATTACTTTATGCCAAAGGAATAAAAGAAAAAAGGATATGGATGAATCTAATATACAAAGGAAATCACTGCCTGTGGAAAATAGCTGCTCATTGATAACCAAATTGAATAATTCTGTTTGTACTAATACCAGTTCTTATGAAGAAACTTCCCCTGAAAACTGCTCAGTAGATCATGAAGCAGATTTGAAGCACTCCAGATAGGTAAGTAATATGAAGCCTATCATTTGTCAATTTGGAAATAATGTATCTGTCTATGAGCACAAACACAATCATGTGAAATGAGAAACAGAAATAAGATGCGACATGGAAAATACATTCTCATTTACATGTATTCTATAATAATACATATGTATAAAAACAAGGTCAGAATAAAAGGTGCATCATTGTTAGTGCTTAGTTGTCCTCGAGATTGACTGACTCCACTATTATTAACCTGATGCTTCATTTCAGTATATGTTATTTGTAATCACCGATCTAATTTCTTTGCTACAGATCATTGATTTTACATATGCTCATGCTAGATCTGGTGCCGCTGGAACTAAAATGTAGGTTCACATTAACTTCAGAACTTATTGGTTTCTTATATTTTAATTGCTTACTTCATTCATCGGGACAGTTTGATGCATGAAGAAGAACAACTGCATGATGAAGAAAAGACAGGCAGTGACGCCACGTGTCAAAATTAGTATAGCCGCACGGCTATACTATTTTAAAGAAAAAAAATCAAATAATACGTACCGAAATGAAAAAGGCTAAGATATTACTTAATGACATATATTAAACTAAAGAAGTTGGCCAAAAAACAAAAGTAAAGAAACTAATTTTATATTTTCACAATTAAAAACAAAAATAAAAACAAAACATCTCTCCCGACGAAATTTCGTCGGGACAAGTCTATGCCGACAAACATTTGTCGGATTAGACATCTCCCGACGAAAGTTACTTATGCCGACGAAATTTAGTCGGGAGAGATGTTTAAAAAAAAAATGAATATAAACTTAGTTTGTTTAGGTTAATTAATCTTTAAGAAATGTATTTTTAGTAATTAAATAATACCATGACTTATCAAATTAGTTAAATTAGTAATTCTATTTTAATTATTATTTCTTTCGTAAGTAATTAGTATCAAATACTTTCATTGACTTCGTGAATTATATATATATATTACTTAATAAATAGTAATTCAATTTTTCTATATATTTTTTTTTTCCATTAATATTCACTAAGTAAGTAATAACTCAAAACACAACTACTAATCCAAGTAATTAAAAAAGAGAGATCCATATTGTGCTACTTAAAAGGGCTAAACTTTAAAATATTATAATTTTGAGTACAGCCGCACGGCTATACTATTTTGGAAGAAACACCAATAGCACAGAGTATGGCCGGGCGGCTAGACTATTTTAACAAAAAAGAAAATAAAAAACCAAGCATGTATAAATGTAAGGATGACCCTCCTTGGGATTAGGCGCCACGTGTCAAAATTAGTATAGCCGTGCGGCTATACTATTTTTAAGAAAAAAAAATCAAATAATACGTACCGAAATGAAAAAGGCTAAGATATTACTTAATGACATATATTAAACTAAAGAAGTTGGCCAAAAAACAAAAGTAAAGAAACTAATTTTATATTTTCACAATTAAAAACAAAAATAAAAACAAAACATCTCTCCCGACGAAATTTCGTCGGGACAAGTCTATGCCGACAAAAATTTGTCGGATTAGACATCTCCCGACGAAAGTTACTTATGCCGACGAAATTTAGTCGGGAGAGATGTTTTAAAAAAAAATGAATATAAACTTAGTATGTTTAGGTTAATTAATCTTTAAGAAATGTATTTTTAGTAATTAAATAATACCATGACTTATCAAATTAGTTAAATTAGTAATTCTATTTTAATTATTATTTCTTTCGTAAGTAATTAGTATCAAATACTTTCATTGACTTCGTGAATTATATATATATATATATTACTTAATAAATAGTAATTCAATTTTTCTATATTTTTTTTTCCATTAATATTCACTAAGTAAGTAATAACTCAAAACACAACTACTAATCCAAGTAATTAAAAAAGAGAGATCCATATTGTGCTACTTAAAAGGGCTAAACTTTAAAATATTATAATTTTGAGTACAGCCGCACGGCTATACTATTTTGGAAGAAACACCAATAGCACAGAGTATGGCCGGGCGGCTAGACTATTTTAACAAAAAAGAAAATAAAAAACCAAGCATGTATAAATGTAAGGATGACCCTCCTTGGGATTAGGCGCCACGTGTCAAAATTAGTATAGCCGTGCGGCTATACTATTTTTAAGAAAAAAAATCAAATAATACGTACCGAAATGAAAAAGGCTAAGATATTACTTAATGACATATATTAAACTAAAGAAGTTGGCCAAAAAACAAAAGTAAAGAAACTAATTTTATATTTTCACAATTAAAAACAAAAATAAAAACAAAACATCTCTCCCGACGAAATTTCGTCGGGACAAGTCTATGCCGACAAAAATTTGTCGGATTAGACATCTCCCGACGAAAGTTACTTATGCCGACGAAATTTAGTCGGGAGAGATGTTTTAAAAAAAAATGAATATAAACTTAGTATGTTTAGGTTAATTAATCTTTAAGAAATGTATTTTTAGTAATTAAATAATACCATGACTTATCAAATTAGTTAAATTAGTAATTCTATTTTAATTATTATTTCTTTCGTAAGTAATTAGTATCAAATACTTTCATTGACTTCGTGAATTATATATATATATATATTACTTAATAAATAGTAATTCAATTTTTCTATATTTTTTTTTCCATTAATATTCACTAAGTAAGTAATAACTCAAAACACAACTACTAATCCAAGTAATTAAAAAAGAGAGATCCATATTGTGCTACTTAAAAGGGCTAAACTTTAAAATATTATAATTTTGAGTACAGCCGCACGGCTATACTATTTTGGAAGAAACACCAATAGCACAGAGTATGGCCGGGCGGCTAGACTATTTTAACAAAAAAGAAAATAAAAAACCAAGCATGTATAAATGTAAGGATGACCCTCCTTGGGATTAGGCGCCACGTGTCAAAATTAGTATAGCCGTGCGGCTATACTATTTTTAAGAAAAAAAATCAAATAATACGTACCGAAATGAAAAAGGCTAAGATATTACTTAATGACATATATTAAACTAAAGAAGTTGGCCAAAAAACAAAAGTAAAGAAACTAATTTTATATTTTCACAATTAAAAACAAAAATAAAAACAAAACATCTCTCCCGACGAAATTTCGTCGGGACAAGTCTATGCCGACAAAAATTTGTCGGATTAGACATCTCCCGACGAAAGTCACTTATGCCGACGAAATTTAGTCGGGAGAGATGTTTTAAAAAAAAATGAATATAAACTTAGTATGTTTAGGTTAATTAATCTTTAAGAAATGTATTTTTAGTAATTAAATAATACCATGACTTATCAAATTAGTTAAATTAGTAATTCTATTTTAATTATTATTTCTTTCGTAAGTAATTAGTATCAAATACTTTCATTGACTTCGTGAATTATATATATATATATTACTTAATAAATAGTAATTCAATTTTTCTATATTTTTTTTTTCCATTAATATTCACTAAGTAAGTAATAACTCAAAACACAACTACTAATCCAAGTAATTAAAAAAGAGAGATCCATATTGTGCTACTTAAAAGGGCTAAACTTTAAAATATTATAATTTTGAGTACAGCCGCACGGCTATACTATTTTGGAAGAAACACCAATAGCACAGAGTATGGCCGGGCGGCTAGACTATTTTAACAAAAAAGAAAATAAAAAACCAAGCATTTATAAATGTAAGGATGACCCTCCTTGGGATTAGGCGCCACGTGTCAAAATTAGTATAGCCGCACGGCTATACTATTTTTAAGAAAAAAAATCAAATAATACGTACCGAAATGAAAAAGGCTAAGATATTACTTAATGACATATATTAAACTAAAGAAGTTGGCCAAAAAACAAAAGTAAAGAAACTAATTTTATATTTTCACAATTAAAAACAAAAATAAAAACAAAACATCTCTCCCGATGAAATTTCGTCGGGACAAGTCTATGCCGACAAAAATTTGTCGGATTAGACATCTCCCGACGAAAGTTACTTATGCCGACGAAATTTAGTCGGGAGAGATGTTTTAAAAAAAATGAATATAAACTTAGTATGTTTAGGTTAATTAATCTTTAAGAAATGTATTTTTAGTAATTAAATAATACCATGACTTATCAAATTAGTTAAATTAGTAATTCTATTTTAATTATTATTTCTTTCGTAAGTAATTAGTATCAAATACTTTCATTAACTTCGTGAATTATATTACTTAATAAATAGTAATTCAATTTTTCTATATTTTTTTTCCATTAATATTCACTAAGTAAGTAATAACTCAAAACATAACTACTAATCCAAGTAATTAAAAAAGAGAGATCCATATTTTGCTACTTAAAAGGGCTAAACGGGAAAATGTTAAATTCTTTATATGGGTAATAACTCTTGAAAAGTTAAAAATCAAAAGGGAATAATAGAGACTTGGGTAATGGCCAAATAGTAATGGATAATGCTCTAAATTACTCTTATCGATAAATGAAAATTAGAAAAAGATTTTGTTTTTTTAAAAAAGGATCCCAGTATATATTTAAATACTCTTTTGAAATTTATTTTAATATTTAAAAAGTATAGATATTTGAATACAAATTTGCGCTCAAGAAACCCAAAAATCAATCTCAGGATTTCGGTTTTGCTTCGATTCCTACAGTTTGAACTTTCCCTCTCTTCGTGGATCAAGCTAAGGCTAGGGTTCCATCTCCATCTCCACGGAATGTCACTGTAAGTTCCCTTATTTTTTTTTTCAAACACTTTCACTTTTCATTTTCTGAAATCTTCACGGTTCGATGCATTTATTGATTATTATTTCAAAATCGAGACACACTCATAGATATGTATTCGTAGTTACATATTAGAATGTATGTACGTATGTTATGCTTTGCTTTTAGACTATTCCGTTTGGTTTCCGAGAAAATAGAATAGAAAGTGAAGTATGAAGCGGGTTTTGTGTGGCGTGAAGGTTGTGTGTTGCTTTGGTCTCTAAAGATGGAGGTGTTTTGTTTTTCCACAAGACTGTCATTTAATTTAAAATATCACTAAATTATGATAGAACTGTGGTGGACCTTGTATTTCCTTCATGTTTACATGTATTTTGTATCTGGCTTTTACCTCTGAATTTTGATATGAAACTAATCATGGCAGCAAGTGCTTTGTATTTGGAATGATATTTGTTTTACTTGTGAAACATTTTTCAGTTTTTTTTTTTTAAGGTTGAAGCGGTTACAGTAAGTAGCACCTATAAAAAGCATTGTTCGACTCTGTGTTGCACATGATGAATTAAGTAGGATGATGAGTTGGGTTGTCAAATGAGTTTAAGGCTTTTGATAATGTTATTGAATGATGAAACCATATTGGAGAATCCGACAGAGGATGGATGATGATGGTGACATTGATATTTTTTTTCTCCAATTGGAACAACAAGAATCCAACTGATCGCCTTTTTATTGTCTCTTGCCTCATCGCTGCTCTAATTGGAATTTTGACTATAGCCTGCATGTGGATTGCCATAGCAGCATGTCCAATGAAACAGGTGATATTTGTGATTTAGGTCCATTTAGAAGGTTGACTCTATCCCCTCTTCATGTCTGGTGGATTTTTGAGCTCCATTAATGAGATAGCATCTTCAGTATGCGCAACTATTAGGAGTCAGAGCAACAAGTCCAAGTATGGAAATGCAACCTCTGTTGTTTAACAGTAGAGCCGCGCGGCTATACTCTATACATAGAAATTTTACGAGTAAAGCCGCGCGGCGATAATATTTAAACTCCTGGAAATGAAACCTCTGCTGACACGGGAAATAGTGGTAGTACGTGGATATGTCCACAGAAAGCACAGCATCAAGCTGTTAATCTCTCCTCAGTTGATTTCTATGGAGTTTGGTGAACCTATTCCTCTATTATTATTTCTGATGTATCATAAATTGTTGCTTAATTGTTGCATGTGCTTGTGTTTCATGTAGGTTCTTGAGTTGAGCTCAACACAAGGACCGGAGGTGGGTCTTTATTTATTCAGAAAGGTGCCGCACCATAGAAAAGCAAAACTTTGTGTCTCCTCCTCCAGTTGCTATTCTACCTGCCGGAATAGGGAATGATCTGGCTAGAGTTTTCTACTAATCTTCTGCTTGATGATGTCAGGTTTGTAGATAATGCTGTAAATTGAGAGAGGCAAGTGCATAGGGTTGCAAGACTAAGAAAGAAACTGTGTTTGTATAGTGCAGCGGCCAACGGCTTTATTTTCAAGCCATCAATATAGTTCTTAAGTCTCTTGAAGAATCGTTCAGCTTTGTAAATTTCCAAGCTCCCTACCAAAGCATCACATCTTTCTCAGTGTATTAAAAACACTTCCAATAACAGTTTTTACTGTCCTGGCGGAATTGGCCCTAATAGACATTATCTAATAATGAAAACAAAGGCATCTGTAGAAGATTTGTTTGACGAGCAAAACAAAAACAATGTAATGTTAAGTAACCTAGTAAGAGGATATCAGAATTTCACATTTCTGATGTCTTGCACATGATAGGAAGAAAACATCGCTGTGGACTAGTGAAGAATCATGTGTAGGAGGAGGAGTGGCCAAAACACCTCCTGATGGAAAATAAGCCTCTTCTAGCCGGCAATGACTCGGGTTTATCCTCAGATTTATTTTGAGGGAAGTGCCTATGAAAGGCATTCACTGCTCCTGTCACCCCATCTTCGCCATCCATGGCCTTGGCAATTTCAACAGCACGCTCTTTAACCTTTCAACCGAAAATAGTTATTTCTTTGTTAATTTAATTTATTCAGGTCCACACTAGGGATTGAAATAACAGAAAATAACCCCAGAGTTGTGACAAGTATTTGCACGTTGAAATTGATTACAAAACAATGTCAACTTCAATTAAATCAGTGCGTATGCATGTGTGATAATTTTACACTCAAGAAATGACAAATTATATGTAAATCACTTGGAAGTTTAAAAAGAAAATGGTAAATACCTTTGGATCTAACATGAAGCGTATGGCATCGACCAACTTTTCAAGCGAGAATTCATCAGCTGGAATGGGTGCAGGACCTACTCCTCTGGCATGCACCCTCTCCCCCCAAAATGGCTGGTCCCCGAAGAATGGTACAATTGTGGTTGGACACTAAAAAGAACACATAATATGAGCCAAATGAGTAACTGAACCATTTACAAATGTAAGACTCCCCAGGAATATAGCATTATCAGTTACCGCAGCTTTCAAACCAGCAGCAGTTGTCCCAGCACCCCCATGATGCACCTAAGAAATTTTTTCATATATCCAGTGAGAAATCTAGTTATCCAAGGGGGGAACAAAACAACAAAACGACAAAAAGGTGCATCAAGTTCATGTGACGTTCTGAACACCAGTGCAGTGAAATCCCAACCAAATTACAAAGAATTAAAAGCATTGAAATTTACCACAGCAGAGCATCGTTGGAATAGCCAATCATGGGGGCAATTGTCCACTAAATACACAGAATCACTTGGTTCAGCCACTGAGAAGAGAAACATATGAAGCCTTTCAGATGTAAAGAAGCATAAGAATACAATGTGCTTGAAAGTAATCTTTTTTTAAGAATCAAGGCCTACAATTACCAAGGCCACCCCAGCCTCGGTTGATGATGCCTCTCTGTCCAGTTATTTCCAGAGCTTGAAGAATAACATTGGTCATTTTCTCTGGTTCTTCAAGAGGCTAATACAATACACATAAATTTTTTTTAGCAAGCAAGACAATTTACCATTTCAATCAAATGTACAATCAAGTAACCTTAACTATGCAATTCATAGGTGTACTCTGCATGTATTAGACATGCCTCAGTCAAATTAGATATTGAACAACTGAACAACCAAAGGGTCGATTTGTCATCTGTCATGAATAGACCTCCACAACCTGTTCGTTGGGGACCAACATGAAGGTGGTCACTCTTTGGAGATTGTGGCTTTGGTTGATTGTTTTAATTGGGAAGGAACAAGTAATTTTTTTAGGGTAAGGACAAAACACAGCTACTCTGGGATAGAACTGGGAAAAGAATATTAAACATGAATAGAGAAAGCTGCAACAAACTCACAAGGCTACCAAATCCAATATAGACAGGCTGTTCACCAGCTTCAAGCCACTCCACAAGTGAATCTGGGGGTTCATAATTTGAAGCAAGGTCAAGAAAACAAAAACCAACAACATCAACCTTCGGTCCCCAATCTGCCAAACAAGTAAAATGTAGAGCATATCAGCAAATAATCAGCATACTGCATTCTCATTTGGTCAAGCTGGTCTAATTCTACCACATCAAATCATATTCCTGAGGCTTCTGCAATATTCAGCATACTATTGCTAGAACAAGAAGAAGCCCATGTAATAAGATATGCTTAATAATCCAAAACCACCATGAGAATTCTGAAATGACCATGTATCTCTATCATATCTTCAGCAAGAAATTAAAAATAAATAGCCTGGGTAATGGCAGAAGGCATGTTCTGTACTCTTTCTCCATATTAAATGAAAATATGACTTTAGTTTACTTTTAATGAAATAAATTACCTTGAAGATTCATAAACTAGTGGAGGGATCTAGTAGACAGTATATTGTGAAATTATTCACATACATTTTTAGCCAACGAGATTATCAACATACTTTAAAGTCCAAAACAAGTAAGAAACAAGGTGAAGAGTAGTAAGGAAATCCACAAGGAAAAAAATAGTAACAAGCTCTCAACAGATAGTAGCAACTGGAAGTCACTCAACACCTAGTGGGCAATGCATTAAAGTACTGTAAAACTAAAGGCAACCTCTGAGTAATACGGAAAGAAAGGCTGAAATTAATCTTCCATTATGACATTCTAAATTAACAGTTCAACTTAGCATAGCAGAAATCTGTGTCTTTACATCATGTCAATTCATGCAAAGTTTTCATCTGAAGGAAAAAAGATTCAAATATATGACCTTTAGGTTTGGGAACAAGATGAGGACTCCATATATACCCATAGGGCACGTCAGGAGGAGAACTATAGTATCCACTTAAATATGTGATAGGTCTCAGCTTCAGCATTTTCTTCCTAAACTCATTTATCATGTCTCGAATTCCTAGCCAAATTAATGCATCGACTATTTGATAAGATAGCTGGAAAGAAAAGAAAAATGTTTAATTACAAAATATAGGACTGGGCAACAAAAGCATCAATATAAATCAAAATCAGTAAGATTTATAAGTATCATATGACACTCACTCTATATCCAATTGGTTGCTTGACACGGGATAGAGGATGGGGGAATTCACTTGTAGGCCTAAGCAAAGGTAAATAATTATTAAGCAATTGATCAAATATGCAAAGTTGATAGGGAAGACAGTAAGCAACATGCAAACATGAAATAATACTGGATGCAAAAGGACCCTTTTGGTGCCTTTCCAGGGTCACTTGTTTCTCAGCACATTTAACATATATACATATGTGACGAAGAGCTCCTACATTGATAATCTACTGTGTCGTTGAGAAATATCTCATGAACAATGTACGATGAAACTGTTAATCAACAAATTAATCATTTAATAAAAAAATCAGAATTGGATTTTAACCCAGAAGACAATACTTACGTCCATGGCATTGTGAAAAATATATGAAGTGGTACTTTTAATGCCTCAGCAACATCAGAATGCCCTGGACAAATGTTTGCAAAGTTAAGAGTCTACTAAATGATATCAAACAACATAAAATTCATTCAGCTTTTGATATCAAGTTAAACAGTTCAGATATTTAATTTAAAAAGATCTTCTCGTTATTGTTATTTCCAAAGAACATAAACATGGAGACTTTTGGAGCATTAAGTGCTTCAGACAATGTTACCATGCACCCATCAATATTGTCAGAGGTAAATTGCCTTACACGTATCAATAAGTGAACAAAAGGTCTTAATTATTTCAATGGATAGAAACCACAAGCATACAAACACCATGGGCTCTTAGTTCTTAAAGTCAAATATTGTGTGTGGCCAATGCAATTTTTTTGAATAAGGCATTGATACTTGAAAACCCAAAAGAATATAAATAAGATGATGAAATCTAACCATATGCTGGTGGGTTGGAAATTATCGCATCTGCTTTAAATGGAACTTCAGAATCAGGATCAGGTTCCTTGCATGCAGGAAGTAAAGAAAAAATGATTTCCTTTATTTGATTTCGCTGAATTGATATTTCCGAAGGTCCTGATGGCAAGAAACCCTTATTCTTGACCATATCTGTATAGAACAAATACATTACATCAAGGCAAAACTTATAATATGCTTACATTTTCTTATAAACCATAAGAACTAGTATCTCAAATTTAATACATAAACAAACTCATTTTATGGACCAACATACCCAAACCCCCCACCCAATAAAGAAAAAGAACATAGGTGTATAGCAAGAATGGAAAACATGTCAAATTATCAGCAGAACAAGCCATCAAGCCGGTGCAATGTTTTAAAGTACAAGAAACTTCTACTGTTTGAAATTTTTAAGGCAATCCACATTTGTGTGTTTTTGAAGGAATGCACAGAAGCCTGAATCTTCAGTTCCATATATCCAAGATTAAAATGATTCAAGCAAGCAGCAACTAAAACCTCAATGTCAAAACAAGTTTATGAGTAGACTTTTTACAAAATATATTTTTTAGCAATTACCAAATGAGGGAATAAGCAGACCAAACACTCATAAAAAGTACACAGGATATTAAAAAAAATAAAAGGTTAGAAAACAAACTCTGCACTTACAACCAGCAAGAACTTTTGGATCTCCACCTAAAGGAAAGAACTCTAACCCAGCAGTAAGGACGAAATCTTTGAAATTTGCATGAGTTGCTAGCCTAACCCTATGGCCATATTCCTGCAAGTAAAATAACACATCCATCAATCCACATAAAATAAGGGATAAAGTTCCAAGATCACGCAAAAAATATGCTCTATTCTCAAAAAATATTATCGCCTCAGAAGTTTCCATAACAAAAAGTAAAACTCTAAAATTACTCAACTAATATCCAGCGTTGGTAGTGTCATATAAGAACATCCAGGGTTAAGTAAATGGATATGAGCTACTTCAAAAAGTTTCAAAGAATACAGAAATCAATGGCATGCAACAGTTTCAACAATAACCAACAGGTACAATCCCAGCAATAAATCAACAAAGCAACTGAAATTTCAAAACAGCAAGAGCTGGCATTTCAATTGATACAACAGTAGAGAACGCTTAGAAAAGCAGGCGTGGGAATGTAGCCAGCAAAAATATCACAAATTCACTTACAATTAATGTCAACATTCCTAAAGATTGTACATAAAAAGTCATGAAAATTTCACTGATAAGTTCTGAAAAGCTAAAAGCGCATAAATATAGAACCTGCAAACGTTTTCCAATGGCAACAAACGGTTGCACATCTCCTCGTGTACCGACAATAAGCATTACAATTTGCAGTGGACGTACATCTAGAACTTCAGCTTCTGTTTCACCAGAAGAAGGTTTTTCACCACAAGGTTCACTGTGAACAACTCCAGTTCCAAAATCCAGCTGCTGTGGTTTAATATCTCCCGGAACGTCAAACTGTACAGTCCCGTCATCTTGAACTCTTGCCAGGCGGTTTATATATTTACGCTGCATAAGTGTAAAGCAGTGATAAATCCTACAAATTTCAAGCACCAAAATCTACAAAACATAATTAAATTCGAAAAATAAGTAAATTTTTTGCATACCTTCTTTCTAAAAGGAGTTCTGTGGTCGAAGAGTTTGGCTAGAATCGCAGCCAATGACTGATTATGAGTCAACCTCGCGCTTGCAGTGAGCTGAATCGAACTAGAACTCGAATGCGATGATGTTCCGACGGCCGATGATTCTCCAGACGTTCTCTCTGTTTGCAAATCCCTCTCAACAATCCCTACGCAATCCACATTTTTCCAAAAAATCAAAATATAATTACGGAAATACTTCAATAATAACAACGATAATGATGAACAAAAAGGCGAAGAAACCTGAAGAAGCGGTGGCATTGTCGACACTCGGAGGAGGGACTTCGGCTTCGAAATACACAGAAGTGTCGCTGGAACTACCGGAATGGCTTCGGCGATCGTTGGCTGAAGACTCCGCCATGGATATGGATTTGTAAATTGCAGTGAGAGATTCTCAAGGTTAACGATGAGAATGGGAAAGGTATCGTAACGTCCTTCTGGTTAGAAGAGTTGTTGTCGTTAACCGTTTAAGGCATCAAAAAGCGAAAAGGAGAAGAGATATTTTATTACCACCCAATTATTTGTTATTTGCACTCCATATTAATTTTAAGGGTTAATCGTTTTATTAATCCTTGAACTTAGACCTGATTTGCATTTGAATACCTCAATTTCCAAAATAGTTCCCGTGGTCCTTTAACTTTACTTTCGTTAGGATAAATGGTTTTGCCGTCAATTTTGTTAACTTTTTTTGTTAAATGCAAGGGCAAAATGGTATTTTTATATTAAAACAAAAAAAATGAATAAAAAATCATATCTTTAAAATAACAATAAAATCAAATCAAATAAAAAACCAACCAAAAAAAAAAGAAAAATCAAGTTTAGGGGGAGTAGAAATCGGGATAGAAGGGGAGAAAGAGAATTTATTTTTAATTTTTTATTCATATTTTAATCAATTTTGATACAAAAATACCATTTTGCCCCTGCATTTAACAGAAAAATTGACAGAAGTAACGATGAGACTAGTTGTCCAAACGAAAATAAAGTTAAAGGACCACGGGAACCATTTTGGAAATTGAGGTACTCAAATGCAAATCGGGTTTAAGTTCAAGGACTAATAAAATGATTAACCCTAATTTTAAATATAAATAACCTATTTTACTATTGTATATAATTACCATTAAGAACAAAAAATATTTAAAATTAAAATTAAAATTACTCACTACACTCCACATATGTTCCTGCAACCCTAGTTAGACGTTTTTCTCAAACCATCATATTCTTATAACCCTAACGTGGTTTATACGTTTAAAAATATCTTGTTTTATTCATAAAGGGTGAGATTAAAGTTAGAGAGGCTTCGAATGAGGTATGAGTTTATTTTTTTTAGCGTTTTTCAAGTTTAAGATTTCATGATGGGCGCTGGTTGCATTCAGCACATTAGTACCGAACGCGATAGGTATTTTCGGTGGGATGCCATCAAAACTTTGCACATATTTCGGTTGTATTTGACCGACCGTTAACTTAAGATGCGGTGTAGATCCACTGTAACATGGAACAGTGTTCAGTGGTGTACTACCGAACTTTTACCTGTAGTTCAATGGCAATGAATCAAAATATATTTATTTTTTCAGAAATTTATTGTCGACTACAAATTTAATGCAAGCTATTTTGACCTTACTCCCATCGAAGGAACAAAAAGAAGGTGACGTCCTTGCTGAAGGCAACAATATGGGAATAGAATATGTAATGGACTATAGTCATCAATTCAAAACTTATTCAGTAATTATTTTGAGTTTTTTTAGTTTGAAATCTTTTTAACTATTATTAATATTTCAAATTTTAACGTTAAATAACATGAGTTTTATATGTAGATATTCAATTGTTGATATGCATTACTTAGATAGGCTCGTGCACCTCTCAGTCTCAGTGGAGGGTTGAGGAGAGGTCACCTGGAGGACCAAACGGTTGGAATTTGCAAACTTGGACACGTCTCCCACTGAGAGGGCGCCAAATACGATGTAATAAACCCAAACGGCCCGACCCATGAGTTTTTCACGGGCCCGGTTAACACCCGACTGAATTCGAATTCGAACCCTCATCAGAAGTGAGTGAGAGTGGCTTCTAACAGTCCACGTGTTCTCACTGTGCACTCAACACCCATAGCCAAACACCTACCTATCTTTTCTCTTCTCTTCTCTTCTCTTCTCTTCTCATCTTGTATGCTGTCGTTTACCTCTCAGTCTCAGTGGAGGGCTCATCAGAGCTCGGGCAATGGCGGCTGAATCCATAGCAATGCTACCCTGGACCATCTCCTCCTCCATTCCCTCCGACCACAGGCTGCTGCCACGTGGAGGACTCTGCGTCTCTCACAGTCACAGCTCTGCAGCACCTTCTAGAAACTGCGTGGTTGCCAGATACTCGTCGACACAATCTTCGTTGCTCTTCTCCAAGGACTCGCTGCGGAAATGCTTGCGGCCGCTAAAAGCGTTGGTGGCTTCCGAAACTCCGGACGTTCCTACGACGCCGTTTACTGGCGATGATAAAGTTGGAGTCTTGTTGCTCAACCTTGGTGGCCCCGAGACTCTTGACGATGTCCAACCCTTCTTGTTCAACCTCTTCGCAGACCCTGTAACTTCTCAAGCTCTGATATTTTTTTTCTTTTTCTAGTTTTAATTACTGAATTTTAACAAAAGGCCATTAATTTGAATTTTGTAACTTTACTGTGCATATCAATTAAAGTTGTTGTATTGAAATGGTGATTTTGAGTGTATGTAACAAAATGGGCAGGATATCATCAGACTGCCAAGATTGTTCCGTTTTCTTCAAAAGCCATTGGCGCAATTTATATCTGTTCTCAGGGCACCAAAGAGCAAAGAAGGCTACGCCTCAATTGGCGGTGGCTCTCCTCTTCGACGAATAACTGATGCACAGGCATGACCTCTAATTTTCTCTTCACATCCATTGACTAAGTTTTCTTAAATTGCATGCAGATTGTAGAAAGAGTAGTGCTTTAAGCTTAATGGAAATGCTATCTAGTCAGAAATTCATTGGGTACCCTTTTCTTCCTTCAGGCGGAAGAGTTGAGGAAGGCTCTTTGGGCGAAGGATGTCCCGGCAAAAGTGTATGTGGGTATGCGTTATTGGCATCCATTTACTGAAGAAGCTATCGAACAGGTATTTCTGGTCAACCTTAATTCTGATTTTCAAGATATCCGTTAATGATATCGAAGCTAATGAATTATTTGTACTTTGAAAAGTAAACAAATCTATAGCTTATGTTGAATCATTCTACATCAACTTTAGTTCACAAATTACTCGAAACTTGTTCTTCTTTCTTTATATACGATGCCACCTGATTATAGTAGTTATTCTGCACTTTTGTCAAGTTTTAGTTGAAAATCCAATTCAACAGGTAACCTGCAAATTTGTTATGTGGCATTTAGGTTTTTGATTGTGCTCTATCAATTCTCAAGCTAGTTTTGTGAACCAAAGTTCATGGATCTTCTTGTTGGTTTCAAAACAATTTTGTAGATAAAAAGAGATGGAATTACAAAGCTTGTTGTCCTTCCACTTTATCCACAATTTTCAATATCGACTAGTGGTTCAAGCCTTCGGCTTTTGGAGAGTATATTCAGGTGATGTCTAACTCTAGCCCTGTGTTTCCTTATCATTGTCCTACAGTATAAGCTTTAATTTGACCATATAGTTCGTTGGTTTATCAGGGAGGATGAATATCTAGTCAACATGCAGCACACAGTAATACCATCGTGGTACCAGCGTGAAGGGTACATAACGGCAATGGCAAATTTGATTGAAAAGGAGCTTCAAAGTTTTGATAGCCCTGAGAAGGTATTGTTAACTTCTTTTTTCACATTGTTAAAACTTGTTTTAGGTGGCAAATGGCTAAGATTCAGGTTCATGGAAATGTGCATTTTAGGTAATGATATTCTTTAGCGCACATGGGGTGCCACTTGCATATGTGGAAGAGGCTGGCGATCCATACAAGGCAGAGATGGAGGAATGCATAGATTTGATAATGGAAGAATTAGAAAAGAGAAAAATAACTAATGCATACACCCTTGCCTATCAGGTGCGCTTGTGCTTTTAATTTGATCTGATTTAAATGTCTCCTCATTTAGAACTATCTATAGGTAAATTTCACTTTGACGTGGATAATAGAATACAATATTGGTAAATCATCTTGTTCTTCAAGAAATGCATCAGAAAGTAATCCTACACAAAAAAGAAAACTAAAAACTATTTCAGAACAGGAAATAATAATAACTCCTAGGAAACTTAACTTCACTGGAGGTCTGGTTTTTGACTTGCTCTGATAGGCCTCTCAAGAATAGGGATAGGTTTTTCAAAGATCATCTACAAAATAGTGGAATACTTGTTATTTCATGTGAGATTTTTCTGATTGTATTCTATTTTACTATCTTCTACATACATAATATATTATTCATGACATGGTTGATAGTTAGTGAATGTTCTTACAGAGCAGAGTTGGACCTGTGGAGTGGTTAAAGCCTTATACCGATGAGACAATAATTGAGCTTGGGCAAAAGGGAGTTAAAAGGCTGCTGGCAGTCCCTATAAGGTAATTGTTGTCAGTGTTTTCTCTCTCTGCGCCCCCCCCCCCCCCCCCCCCCCAAAAAAAACACCAAAAAAACCACCATTGATAGCTGTATATTAGCTGCACCATGTACGGATGCAAACCAGACAATCATATGTATGAATTGTGGAACTTAGTTTTGTGATTAAAGTTTGATGTTTGATTCACAGCTTTGTCAGTGAGCATATTGAAACTCTAGAAGAAATTGATGTTGAGTACAAAGAATTGGCTATGAAATCTGGTATAGAGATTTGGGGGCGTGTTCCTGCACTAGGATGTGAGGCCACCTTCATTTCAGATTTGGCAGATGCTGTGATTGAGAGCCTGCCATATGTTGGAGCTATGGCAGTCTCTAATCTTGAAGCTCGACAGGTAAACTCACTCCTGAACAATGTTGTGTCTTGTGTGTGTCTTGCGTGCGCATGGGTGTGTGTGGGTGGCAGAGAGAAGCTCGCGAGGAGTAACATGTTTTGTTTATTTGTCCCTGCTGTTTTTTTTATTGAAAACCCATCTTGAATAGGTCCTTACTATACTTTGTGCTTGTCTTTGGATGACGTTTGGGTATTTTCTCACAGCCTTTAGTACCACTTGGGAGTGTGGAAGAGTTGTTAGCGGCCTATGATTCACAGCGTAGGGAGTTACCAGCACCTGTGACAGTTTGGGAATGGGGTTGGACAAAAAGTGCCGAGACATGGAATGGAAGAGCAGCTATGTTGGCGGTGGTTGTTCTATTGGTGCTAGAAGTCACCACCGGAGAGGGGTTTCTGCACCAATGGGGCATATTGCCCATACATCGCTGAATCTAATCCCCCTCCCCCTCCTCCTCCCTTATCCTTTTTATTCTTCTTATTTTTCCTTTTCCTAAATGTACCTATTCATAATATGAAGCCGTTTTCTTCTTCTTTTTTCCCCATACATGTTTTATGTTACATTACATACTAAGGCATTTGAGTCCCTGCTTACATGATCAAATATAGGCTGTTGAGGTGCAGCACTTTGTGTGGAGGCAAAAGTTGAAAATTTGTATGATATATATATGAGTGGTCCTGTAATCCTTCTGTTCACAGCCTCGCACAATGTTAAGTGAATTTTCATGTGGTGGTAAGTTTTGTGCTCTCCTTGGCAGTTTCTTCTTCTTTTCATGTACAAAATAATCACAAAACATATACAAGGCCCAGCCCACAGATAAATTTTGACCCAAAAAAAGAAGAAGAAAAGCCCACGGATAAAAGCCAGTGGACCATAAGTGTAACACTAACTCCAATGGGGCCCACGGGACAGTGACGTGTCCTATCGAGGTCGCGTGTCCTCTTGGGCGCGCGTGCAGCGAAAGCTGATACTGTCTTCTTCTGTCTGTTCCTGTCTCGTACGGCTTATCCTCTTTGGCACGTGAATTTCCCGTGCGTGTTCAAAGATGGGGCCGCCTTCTGCAGGACGGGACGCATAAGCTTTAGCCACGTTGAAACGCGCGAACAAGCGAGCGTATCAACACGTGTTAATTTCACCCGCGTGCGCGCCCCACATTGGAGATTCAATTTCAAAGGGAGAGGCGTTTTGAATATTAGAAACCGAAATAGAAAAAAACGCTAAAAAGGTAAAACGTTTCGATGACTCACTCAGTCATTTCAGTCACTGATAAATGCTCTCTCTCCCTCTCTCTCTCCTCTGTCTTTCTACTGAGGAACAGCTAGTAAAGCACTCACATTTGATTTTTCTACGCACACAGAGGTCTCAGCTGTGGTGTGTGCTCCGACGTCGTTTAGCTCATCCTTCGGTTCCGGTTTGATCCTTCTCCATTCTTTTTTTTTACCTGATGCTCTCAATTCAAGTGATTTTTCAATTATTCATGTGTTTGTGGAAATTGTACAATTTAGCTTTGCGTCATGGAAAATGAGTTTAGCGCTGGGAAACAAGAAACACAAAAGAAAATAAAGAAAATTTGGTGGGTCTAGCTTAGTGCAGGGTTTGGGTGTGTGTGCCAAAAGATCAAATAAAGCAAAACTTGGACGAGAATGATGCTTACTTAGTAAACCCATGTGAGAAATGTGTATAATCACCCAGGCATTGCTGAGAACCTGAGGTTCTCTGTAACTGTTTAGCTTAATAAGAAGGCCATGAATGCAAATTGCAAAATGATTCTCTTGTTCTGTTTGTTCCTTATTCTGTGAATGGCATGCGTTGGGCTACTTGAATTCAAATTGATTTTGAAGTTTAAACATTTCTGTGAATGGCATGCGTTTAGCTTCTCTTGCTATGCTTATTCTTTAATATGCAAATGGCATTTATGCTTGTACCTCACTGCCTGTGTTTTAGGTGGAGAATGTTAGTACAATTTTTGTTTGCCGCATTCCTCGTAATAGTGATTCACTATTTCAGAGTAGTCGAAATCCATCTTTTGCCCTTCAGCTATCATTATGTTGCTACTCATAACTGTATTAACTATATGAGTCATGACTTGCTGTTTAGTTAATTGGATATTCTTCCTTAACATATGCAGGTTATTCTGTGTTGAAATGAGACTGAACATAGTGGAATAAATACAAATTTCATGTGAAAAATGCGGTCCTAGAGTTTGGAATTGCAGCAAGATTTCTTTTTGAAAGCTTAAATGTCAGGAAGCAAAGTGTTGCTAACGTATAAGCGAAAGCGGCAATCAAGAACAGATCCTGTACAGGGACATGAGTGCCATAATTCACTTTTTGTTGCTCCCGATGATACTTCTTTAAGCAAACCACCAGACTTGCAAGATCATTTGATTGATAAGCGTTCATCAGAACATTATAACAGAAATTTTGCGGTGAGATTTTAGAAAGTTGGAACCTGTTCACTTTTTTTAGTTTGTTTCAGATTTATGTAGATAATTTAATAATCCATCCTTCCCTATTTTTCCTCCAATAATTTCGTTCTTGAAAAAATACTGAAAAGAAAAAAGGTTTTAAGGGATTACCAGATACCACCAGAATGTACCCTATTCAACAGACCTTTGAAAGCGTATCTAGTTGAGATGAACATTTCGATTTGGTTCTTTAATTCAGGTTTCTACAAAGATCTTCTCTTAGTTGTCTTAGACCTATAATTTATTTTTAAGGTCATTGCTATATTCTGTCTCACCTGCCTCTTTTTCTTGCAGGTGTACCATGTATGTTTTGTGTGCTGTGTCGGGGGTAACCTGAAGCACTGTGGCAAATGCCTTCAGTCGTATCATCTCCAATGCCTAGATAAGCCCCATAAGGAAAAGAAACACATTGAAGTATCTGGCACAAGACAAATACCAATTAAAACCTTTCCAACAAGTCTTGATGAGGTTCCCACCCAAAGGGATCCATATGGGAATAAGTCTAGTGGCAAGAAAGTTGGCTCATCTTCAAATGCTAATGCTGGAGCATTGGTTGATGATAATAATGTTGGAGGGAGGTTAGTTTCTCAATTGGTGATGAATTCCGCTGTAATTACTGCTGATTTTGTCAGACAAAAATCATCATCATCAGCAGCAGCATTTGAAAGAAAAAGCAGCTCTGAATGTGATGGTAGCTCGTCAAGATTGAATATATCAAACTTAGAAGACACTGATTCATTCTCTAGAAATAAGTTAGATGAATTAGGTGGTGATTCAGCTGCGCAAAACAAGTTGACCACCCCATTGATTACTTTCTGCCGAAGGAATAAAAGAAAAAAGGATATGGATGAGTCTAATATACAAAGGAAATCACTGCCTATGGAAAATAGCTGCTCATTGATAACCAAATTGAATAATTCTGTTTGTACTAATACCAGTTCTTATGAAGAAACTTCCCCTGAAAACTGCTCAGTAGATCATGAAGCAGATTTGAAGCACTCCAGAGAGGTATGTAATATGAAGCCTATCTTTTGTCAATTTGGAAATCATGTATCTGCCTATGAGCACAAACACAATCATGTGAAATGAGAATTAGAAAATAAGATGCGACATGGAAAATACATTCTCGTTTACATGTATTCTATAATATTAATAATACATATGTATAAAAACAAGGTCAGAATAAAAGGTGCATCATTGTTAGTGGTTAGTTGTCCTCGAGTGGCTGACTGACTCCACTATTATGTGCATTCTTAACCTGATACTTCATTTCTGTATGTAATTTGTAATCACCGATCTAATTTCTTTGCTACAGATCATTGATTTTACATATGCTCATGCTGGATCTGCTGCCGCTGGAACTAAAATGTAGGTTCACATTAACTTCAGAACTTATTGGTTTCTTATATTTTAATTGCTTACTTCATTCATCGGGACAGTTTGATGCATGAAGAAGAACAACTGCATGATGAGGAAAAGACAGGCAGTGATGCCTTACAACAGGCTGGAAAAGTACTTGGCCAGA
Source organism: Prunus avium (assembly GCF_965620075.1). Taxonomy (NCBI): domain Eukaryota; kingdom Viridiplantae; phylum Streptophyta; class Magnoliopsida; order Rosales; family Rosaceae; genus Prunus; species Prunus avium. The sequence goes on from NC_142289.1 coordinate 543,284, forward strand.
GTGCTCAAAGTGCAATGGATGTTGAAGTTCTTTGCATGGATCATTTAAGAAAAAGTAGTGATACTAGAGACTCCTCTTCTGAAGCTGTAACTCTATGTAAACCAGGAAAAACCCATGCATTGATAAGAGATGAAGCTCAAGTTTTATCAAATGATGATCTTAAAGCAACAGAAACCCCTCATTTAGGCAGATCACTTCCTTATTTGGACTTGTTTGTTATACCCACTGGTAGGACTTCATTAATTTCTAGGAATGCATTTGAACCAGTAACATTATCATTTCACATTGTGTTTAACTTACAATACTTTATCTAAAGAATTCTTACTAGCAGATTCATGTGGCACTGTGGAATGCAATGTTGACTTAAACTTGAGTTCTCAGAAGCAACCTGACCTGTTTGCGCCAAAAACTATGTGGGACTCCTTGGATTCTACTAGCAGAAATAATGCCACTGTATTGCAGGAACTGTCTCCTCCAGAAATGTCAGCTGCGAGAATTGAAAGAGTAGAAACTCATGCTTCAAGGTTACACAAAGATGCATTTGAATTTTTAGAAGTTGGTGACAGCTGCAAAGATGATGATAAAGTTAGTCCTCTATTTTCCAAGGAAATTACACCAAAAAACCAATGTCTGCAGGTGAGTTTTATAAGTCCTGTTGTTTGAAGTTTTGGGGATGATTTGGCTGTCAACTAATCTTATTTTACTTTTCATGTTTGGAATTGATTCCAGCTATTTTCAGAAGAAAAAACCAGTGAAAATTTTCACCCAGTGACAAAACAGCCTGTGGCGGCAGCTTCTATAGCTTCAGAACAAAGAAAAATTCTTCTGTTGGGAGGCAAAAATAATCAACCAGAACAAGAATCTCCTCTGTTACTAGGTCTATCCTTACCAGAAAACCCTTTAACTGCAGGATGTGCAACCAATACCTACTTCAGTGCGTTTCCCTTCTTGAACTCTGTCATTGAAACCAGAGAATTTATCCGAGATGCAGCACTCCAATCTTCCTCGAGCCATTTATCATCAGTATTGAGACACAAGCATATGCAAGATAGCATTGCAAGCCGAGCAAGAGCTTTCAATGAAAGGAGTAGTTTTCATGACAAATATAAGCCATATAGTACCATGTGGTCTGAAGAGGAGTTGGATTTTCTATGGATAGGTGTGAGGAGACATGGAAGGGACAATTGGGATGCTATGTTAAGGGATCCAAGATTGCACTTCTCATCATGGAGAGTGGCATGGGACTTAGCTGAGCGGTGGGAAGAGGAACAGTCAAAACTTTTGAGTGGCATATGTGTTCCTCAATTCAAGTACTCGATAGCACAAGGCAGTTCTTTGGACTACCACTACTTCTTGGGTCCAAAAACAGGAATCTGGAAAGAAAATACAGCAGATGAACCTGGACTTTCATTTGGCAATGTTGATGCTTGTAGAGGAGGTAATGCCTGGAGGAGGCCACTATTCCAGCCGGCTTATACTTGCAATAATGGCAATGAACACCTCCAGAGGCCTATTAGTTACACAAAGAGGACATCTCATTTTGGTTTCCGAAGGGAGAAGTATGACGAGGATGAATTTAGTATTTTAAGTAGAAGTAGGAGTATGGCAAAGGGCAATTTACTATCAACTAATGGCCCCACAACTTGCGTTGGAGCAAAGGGAAACTTGCCCCACTGGCTCAGAGAAGCTGTTGTTGCTCCCCCAGTGAGCCTGACAGAGCCAACTCCGCCGTCAACTGTTTCATTGATTGCTCATCCAGACATGTTGAATGTCACCCATCCTGATTTTGATTGTCAGGAATCACATTTTGTACCTAGGAATGAAACGCGGTTTACAATGGGTGTTTTCAGAGAAAACAACCTACAGCCATTAAGTACTAGTCCTCTTTCCAATTACCCATCAGGAATAGGACTTGGAGGACTCAGGATGGCTAATCTGAGAAGGGATTATTCTCGTCATGGGGGTAAGCAAGAAGACTTGATTGTTATAGACAGCGATGCTTCTTCTGAAGAGACTATATCTGATGATCGTAGTGCTAGGGTGTAGCTTCAAGGTAGCCTGGCTGGGGGGTGAAACTCTGTTTGTTTATAGGGGAAGTATAGAAAGGTGTGTGCAGAGTTTGTTAGTCAGGCAATTTGTAAATGCAAGGAATGTATGGAACTTGTCATTGAATGTTCTATGCTTATAAGAGAATCTTTCTCAGATACGTGCTGTCTGGGCTAAACCCGGCCACAAATATTTTATTTTGTGGCGGATCCACTTTGTTGGTTTTCTTGTAGTTTAAGGCTATCTGTATTATAATCTTTCCTAGAACAAGAACAATTTCTTGTAGTTTAAGGCCTTTCCTAGAACATGAACAATTTCTTGTAGTTCAAGGCTCTCTGTATTATAAGTCTTTCCTGGAACATGAACAGGAATCGGGAATGCTTGTTAAGTGAGAATATTCAATAGCCGTTGGATTAAAAGCACTGATGATCCAACAACTATTCTCAATTTTTTGGTGTATCAACATCGGGAAACTTTTTACTCTGATTTTTGGGAAAGTTTATGTCTTTTTTTGTGGGGTGCACCGTGCATGATTAGGAAAATATTGAAAAATAAGTAGGCAGGGCTCCTCGTGCTCAAACTGCATATAAATACCACGTCAAAGATACACCCATCTCACATTGCATGCTCTAACCCTAGCCCTAATACTTCATCATATTTTTTTGTCAAATCAACCATGAACCTATGGGCCAGGATCACCCTTGTCACCTCTACTGCCTTTGCATTGTGTATCGTTATTTCTTTATACATTCATCCTTTTATCCCTAACTCTGCTATAACTCGTGCCTCGCTCACTGAGTTCAGCGTCACCAACAACACCACCCTCCACTATAATCTTGCTCTCAATATTTCCCTGCGAAACCGTAACAAATATTACCGCACCTATTACGATAATATTGAACTCACAGCTTCTTACAAGAACCAGGCATTCGGTACGGTGAATTTGAACTCCTTCTACCAAGGTGTTAAAAATACTACTGTTTTGACACTCTCGTTCAAGGGGCACCAACATGGCTTGGTGAATCTTTCCAATGTTACATTTACTGCCGGAACTCATTACCATATTGCTGTCAAGCTCTATCTTCAAAACGTCTTCTTGGTGTCACCTACGACTACTTGGTTTATGGGTTCTCCGCAATCGCGGTCGGAGTTTACATGTCACTTGCAGGTTCCTTTGGTCAATTACATTGATGGTGAAGCCTCCAACATCACCACCAAGTGTGATTCCGATTTCAATATTTTCTTATGAGTTTTCTTACTCTTGGTTGTTTTTTGTTTTTTTTTTTGTTTGGCTTGGTCCTACTTAATTAGTTAACTAGGAGATAGAATGCTATAGAAGCTGGAATATTGTGAATCAGTTTACCGATGGCTGGATTTTATGACAGCAGTTTAATTTTAATAATACTTATACCTTTTTGAAAACCAATCTTATCGTGGTTGGAGATTTTGTGAATACAAACCAAACATGCCATAATGAACTGAGATCTGAGACAAAACTGGGGAAGCAATTTAAAAGTTCGGGGTATCAAAGAAAACTGATATTTAAAATGATGCAGATTCAATTTCCATAGAGAAATCAATGCTTTCCTCTGTATGATCTTTCATGGTTTCACTGGTAGAGTGCATGAATGTTGTTTCATCTTTGAATGACTGAGGCTCTTGGAACTTTTCTAGGCATCTTTGAGTGTTTCTCAATCCTTCCAACTCTGTTGATACCTCTTTCATACTAGGCCTCTTTTTCCCATTCAACCTCAAACACCTTGTTGCTAGCTCAGCAATTGCTCCAACATGCTCCATCTCTGCTTCTCGAACCACTTGAGGATCCAAAATCTGAACAAGTTGGTTTTCCCTTGTCAATGAAATGAAAGAAGCAACCAGATTTTCCCCGTCATCTTTAGCAAAAGAAAACGGGGTTTTCCCAGTTAATATTTCTACAAGTGTGACTCCAAAGCTGTAGGTATCACTTTTATCTGTAAATTTACTAGATTGGAAGTACTCTGGATCCATGTACCCAAAAGTTCCCTGTACTTCTGTGGTTAAGTGAGTTTTGTCAAGGGGAACTGATTTTGAAGTCCCAAAGTCAGATACTTTAGCACTGTAATTATGGTCTAGAAGAATGTTAGAAGACTTGATGTCTCTATGGAAGATGGGGATTGAAGCTGCAGAGTGCATATATGATACTGCTCCAGCAACTTCACAAGCGATCCTGAAGCGATGTTCCCATGAAAGTAATGGTGTTTCAATGTGCTTCTGCTGGATATGATGGGAGAGTGTTCCGTTCGGAATATATTCATAAACTAGAACTGGAACCTCAGTCTCCAAGCAACAACCCAGCAACTTCACTATGTTTCGATGATTAATTTGAGTTAGAATGACAACTTCATTGATGAATTGCTCAATCTGATGTTTGTCTATTGCTCTTGACCTTTTAACAGCTACTATGGTACCATCAAGTAGCATCCCTTTATAAACTGTGCCATAGCCTCCTTGCCCAAGAAAGCGGCTCTGGTTGTAGTTATCTGTTGCTCTTTCCATCTCCTCTGCAGTAAATAGTTTTGCTTTGCTGCTACTTCCAAAAGATGAGATTTTTTCTTGCAACAAGAATCCCCCATTTTGCTTGAAAAATTTCTCCTGTTGGGTTTTGATTCTCCTTCTCTTTAGGCATTGATATAACTTGTAGCCTGAAAGGAACATGCATATGAAAGCAAGGCCTATGCCAATACCTGTTATGTAAATGAGTAAAGAAAGAAAACCCATTAGATTATTTATGTCAAGTTGAAAATTGAATTACCAGATTGTACTTGTACATGGTTTTCGTTAAAACCTTTTCCTTTAAACTTATATTTAACAAGAAGACATGGAAGATAGAGATATGCACCTAGCAGTGTAACCAATTTCACCGGAAACTTTTTGCCACCACGAATGCAATCGACGTATTCTAGGTATATCCCATCTGCGAGGGAACTATCAGAAGTGGGGCATCTCTTGCTTTTTAGTGGAACAAGAACAGGCGTATTAAGATCGATAATGATGTCCTGTGACAGCATATTTGCCACCGTTATACTTTGTGTGTTGACCCCAAACATCCCTCCAATTGATGCAATTGTGTCATTCTTGGCTACTATATATGTCAGCAGGGAGGTAATCCCATCTGCAGTTTGGTTTTCACTCGGACAAGCACATCTCACAGGAACCGCTAACACTGCTCCCACCGGAATATTTTCAGGGTCGTAATAGTTCTGACTTATCATAGCCTGGCATGTAGTCAGGCCTTGGTAGGTGTCATTGGCTGTCTTGAAATATGTGTCGTTTTTTTTCACGGTGTAAGGAGAGAAGTGCTGGAAGATATTGCCCGAACATGAACAAGAAACTGGAACTACAATCAACTTGTTGCTTGGAATCTTGTCACTTGCTGAAACTTTGTTAATTGTGGCAATCTCAGAGGCTTCAGAGCCAAGCAGATAGGCTATGCTGCTGGCGGTGTCATGAGGTGCTCGCGATCGGAAGGTGACAAAGGCTTCACATGACTTCACACTAGCATCACAGAGGTACCCTTTTGATATGGCAGGGTTACCAGAGCAGTTCCACAGTGTGCTGCCGTTGATGTATGCCTGCTGAGTGCGTGCTGGTTGATAAAATAGGGACAAACACAAGTATGCATAAAGGACGGAGAATGAAAATAGCTCCATATGTATGGGTTGGAGTTGATGCCAAACCAGGGATGAGTTTGGATATTTTTCTCATGGAGATTAGACATAACAAAGCATGGTTTGGCATGAACTTTGCTATTGGTTTCCAAACTTAAGGTCAGCAATATCATCAAGGAAAATGAGCTAGTCAGAATTGTCAGCTTGAAATCTTGGTTTTCGATGTTATGTCTCTTTCTTGGGATGGTATGTGTCTCCTATCAAATCAGTTTTTTGTTTTATTTTTAATCTTCAGCTACCACCTCATAAGAGAATTCTAGAGACTCACGACTTCATCTTATTTAACTATCACATGGTCAAATTGGTCTTGAGCACGGCAACCTTTTACTTGCTCAGCACGGCAAACGTGCACCTTTGACAATGAAACACATGTTTATGTACTCCAAGACATGGATAAGATTTTTAAATGATAGAGTCAAATAACAAGACATCATTTATATTATTTTTTTGGTCAGAAAGTAGGATTTCATTAACATGCCAAAACGCGGCCACCAAAACGAAACCAAACAAAGGAAAAAGTCCCAGACAGACAGGACAAGCAAAGAACCAAACTAAAAGCAAGCTGCAAGTAGCCATAACACAGACGTTGCAGAGCTGCTCTAAACGTCGCCACATGCAAAAAGCCTCCATGCAAACTAAGGGTGAGGGCTGGGTGATGCGGACATCATTAGTTAGTTTCCTGTTTTATTAGTTTCCTAGATTCTCTAGTTTTCCTGATTTCACTAGGATTTTAGTTTCCAGATTTTTAGTTGGATTTGATTTAAGTTTCCTAGTTTATTTTTACTTAGTTCCTTGGTGGATTAGGATTTCTGTTTTAGTAAGGGATTTTTATCCTATTGTCTCTAGGTTTTAGTTTGCTATAAATACCCCCATGTAGTTCTTTAAAATTCAGTTGTTGAGACATAAAGAAAAGCTTATTTTCCAGAGATTGGAGACTACTTGGTGTGAAGCCAAACCCCTGGTGTGAAGCCAAACCCCTGGAGTGATTCCAGACCTATCCCTTTTGTTCTATTTTCTGTTTTCCATTGTTTTCGCTTCCGCTAAACTACCTAAATACTCAATTCACCCATATCCTACATCAAATTTGGTATCAGAGCCAGGTTTTTGTTTTCTTGGGTTCAGAATTTTCGAGTATTTCTTGTTCTTCACACTGTGTGTCAATTGATGGCTCCGACTAAGCCTGGAAAGACAGACGAGCCAGCAACAGACTTTGAATGTCTGGTTCAGATGATGGAAACCCTATCAAAGCAAGTAGCAGATTCGGACGCTAGAGTGGAACGTCGCCTTGCAGACTTAGAAACAGCTAACCAACATGATGAAGCAAGTGTGAATGGAGAAGAGAGGAATCATGAGCGACACCGTCATGATAGAAGGAATGATCGAGACGCAGAGAGACACAATTTTCATCGTGGCTATGAGCAAGACCCTGATGAAAGGGTGATGAGATCAGTGAAAGTTGACGCTCCAAATTTTGATGGTGAGCTAAATCCTAAAGCACTCCTCGACTGGTTAGCCACCATGGATCGCTACTTTGAGTGGCATGACATGTCTGAAGCTCGAAGGGTGAGATTTGCTAAGATAAAATTGGTGGGTCAAGCTGGATTGTTTTGGACCAATGTTGAAACACAACTAGAGAGAGCTGGTGAAGAACCAATCATCCATTGGGGTGAGATGAAAGAAAGGTTGAAGCAGAAATATCTACCATTATCCTATCAACAGAGTTTGTTGGACGAGTGGCAAACTCTTCGTCAAGATAACATGCCAGTTGCTGAATATATTGCAAAATTTGAGGAATTCATGTTGTGATGTGACATAAGGGAAGATCGAAGGATGACTATTTCTCAGTTTAGATCAGGACTTCGTCCAGAGCTTCAAAAAGAATTAATTCCGCATACTGTGAATACTTTAGAGAGGGTTTTTCAGATGGTACAAGAATTAGAGAAGTATTTAAAGTTGTCCAATGTAGTCAAGCAAACTGATTCTCAAAGATCTGATTGTCATGTTGGCACATCTGTGACTCCAAGTTCTCCAACATCTATGACTAATTTAGTAAAAACTGCCAAGGGAAAAGGAGTGCTAGTTGATACACGCGGTGGTGGAACGCAAAGATGTTACAGATGCCAAGGTTTTGGACACTTTGCTGTCCAATGCCCAACGAAGGAGGCAACAAGAAATCTGTGTGCACACATCAACGAACAAGCTGACAATCAAGGCGAATTCGAGGAAGATATTTATGAACCCCAACAACCTGATGAAGATTGTGGAATCGACTTTGAAGTCCCTCATCCAACATTAGCAGTAGTAAGGTGTACTTTGGCTCAACCTAGGAAGGAAACTGAGGATTGGCGTAGGACTTCCATTTTCCACACTTACATCAAGCCTGGAGATAAAGATTGTAAGGTGGTCATAGATAATGGGAGTTGTATCAATGTTGTATCAACGCTGATTGTTTCGCGTCTTGGTTTGTCACCCGAGAAGCATCTTGTGCCATACAGAGTAGCATGGATTGACAATACATCTTCTATCCCTGTTACCCAACGATGTCACGTTCCTATACAGTTTTCATCTTACAAAGATCATGTTTGGTGTGATGTGGTGGATATGGATGTGAGTCATATTCTCTTGGGAAGACCATGGATCTACGATTACAACGTTACCATCTTGGGTCAAGAAAATATATGTTCGTTCATCCATAAAGGAAAGAAGATCATGATGAAGCCACTTCAACCCAAGCTCATGAATCAATCTATACCAAACGAAGAGGAGCAAGACAAAGTAGGTAAAACCAAAGCTCTACATATCATTACGCTTAAAGAATGTAAGGAAGATGCAGAAGTTCATAGTCAAGTGGAAGTTAGATCAGATTTTCATAGTACTCAGATTACAAAGGAGAACCTGCCGCACATTGATCCCGACGTTTTGGAAGGTTATTACAGTTTTATCTCGCCGGAGTCGAGATCTTTTCAGCCAGAGGGAATTGATGCGGACATCATTAGTTAGTTTCCTGTTTTATTAGTTTCCTAGATTCTCTAGTTTTCCTGATTTCACTAGGATTTTAGTTTCCAGATTTTTAGTTGGATTTGATTTAAGTTTCCTAGTTTATTTTTACTTAGTTCCTTGGTGGATTAGGATTTCTGTTTTAGTAAGGGATTTTTATCCTATTGTCTCTAGGTTTTAGTTTGCTATAAATACCCCCATGTAGTTCTTTAAAATTCAGTTGTTGAGATATAAAGAAAAGCTTATTTTCCAGAGATTGGAGACTACTTGGTGTGAAGCCAAACCCCTGGTGTGAAGCCAAACCCCTGGAGTGATTCCAGACCTATCCCTTTTGTTCTATTTTCTGTTTTCCATTGTTTTCGCTTCCGCTAAACTACCTAAATACTCAATTCACCCATATCCTACATCACTGGGTAAACCATCCTTATTCAGAATGTGCACCAGGGAAGATGGGGTCGCCTGACCCAAGTTTCCTTGTTCATCTTCACACGAGCCAAATTCGCAATATGATCTGCTACAACATTTGCTGATCTTGGACAACAAGTCCAGCTAGAAAACTCAAAGTTTGGATGGCCAAGTTGGTCCCGAATCCTACATAAGAACGGGTACAACTCCCACCTACCACAACTAATGTTGCCATTGATCCCACGCACCACCTCCAGGCAGTCATCATTTATTAAACAAAGCAATCAACGCGTTCTCTGGCTACAGTACGAAATTGTATAAAAATCTGAATTCTTTATCATGAATGAGTTTACTTAAAAAATAGACCAATTAACAAGTTTATTTACATCTCCGTAGACTGCTATTCAGCCATAGTTCCATAGTTTCAACCCTATAGTTCAAAGCATAAGATTGAAAAGAAGGCCTGAAGGCACATCATTGTTCTCTCCACCTCCTCCACCACGAGGAAGGAATATTTCCTCGTGAAGGCGGCGGTGTGAGGAGGTCTAACATGGTTTGCTTCTCATTTGGGGTTAATGGAACACCTCTAACAAGGTTCAGCGCCATGATGTGGACATTAGTCTTTTGCCTGTGCTTTTTATAAGCCCAAATTCCTGCAGCAGCACCAGCAACCAGAAGCTGTTTCCCAAATGCAACAGTAAGATGTACAAATTAACATTTAAATTACAAATATAAAAGTTTTAACTTCTTTTATTGAAGGTTCTTCAACTGACCGGTGATAGCCACAAGGCTGCAGTCTGCATATCAAACTTTGGGGCATAAAGTACGGTCTCCCCAAAATCCTCTTCAAGCTTCTTATAAATCTCTTTGTCACTCTTCCCAGCATGAATCTCATCACGAATTAACTGCACAAATAACATATGCATTACCACTACTAGAAAGCAATCAGAGTGATTAGAGAAAGGCAAATAGCATAAGTTGAAATTGGTATTGACTGGCAGCAAATAACCATTATGTTACAGTAGGTCCTTAAAAAAAATAACAAAAGTCATTTATGAAACAAGATTAGCAAATATCTCCATCTTCTTTATGCAACATAATGATAAATGCAATACCTTTCTAAGCAAGATGGCAATATCTGCTTGTGAATCTTCAATGGACTGGCTTCCACACTCAGTGCACCGAACATTGTGACTAATGTTTCGAGCCCGGGCATTCACCACCTGAGTCTTCTTCACCGGGTCCTCTTCGCTTCCCATTGTTCTATATCGGCCTCAAGATCTCAAACCTATCATAGAGCACCCAAACACAACCATTTGATTTCTCAGTGAAGCATTTCATCAAACAGTTGCCGCATTTGTTTTTATAGCTTTTCAAAAGAATACAGCAACCATTCGATGAAGTATATGAACCCAGCTAAGCAAACTGCAAACTACCCCATTATGAAAAATGTATGAAATTGAGTTCAATTATAATGATTGGAGGTTCATGTTTGTTTTCGGTGGGAAAACTGAGTTATATGTTAAGAAATGAAGAAGAAAGAAGAGGAAGGAAGGCCAGGCGTACCTAAGGCTGAGGTGCTGTAGCACTCAGTATACTTGGAAGGCTTCCCAAAAACGTGTTTCTATAATACTCGAAAGCACTTTCAACTATTTATTTCTGCAAAAGTTATTGTGCTCAACCTAACCCAACCTGCCATGCTGACTGGTCAACAGCCTGCAAAGTCAGGCCCAAGTTCATCAATAGCTTTGTTTTGATGGGCTAGCCCAACATGGTCGAATACACCAATCTACATTAGAAATCTTTATCAGACTGGTTTGATATTCTAATTCTAACTGCTCTAATGTACGGGAAGGATGTTCAAATTCGGGTGCAATGCAAGGGTAAAATAAACAACTTTGGCATACTGACCTAAGTTCTAACCTAACATTTGCTTACCAAACTGGTTAGTTAAGAGTTAAGACGATGGAATAAAAACTCACTTATTCAAGATTTTCTATGAGATCTGGCACAAACAAAACTTATTAAATAGGAGATATATGAACAATTGAAGCGGTGAGGGTGGGATTTCAACAATCCATATTTAATTTAAGGATTAAGAAACATATTCTTACTTAAATACTCAAAAGTAAATGCACAATGGGAATTACTGCAGTCTGTAGATGAGCTTGATAGACAATTCCAGTTCTAGCTCAATAATGGCAGAATAAACAAAGATGGCAGCAGTTATAATCAGAACACTATATGATAAAGTTATCATCATCCCTCACCACCAAATGATGTTTGTCTGAGAGAAAAAATCTGAACACACATGGATACCCTAACCCTTTATCTGAGAGAGAAACCCTAATCCAGTCAAAATTGAACCCCAAATCAATCACAAATTGAACAAAAACAAAGAAAACAAGTTGGAGTCAAACATTGAATCCAATAATCATAGAGAAAAAAAGGAAAGGGATAAGAATTTGTACCGTCGTTGGAGTCGTTCCTGGTTCGTTCGTGCTTCGTCGGCGTGGGTCGTGTCTCGTCAGCGATGGTCTTGGCTCGTCGGCGTTGGTCGTGGTTCGCGTTGGAGTTTCGAGCGTGAGAATTTCCAAATAACGTGTGTACGTTTATAATTTATATTTATAGTGTAAAGCCGTGCGGCTATAATGTGAAAATATTGTATTTAAAGTGTATAGCCGAACGGCTGTACTTTTATAATTTCTATTTATGGTGTATGACCGCGCGGCTATACTTGTACAATTTCTATTCACAAAGTATAGCAGTTCGGCTCTACTTTTAAAATTTCTATTTATAGAGTACGACCGTGCGGTTATACGGTTAAAATATTTTGTTTGAAGAGTATAGCCGTGCTACTAAACTCTTATAATTTGTGTTTAGAGAGTATAGCCGTGTGGCTATACTTTAAAATATTATCTTTTTCACCAAAGAAACCATAATTAAAATATAATTATTAATTAAAGTAATTAAAAAATACTAAATATTACTTAATTATCTATATATATAAAGCAAAAGGTAGAGAATGGTGAAACATTCAAAATACCAAAAAATACCCTTGGTTAATCCATACATTAAGAATTAAAATTATTAATTAAATGAGGATAATATGGTAAATTCACACTTTTTCATATTTAAAATTAAAAATTAAAAGAAAAATCAAATAATGAATCCTATTTTTATGTAACACAACTACTCATTATCTTTTTTAATTCTAAAATAAATTTAAATTTAAAAAACAAAAGCTTTTCGCAGGCGCGGAAGCGCGTGCGGATAGGCTAATATATATTAAATTAAAGAAGTTGGCGACCAAAAAAAAGTAAAGCAACTAATTTTATACTTTTAACGAGTATAGCCGACCGGCTATACGGTTAAAATATTGTATTTAAAGGGTATAGCCGGGTGGTCGTAATTTTGACGGAACCAAACAGCAAGGACCATTTGTGATCACACATACTAACCTTGAGAACCACGAATGACACAAAAAAACATTAAGGATGCAATATGATAGTTTCGTAAACCTTAGGGACGTTTTGTGATATTAAGCCTTCTATTTATAGAGTAGTGTCAAGCGGCTATACTGTTGAAATATTGTATTTAAAGAGTATAGCCGAGCGGCCATACGTTTATAATTTCTATTTATGCCGTATAGCGTGTATTTTTAAAATTTCTATTGAGAGAGTATGGCCGAGCGGCTATACATTTATAATTTCTATTAATGGAGTATAGACGAACGGCTGTACTTTAATAATTTCTATTAATGGAGTTTTACCGTGCGGCTATACTGTTAAAATTTCTATTTAGAATACTCTCTCCCAATTTCTTTTTCCTTGGAAGTTATTTCAATTTTCAAATTCAGAATTGATTGTATACCATCGGGTTTAATTTCAAAGGTTTAGCTTCGATTTGTCCCAATATTAGAGTCTTTCCGAACCTATACAATATTTTGAAACAATGCGATTCTAAACAGAGCTGGTGTGTTACGAGAAATTGAAATGAAATATAAAAAATTAAATAAACATTAGTAAGAAACGTGTAATAATTTTCAACTTAATATAAAAAAATACTGCATAATCGGGCCCTTGAAAATGACCGCAGAGCCACGCTCAACTATCCTCCCGCCCCTCATGCTCCTTCGGGCAACCCTCCTGAAGAGCGACTTGCGGATTATCAAATGCCTGAAAATGGTGGTGCATGTCGCACTTCCACTGCTTGTACCTCTCAGTAAAGAGTCTGTTGACGTACGCCAACGACTCGTCGTCGAGGTCCTCTAAATTGTAGTTCGTCTGCAATAAATTAATTACATACATTAAGTAATAGAAATATATAAAGTTTGAAGGAAAAACAATTAAAAGGTAGGATACATACCGACAACTGTCCATGCATCTCCGTCCTCATCTCGTTAGGCATGACCTTCCAAGACTTCCATTTCATCGGGCAATGGGTCTGAACAACGTGACCAATGTCGTGGGCCAATGAGCTATATGCTGGTCTACCGTTGGTGCTGCCCGATGCCACTCGTTTTATACAATGTTGATACGACTGTTGGTCACCCAGGTGACCTTCACTGTCTTCAACTGGCGACAAGGTCCCCAGGTGTTCTTCTTGGCTGTAAAGAAATATAAACTTAACGTTAAATAACAAATCCTACTAAAATCTTGGTCCAAAACAGTTGGAGTTCAAGGAAATCTTTACCTGGTTGTGACCCGACGCACCAGTAGCGGATGTCGATGTTGTGTCGGTTGTGCTGGGGGGCGGTGACGACGCCTGGCGCTAGCAGGTGGCGCCACTGATGACGCCGACGCATGGGAGACCCCGGGATTTAGATCTTGGACTGACTAAACATGGATCTTAATAGCTCAATTTAATTATAAATTGTATTGATCAAATCCATTAACACATCCTAAACCAGACAAAACTGATTAATCAAATATTCTCCCTGATTTTGATGAGAGTGCTCAATAGAATCAAATTGTTACAACTTACAACCATTTTCACTTATCATTCTTTTTAAGTTGGGAATGCTATTGAAATCTAAGCCCGCATACATTGTGAGAGAGAGAGAGAGAGAGAGCATTAAGAATGGAACGTTTAATATAAATTGCTTGGCCTGAAAAGGCATTCAGGAATTGGTCCTTGTATAGTGAATATACAAGAAAAATCTGATTATGAGTTACCAGGGTGTTACAGCACTGTACAACCAGTTGATTAGCAACAAGGCAGTTAGAGACCAGCATCATCCTCCTCCTCATGTACACAGCAAAGTCCAAAACACATTATGTCAGGATTTGAAGAACACGGCAAAGTAAAGACTCGTCAGGGAAAATAAAGGTCAACAATCCTGATTGGAATTAATATGGACCCAGCTATTCAAAAACTCTATCTTCTTTTTTTAAATTTACTTAGGAAAGATGAGATCAAGGAAAATATTATGAAGCATTTTCAAATGGAACTTTTTCCAAGACAATGTTAGCATTTCTCAATTCATTTACTCAACTCTTTTTATATTACTTGGTTTCGATCATTTTGATGATTTGCTAGAAGTATCAGACACTACCATCCAATCAAAATTCACTTCTAATTGGGGATTTTTAATATAAATGGAGACATTAATACATTAATAGACTTTTCAAGGGGCACCTACTGCAGCTGGCCCAAAATAATAGCAAATAAGGTCTGGTTCCATATAGCAAGTGATTCAGCAACTTCAAAGATAAAAAGTGCATAAGCAAAACATGTTTAAATGCAGGAGATGGAACAAAATCAAGTGAAATGGCCTAAGGTTGCATGCACCCTGTTAGTTAGTATTTCAGTACAAGATCATCAGACTAGCAAGGTTGATTCACTAGTGACCTGCCACATGTCTGTGAAAACAGTGTAATCCTAATTCCACGCCAACCAAAAGCTCATTATCTTTCAATTTGGAACCAACTTAAGTCAGTTCCGGTACACCAAGAGGTACCCTTCCAGGACGTGGCATCCTGATAACCGGTGAATTTGTCTAAACAGAATAGCCATCTAGAGTTACTATCCCACTCGCAGTTCCTAAAAATAGTGCATTAGCATGTCATATATATGGAGGAAATTAGTTCAACAATGGTTACCATCAACTTCATTGCCTCAATGGTTTTTGTCACTGGAGTTTATCATGATGCCTGAAAATGTTGGACTGCAAATTAAGCCACATGAAGAAACAGAAAATTGATTTGTGCAATGGGAATATAGATCTCTCCTCATTTGCACTGGCGCTACATTAGACTCAACAATTCGAGAAACTCCACTGGTTCTTCATTTTCTTTAACAATCTGTTCAGATACAGCATTCGGTGGTCACAGTTAGAAACCCTATCGGATTTACCAACAATTGACAAGCGTGCATTCCACAGGCTTTAATCCAATAGAAGGTAATGAGGTTGATCGAGAATAGTGTTGTGAATTAAAGACTAACTCACTGCCCTTTTAAGATCTTGTTGTTGATGGACTTTAGACAAAGAACTCAATTATGGATGAGTCTTACACACACACACACAGAAATTAACCAAGCACAAATGACACAAGTGTTTATAGAGGTTCAGCAAATTGCCTACATCCTCTTTGGTGATCACCTTGAGAAATTTCACTAATGAAGATAGGTTACAATTTTGGTTTACAAAGGAAAACCCCCTTAGAACACTACCCTCACAATCTGTTTCTCTCACACCCTTGCTCAACACCTTGATACACTTAGAGAACTCTCTTGCTCTCACACTTGGCTTTTCTGAAACTCTCACAGAAAACTAATTGTTTCCAGCTTTTGCCACTACATATGTTCAACATGCTTTCTCCCTTGTGTTATCTTACTTCATTCCATTACCTACACAAGCCAATGGACAAGAGATAGGATATCTGATTGTCCTCCACGTTCTTTCCTTTTAGTCACCACTTAGACTAAGAGTCAGATCAGGTAGGTAATACAATCTCACTCAGCCACCTCCATTAAACCAGAAAATGGAGAGGAGATTATTCAAAAACAAGATAACCAATTAGCCATGAGTGCTCTCCCAACTATCCAGCAAGTAGTCAACCTTCATTTACCTCAGAAGTGACCCATTAAGCACCTGCAAACTTGTGGAAAGTGATAGCCATTGAAAAGACAGTTGAAAATACGTAAGCAAAACATCACAGCACGACTGGAGCGACCGGTCGTCAGGAATGGGCGACCGGTCGCCAGAAGTTTTTCCTACAGACGTCGAATCTGCTTCTAAGCGACCGGTCGCAAATGTCAAGCGACCGGTCGCAAATGTCAAGCGACCGGTCGCTCGTCGACTTCTTACGAGACTTTGAATCTGCTTCAAAACGACCGGTCGCAAATGTCCAGCGACCGGTCGCTTTTAGGCAGATTCAAAATCATCCTTTGAGCGCCAAAAAACTTTGTATCCTTTTAGGTGAGCCATTTTTCCAACAATCTCCACCATGGCGAGCCTAATACTCCTTGTGGACATCATTGCCTTCCAGGACATCTGTAATGTCTTGAGAATCGCCCTGATAACTCTCAAGAACTCCACCTCAATCTTTAGCATGTAACAAGATTGAGCAAGCTCAAACAATGCTTGAACTTTGCTGTTGTGACTGGCTTTGTTAGGCAATCTGAAGCGTTCTCATTTGTATGAACCTTCATTATTGTGATGTCTCCATCATTCACCCAATCCCTTATCCGGTGGTATCTCACATCAATGTGTTTGGACCTCCCATGTAACACTTGATTCTTCACTAAGCAAATAGCACTTTGACTGTCACTTAGAATCACCACCAAGTCTTGAGCTATCCCGAATTCCTTTGCCAATCTCTTCAGCCATACCGCTTCTTTTGAAGCTTCCGTTAACGCCATATACTCCGCTTCCGTAGTAGACAAGGCACTAACCGATTGTAACACTGCTCTCCAACTAATCGGTCCTCCACCACAAGTGAAGACATATCCTGTGGTGGATCTCCTCTTGTCTAAATCTCCTGCATAATCAGAATCTACATACCCCGACACACATGCATTTCCTTGTTGTCTTTCAAACAATATCCCAAGCCTTTTGGTGCCCTTCAAGTACCTGAGAATCCATTTTGCTGCTGTCCAATGTTGCCTTCCAGGATTCGCCATATACCTTGACACCACACTAACGGCTTGGGCTAAGTCGGGGCGTGTGCACACCATTGCATACATGAGACACCCTACCAAGCTTGCATATGGAACTTTACTCATTTCTTCCTTCTCCACATTCGTAGAAGGACATTCTTTTGCACTTAACTTAAAATGCTCCGCCAAAGGAGTAGACACCGGTTTGCAATCCATCATATTAAACCTTTCAAGTACCTTGGAAATGTACTTGCTTTGTGACAGCCACAACTTGCCTTCCTTTCTGTCTCTCCTTATCTCCATTCCTAGGATCTTTTGTGCAGCACCAAGATCCTTCATGTCAAACTCCCTTCCAAGCAATGTCTTCAAATTCTGGATTTTTGACATGTCCTTACATGCAATTAGCATGTCATCAACATAAAGAAGCAAAAGGATGAAGTTACCATCCTTGAATGCATGAGAGTAAACACAACAATCAGATTCACATCTTCTATACCCAATCTTCATCATATAAGAATCGAAGCACTTGTTCCACTGCCTTGGAGATTGCTTCAGCCCATACAAAGACTTCTTCAACCTGCAAACCAGATTTTCCTTCCCTGCTTCAATGAACCCTTGAGGTTGGCTCATGTAGATGTCTTCCTCCAATTCACCATGAAGGAAAGCAGTCTTCACATCCATTTGCTCCACCTCCATGTCCTCTTGTGCTACTATGGAGAGTAGTAGTCGTATAGAAGTATGTTTCACCACCGGAGAGAAGATTTCATAATAATCAACTCCCTCCTTTTGTAAGAATCCTTTTGCCACCAACCGAGCTTTGAATAAGGTGGCACCCTTCTCATGCATTTCTTCTTTCTTCCTAAACACCCATTTGCAGCCAATAACCTTGCGACCTTTGGGTTTAGGAACTAACTCCCAAACTGAGTTTTGGTGTAGAGATTCCATCTCTTGCATCATAGCTTCCATCCAACTTTCCCGTTCCTTGTTCTCAACAGCTTCTTGGAACGTGGTTGGTTCTTCTTCACTAGCATTTAGGGCATAGTGAACTGCATCCGTCTCCAATCCAAACCTTTGAGGTGGTTTGATGGTTCTCTTGGGCCTGGACCGAGCTATAGATGATGGCTCCACCTGTTCTTGAGCCTCTTCTTCTTCTTGAGTGTGTTGTTGAAACTGCCCAGCTTCTTCCTCTTCAATGTCAGACTCCACCTCCTCCTGAACGTCTTCAGTTGGCTGTTTCCGTGAAGTCTTTCTTGACACCTTCTTGAGTGGAACTTCAATGGTTGTTTCTTTCTCAACAACATCCTCCTTTGCCTCTGAATTCTTGACTTTGTTCATAGGTATGGTCTTCTCATCAAACACAACATTTCTGCTGAGTATCTTCTTGTGGTTCACTGGATCCCACAGCTTGTAGCCCTTCACACCACTCTCAAATCCGATGAAAATACATTCAAGAGACTTTGGCTTCAACTTGGATCTTTCATCACTAGGAATAAGTGCATATGCACTGCACCCAAACACCTTAAGATTCGAATAATCGATTGACCTTTTAGACCATACCTCCTCTGCACACTTGAACTCAAGATTTCTTGAAGGCGATCGGTTAACCAAATAGGCAGCGTGGTTAACCGTTTCTGCCCAAAAAGATTCGGGCAACCCTGCATGAATTCTCATACATCTCTCACGCTCCATGAGAGTTCGGTTCATCCTCTCCGCAGCTCCATTTTGTTGGGGTGTCTTCTTCACGGTAAAGTGCCTCTTAATGCCTTCACTTTTGCAAAACTCAAGGAACTTGCTGTCCTTATATTCACCACCATTGTCACTCTTTAGGATCTTGATCTTTCTTCCGGTTAGGTTCTCTACTTCCGCCTTCCACTCTTTGAATTTGGTGAAGACCTCAGATTTCTCCTTCATGAAGTAGACCCAAACCTTCTTGGAAAAATCATCCAAGAAAGTCACAAAATAGCGAGCTCCTGTTCGGTTCATTTTTACACATGATTTTTCATGTTATTCACCCACTATTTTGAGTTAGTTCTTGACATTTTATAGCTTTTTACTTCTTTTTTGTGTTTTAATAGGTTTTACCTTGGTTTGTATGAAAATGAGCTAAAAGTGCATTATTTGATATAAATTCTGTTTTTGTTCATTTTCGTAGGTCAACTTCGTGGCCTTGGATCAGCATGTTCCGGTCCTTGGATGAGGTGATGATCTTCATAAGACTTGTTCCAATGGATGTTAACTACAACATATCCAAATTTGAGCTCCATTGGGCAAGTGTAGCCTATCCAGCTGATCGGACAATTGACGCTGGCTCTGGATGTTTGTTTTGGCCCAGTTTTCACCCCCCACTTAATAGCATTTTATTTCTACTTGTTACCACACCTTTTGGTAACAATGGATTGCATTTGAGTGGCATTTCCTGAGTCAATTGGAGCCTTGGATTATACCTTAAAACAAGGTTTCATCATTTGCAAGGGGACAATGGGCAATAGCTTTAGAGAAAGAATAAGTTTTATACTAAAAGAAAAGCTGGAAAGGAGGAGAGAGAGAAGTCAAAAGGGATTGCAATCAGATTTGGGGGAGTTTTTGCAACGGGAGAGAGGGTATTCCACCATTCGACACAATTGAGAGCAGATTTTGGAGCTTGGAGCTAGGAGAAAGCCAAGGTGCAGTCAAGAAAAGTGGAGAAGAAGACTTCCACCATTGATGATCTTGAAGCTTTCATCATTTTCTGAAAATCTGTAAACTCTTTCTAATTTCATTTTGAATTTGTGTTTGAAATGATTATGAGGAACTAAACTCCATAGCTAGGGCTTAGGTTGAAGCCCTAAACATGATTACCTTTTTGTTTTGATGCTTGAGTTTATGAATTTCTAGATATTGTTGATGAATTCCAATTCACCAAATTAATCTATCCTTGATGTATGTTCTTCTTTGATTGATCACCTTTGAAAGCATGCTTCTTGAGATTGTTGGGATTATGTGTATCCTCATGTTATCCTAAGCAATAAATGGATGAAGTAAGAATCATCCATGTGAATTGGTTTCTTGAATACCTAATGTAAACACCATGCTATTAGGATTCTTGTGATGTTCATATTCTCTTTGAACTTAATGGGTTCTCCTTGTAATTGAATCGAAGTACGAACCATACCTAGGTTCGGTTATGAGGAGGGCACAAGTATTGTAGCACGAACCATGCACTTTACGTATATTAGAGAGAATCAATGCGTCTTGAGCCACGACCCATGGTCTTGATTGCGAACATCTTCATCAACATGTTTAGAGTTCATTACTTGAGTATTCATGAACTTGGGTAGAATTGTTTAGGGTGGATTCCGAAACCCTAGTGTTTGTTACATTTTGATTTCACATCTTGATAATTCATCTCCGCCATTCTCATTTAATTTCAAAGTCCATTTACTTTCATGCAATAGAAATAGGTTACTTCAAACAAATCAAACCCCCCCCCCCCCCCAATGTGTGTGTGAGTTGCGTGTTTGGCACGTTACGTGTCTTTGTTACTAAATTCTATCTGTTTCCGTAATTGTTTTGGACTTTTGGTTCGCGCTGTGTTCTTCCATTTTCTGTGCTGAATCCAACCGTATAAAGAACGTGAATTTTGGATGTACGGTTGGAAAGTTATAGGCAAAACACTGGATAGAGGTCGAAACTGGAAAAACAGAGAAAACGACTCTGCCCAAGAACGACCGGTCGCTAGTGTCTCACGACCGGTCTCTCAGCACACAATTCTGAAGTTTCGACTCTGTACTAAAACGACCGGTCGCTTTTACCTCACGACCGGTCGCCAGACAAAAAACGACCGGTCGCTCTTAACAAACGACCGGTCGCTGGTCACTGTTCACAGCACAATTCTTTTTTGTTTTGTTTTGTTTGTTTCTTTTATATTCCTTTTTAGTTTCAAATTTTCATTTGTGCATTGTGGTGTGTTAGTTAAGTGTTCTTTTTGTACTCGAATTAGAACTTATAAACAACCGACAAGTTCTTCGTGGGATCGACCCCGTACTTATACAATCTATACTTCGATAGATTCGTGCACTTGCGGGTATTTTTAATTGGTTGTTTGCACATTAAATTGTGTCCTTTTAGGAATGCAACAATTTTTGGCGCCGTTGCCGGGGAACTGGCACGGTTGCTTATATGTTTTGTTTGAGTATATTTAGAGTACTTAATTTTATTTTCATTTTTTTTCTTTGTTTGTCATTTCATTTTATTTGAGTTTGTTTTTGTTTTCTTCTTATTGCAGGAACATTTTGCTTATGTCCCTTCTGAATTTGGATATTTCATTAGATAGCACTGTAGAAGATATCCAAGCTCAAGCTTTGAGAGAAAGGAACATCCAACTAGCTGTGTCTACTCCATTGCCTTTTTCACTCTCGCCATTTTCATCATCACCAAGCTCACCAAAAGTCGAGTCACCTCCACCTTCACCAATGGCGGCAGCAGCTGCAAATGCGGAACTTACTATGCAAGAATACTCTTCACCGCCAACAACTGGACAACCATCTTGCATAGTATATCCCGCAAGCACTTTGGAAAACTTTGAGTTGAGATCGGGCATGATACACATATTGCCTAAGTTCTTGGGAAATCCTGGAGAAAATCCCAATGCACATATCCTAGACTTCGAGGAAGTGTGTTCCACAATAAAGATTGAAGGCATGAGTAGTGATGAGATAAGAATGAGACTTTTCTCATTTAGTTTGAAGGATACAGCAAAGGAATGGCTTCACTATCTACCTCCAAATTCCATCACAGCATTGGTTGTTTGCACATTAAATTGTGTCCTTTTAGGAATGCAACAGCTCCACCCTTCGATTTAACCGGTGATGGCCCCCATACATCCGTGTGAATATAATCTAGTACACCCATGCTTTCTTCCTCTTTGTTTCGCTGCTTGAAAGCTATTTTTGATTGCTTTCCCATGGTACAAAATCTGCAGAACTCAAGCTTGCAACTTTGAACACCTTTCAACAACTTTCTGTTGTGTAGTTCCTGCATGCCCCTCTCACTCATGTGCCCTAGCCTCAAATGCCAAAGCTGAGTTTCATCTTCCGAGTCCTTGCTTGTAGATACAGCTGCTCCACCTATGATTGTTGTACCACACAACCTATATAGACAGTTAGGTTGTATCTCTCCCTTCATAATCACAAGTGAACCTTTTGAGACTATGAGTTTCCCTCCATTTGCTTTGAATGAATAACCATTCTTATCAAGAGTTCCAAGGGAAATGAGATTCTTACGCAACTTTGGAATGTGCCTTACCATTCCAAGCGTCCTAACAGCCCCATCATGCATCTTTACCTTGATTGTACCGGTTCCTTTGACTCTACACATTGAGCCATCCCCCATCATCACTTCACTGCTATCTTCTTTCTCATACGTGTCAAACCACTCCTTGTTTGAGCACATATGATATGAGCATCCGGAATCCAAAATCCAATCGGAAGAGGAACACCTTGAAGAATTAGCCAATGCATTTGTTTTAACATTGCTATTAACACACAAAAGCTCACCATCACTTTCCGTGACATCCTCCGCTGTGTTTGCTGCATTCTTCCCTTTGTTCTTCTTCTCCTTCCATATGGGGCAATTCTTTTTCCAATGCTCCTTTGACCCACACTCGAAACAACCATCTTTCGCCTTGGATTTGGACCTTCCTTTATTGCCTTTCTTGCCTTCACGCCTCTTTGATCGACCTCTCTCTCCGGTCTTTGCAACTAGACTTTCGCCTTAAGAGTTTTCTCCCGAACGTTGAGTCATCCTATGGTGTGTCATGATGTCTTGCACCACAGGCTCAAAATCAAGAGTAACCTTTCCGAACATAAGAGTGGTTCGGAAGTGTTTATAGGACGAAGGTAAGGATGTCAACAACATGAGAGCCTTATCCTCCGGACTATAATTCACATCCATTCTCTGCAAGTCAGCAACACATCTATTGAAACTACTTAGATGTTCCATTAGATTTCCTCCCTCCTCCATCTTAAGATTCAGGAGCTCTTCCTTGAGGAAAAGTTTGTTGGACAAAGATTTCCCTGCAAACATCTCTTCGAGCTTCTCCCATGTTTGCTTCGCTGTGTCCTTTATCACGTTGATGAGCACCTCATCGGAGAGATAGTTTTCGATAGCTCCTCTGGCTAACTCGTCAAGAACTCCCCACTCATCATCCGTCATGCTTGCTGGCTTCTTCTCCTTGCCAACCAACACAACATGGAGTTGTTGTTGTGTAAGAGCTGACTTCATCCTTCGTTGCCAAAGAGTGAAGTTCTCCTTCCCTGTGAAAGGCTTTAACTCCACCTTCATGCTTGCTACTTGTGGTTGCTTCATATGCTGTGAACTGCTACCACTCTCAGCTTCCATGTCACTTGCCATCTTCAACACACTAGCACTCCAAGAGAAGAACTAGCTCCAGCTGCCAAACACAGCTCTGATACCACTTGTTGTGAATTAAAGACTAACTCACTGCCCTTTTAAGATCTTGTTGTTGATGGACTTTAGACAAAGAACTCAATGATGGATGAGTCTTACACACACACACAGAAATTAACCAAGCACAAATGACACAAGTGTTTATAGAGGTTCAGCAAATTGCCTACATCCTCTTTGGTGATCACCTTGAGAAATTTCACTAATGAAGATAGGTTACAATTTTGGTTTACAAAGGAAAACCCCCTTAGAACACTACCCTCACAATCTGTTTCTCTCACACCCTTGCTCAACACCTTGATACACTTAGAGAACTCTCTTGCTCTCACACTTGGCTTTTCTGAAACTCTCACAGAACACTAATTGTTTCCAGCTTTTGCCACTACATATGTTCAACATGCTTTCTCCCTTGTGTTATCTTACTTCATTCCATTACCTACACAAGCCAATGGACAAGAGATAGGATATCTGATTGTCCTCCACGTTCTTTCCTTTTAGTCACCACTTAGACTAAGGGTCAGATCAGGTAGGTAATACAATCTCACTCAGCCACCTCCATTAAACCAGAAAATGGAGAGGAGATTATTCAAAAACAAGATAACCAATTAGCCATGAGTGCTCTCCCAACTATCCAGCAAGTAGTCAACCTTCATTTACCTCAGAAGTGACCCATTAAGCACCTGCAAACTTGTGGAAAGCGATAGCCATTGAAAAGACAGTTGAAAATACGTAAGCAAAACATCACAGCACGACTGGAGCGACCGGTCGTCAGGAATGGGCGACCGGTCGCCAGAAGTTTTTCCTACAGACGTCGAATCTGCTTCTAAGCGACCGGTCGCAAATGTCAAGCGACCGGTCGCTCGTCGACTTCTTACGAGACTTTGAATCTGCTTCAAAACGACCGGTCGCAAATGTCCAGCGACCGGTCGCTTTTAGGCAGATTCAAAATCATCCTTTGAGCGCCAAAAAACTTTGTATCCTTTTAGGTGAGCCATTTTTCCAACAAATAGGACTGTGAACTACAATTGGAAACAACATTTTCTGGACTGTTAGACATGGGTTGATCAGAAGATTTAGATGAGAGGAGAGACATGTCAGAATCATTTGACAATGTTGAAGAGACTGGAAGAGAGCATGTGAAGCTGCTGATGGAGAATCCATAGAGGATTCTGAAAAGTACTTCGAACTAGTGCTCGATTCAGAAGATATGGAATCCGGTGATAGATATAGAGGTGAAGAAGAAGAGGACGATGAAGATGAAGAGGATGCTGATGAATTATTTTTAGCTGTGTGAACTAACATCATACAATCAGACAAAACAGACCCTCTTGCATCCCTTTCCATGATGGCCTCACAATTCTTACCAATCCAAACATATATGGCAGACGGCATATGAACAATAAATGCACCTCTAGAATCCATAGCAGAAGGTGATGGATCATTCAACATTTTTGGGACAAGATGCAAAGGATCATACGGTGAATGTGGGGCAATTCTGTACATCCTCAATAGTGAACTCGGGCTAAGAGGAAAAGCATAGACCCTCTTTTGGCACTGTAACAACTGACAAGCAAAACCCATATTCGGGTCAGCAATGCCTCTTGCTGCTTCCACATACTGAAATGCATCATCAAAACTCTGTCCTTCTCTCCACATAAGATACGCAATCACCAATGAGGTGGACCGAGATACCCCTTGACAACAATGAACAAAAACTCTTCCACCTTGTTCCCTAACATCTTCAAAGTAATCAAAAACATCATATAAGATACTAGTACGTCCTCGGTCGGACTGTCCTGCAACCATAGAGTTCTATACACAAAACCCTGAACCCTAGGCGGCTCTAGGCGGCCTAGGCGGCCCTAGGCGGCTCTAGGCGTCATAGGTAGCTCTAGGAGGGTCTGGGCGGGCAGTTTGCCGTTGAGGCGTGGATGAAGGGCGGTTGAAGCGCGCAAGATCCGCTGCTTGTTAGGAAGAAAGACGGAGAGAGAGAGAGATCGAGATAGAGAGAGGAAGGAGAAGGCGATACCTGACCTAATTTTTATATTTGAAACGTATAGCCGCACGGCTATACTATTAATTTGAAAAAAAAATGAAAAAAAACACGGAGTATAAAGGCGCGGCCATACTATTTTTATATATTATAGGGTTATTCGTAGCAATGGTCCCTCAACTATACTCGTAGTTACACTTTGGTCCATCAATTCAATTATTAGTTGCGGGGGTCACTCAACTAGGTGCTATGTTGCACCAGTAGTCCCTCCGTCAAACTCTGTTAAATTTTCTGTCAAAACTGAGGGTAAGTTTGGAAATTCATCCACAACCCCTCCTTCTCCTCCACAACAATCCCTTTCTCTCTCTCTTTCTCTCTCTGAGCGAACTTAAAATTTGCAACCCCATTGGTGTAGAACAAAAGAAACCCTCTGCACGCCTAGCGGCTAGGCGGGCTAAATTCACGATTAGCAGTTGTGGAAGCAACTGTGTGAGCCCACCATCTGAGATTGTCTTTCATGTCAATTTCATTGCCCAACGCAGGAAACCTCCAATTCATCAATGGCTTCTCTCTCTTTCTTTGATCCCTCACCTTCCAAGCTTCAGAAAGGTAAGACCTTGGAATTGTAGACTCGTCAAAGACCTCATCTTGGCCGTCCTTCTTCCCCAATCTTTGCAGCCCAGGAATGATCGAAGCCAAGTTTGAATCTTCTTTGTCTTCCTCTAAGAAAACAAAACCAAGATCCATAAACCCATTTAGCTCTTCAAATTCAAGGTCTGTCAAGCTCTTGCTCTCACCCTTCTTCTTCTTCCTCCTCCGTCTCGTAATCTTCTTTGGCGACTCTTCGACATGTCTCTGTATTGGGGTTTCAACTTCTGTGGCTTCCTTGCCAGAGAGAATGGTGAAGAGCTTTGGTCTGTGGAGGACTGAGTCTGGTGAGGGAGTGGAGCTGAAGTTGAAGCTTGTTTTGGAGCTCAATTTGTCGCTCATGGACCTGGTACGGAGGAGGGTCGGGATGCGTAAAAGCTCTGGTTTTTATGGTTCTTCTTCAATTTCAAGAACCGGGTCTGCTTCAATCCTTGATGGGTTTGATGAATTTGGTTGCTTTTCGAAGATTCCGAGCTGAAACCAGTAAGAATCATATAGCTCCATTACTTCGTCTGCTTCCATCAATGGCGTCGTGGCAGCTAAAGAAATTGAGAACAATTTTCGTTTGCGTTTGTGGTGCAAGTATTTGCCGTGGATGGCTTTATAGATGCTTACACCTTCCTAAAAACGAATAGAAAAATCAAAATATAAAAACAGAGAAATTGATGGATGTTTATGGTTGATGGTTTACAGTGAGTGCTGGGTTGGGGTGGGAGGAAGGATTGGGTGGCGAGTTTGGTACAAGGGAGGAGAAGCAATTGAGTTGTCTTTCTCTTTTCTTTTTTCTGCCCAGATTTTGGTACAAGAGAGGAGAAGCAAGGATTGGGTTGCGACAATGGAGGGTTGTGGATGAATTTCCGAATTTACCCTCATTTTTGACAGAAAATTTAACAGAGTTTGACGGAGGGACTACTGGTGCAACATAGCACCTAGTTGAGTGACCCCCGCAACTAATAATTGAATTGATGGACCAAAGTGTAACTACGGGTATAGTTGAGGGACCATTGCTGCGAATAACTCTATATTATATTTAAACAGTATAGCCGCCCGGCTATACTATAAATTGGAATAAAATTTTTAAAAAATGGATTATCGCCGCCCGGCTATGCTATTAATTTCAGGGAAAAAAAATTAAAAAATGGAGTATAATTGCTCGGCTGTACTCTTTTGATATGGGTTAGCAAAAAGAGGGCAAATGCCATGGATACTGTAAAAAAAAAAATTATAAAAAAAAATTTAAAAAAAAAGCCATGTGTGTGGTGGTGGTGGTGGTGGTGGTGATGGTAATTTCAACCCTCGGTAGTCAGTATAGATATGCAATTATAAAGATCAATTAATTTGATGTTGCTCGAGAATTGCCGTTCCCAAGGGATGACATCATTGCTTTTTTAAGTGAAAAGACATCATTGTTTTTTTAAGTGAAAAGACATCATTGCTTTTTTAAGAGAGAAGAAGAAAGTAGAAGAATCTGATCTTTTTGTATTAATTTGAAGTCCAATACATACCCAATCCAATTCATTCAGCCAATTAATATTGTAAAACAAAGGATACATCATCCATATTCAAAAACAAACATTCCAAAACAAGCTTCAAAATGTCAACTTGAAATGTTGCTTAAGGAAACACATTCGTCATAACTGCATTTGATTGCAACGATGCCTTTCAACAATTTCAAACCCTAACAAGGAAATTAAACAAAAATGCTCTTCATCATAAATTCTTATAGAATATCAAGTGCAATATTTGAATATATAGAATGGTAATTTATCACGTTATAAAAAATTAATAAACACAAACCTTATCCTTATCGAGAGGAACCACAGTCTCTTCAAGTGAATGAACATCCCTAACATTGAAGTTTTTAAGCAGAGCAATACTTGAAATGACAGACATAGGCTTCACTTCCATTTCATCCGTTATCATGTAAGTCACAACCTCTCTCACAAACCCACCTCCCTTGCCGCCTGCTGCAATTGTCGGCCGAGCAATATAAGTCGTGGGTTTAGAAATGAAGTTATGGCACTTTGGACAAATAGCCTTTGGGTCTTCGACCACATAGCATATCTTGCCGCCATAGTAGGAGAAGCTTGACAGCTGACATGACCGACACGTGTACAATGGTTTATTGTTTGATTCATCGTCGGTCAATGCAGGAAGGAGTTAATGGGTGCCACCAATTGGCATTTGCAGCTTCTTAGGTTTTAGAAGAACATCCTTGTTGAGGTTAGGTTGTGAGTATATGTTGTTTAGGTTTTCTAAGCTACCGTAGAGTTTGCCTAAACAACCAACCATGCGTTTCCTAGAGAGAAGCCTGATCACAGTGACGAAGGGTAGAGGCAGAAGGGTGAAGAGAAAGTCAACAAAAGTCTTTGCCAGCTTCGGCGGAGAGAACTTTTTTATGCTTTCTGTCGATGAGGAGCTTCAAACTAACTAGCAGAGATTGATTTGGTTGGGTTTGGATTTGGAGGGGGCCATTGAGGAAGAGTGAGTGAGATGGAGGACATGTGTGGCGCAACCATATATATATATATATATATATAGAATTAAACAAGATTATTAAGGACCTATTCATTTTGGGGGAAATCTTCTACTTTTTTGGGATAGATTATTCAATTATCTTTATGAGATAACCTAGCATGACATTTCATATATACTAGCAAAAAAGCCCGCGCGATGCTGTGGGTTTTGAAATTACGTAGAAAAAATAAGATTGTTTATATAAACAATGAGATTTAACTTGTAGCATTATGCTTAACTAATGAAGTATAAGTGGCAAAAAAGGAAGTAATAACATATTTTACAGGCTACTTGTTATGTTAAAATAGTAGACATGTATGTATATACATTGAGATGTTAATAGTGGGAAGCAGCTATCAAAACAACAAAATTTGGATAGTTTTGAGCAACATGTTGTTTAATTGGTTGGGCTTTGTTTTGCAATTTCTTCATGACTTTTCTTCTCTTTGATGGAGGTCTTGACTCTGTTATAAAAAAAAAGGGGGAAATAGCAAGTGTTAATGTTGATGAATGGGGAAAATTGAGTTAGGACAATAATCATAAACATCTAATTATGTATGAACATGAATAATATAATTTAACAATTTAATAAGAAAGTTATAAATGGTTTTCCAATCAAAGAAACACAAAGTAACAAAATTAAATAAGAAATCAATGTTTTTCTTTTCTTTTAAGATATGAATAATTGAATATTATGTATGTAATATGTATTTTAATGAGATGAGTGAATTGTAAAAGAGAGGATACAAACTTTAATATTGGAGTAAGAGAACTAATGAGTAAGTTGTAGATGGTTTTCCAATTGAAGTAACACAAAGTAAACATATTTTAAATTATGTGTTTATCTAAAGGAAAAGTTGAAAAGAGGTAAAATAATTATGGTTTGATGTATTGAAGAAAAATTGAAGAAAATGATGTAAATATAATCCTTAAGGTTTTAATTCTTTTATGTGTTAGGTACATATGACTAAAATGTCTTTTGCCCTTATTTCAAGTTAAAATTACTTAAGGGTTTGACATTTCTGCCGAAAAACAGGCAGAGTCTCCCCTAAAAAATGAATATTTCCTAAAAAAATTCACCTGTAAATATAACAATTTAATAGTATTTCCAAATGTTCAGTTACAAAAATGATGATTTTGTCAAATTCAACACAATTAGTCATATGTACCCAATATTAAAACAAAGCAACCCAATATGTGCCTAATCTTATAATACCTTAATTCAAAGTGACCCAATATTAAAACAAAGCATCAATCAGAATATCACAAAAATGATGATTTTGTCAAATTCAACACAATTTGTTACAATTTAATATATAAAGATTGAGTGAGGAATGAAGATATGAATCAAATATTATGCATGTAATATGTATTTAAATGATATGAGTGAACTGTAAAAGAGAGAATACAAACTCTAATCTCGGGGTAGGAGAACTGGTTGCCAAACTGTCTTCGCTTGTTTTCTTCTTTAAGCCAATGATTGGTAACTTAGAATCTGATACAATTTCCTCCATGCTTTTTGTAGCAACAATTTGTTCAGATTTGTTTTTGGTTCGAACATGACTCAGAGAAATGCTAAATGGAAGAAAAAGAAATATATTGGTAAATGTTAGAAAATGCATAAATATTGATATAAAGGAGTTAATTATTATATAAATTCTAACCTTTTTGGTTTTTTTGATGGGCGAAAGGTAAAGAGAGCTCTTTTGACAGCGTCTTTAAATTTTTTTTTTGAAATTGGGGTAGCCTCTGTCATAGAAGTATCAGTTGAGCTTGTGGAAGATGCACTTGGAATTTGCTTTGAGAGAAGCGGGGTAATGGGTGGAACCAGGGTAGCAATGTTTTCTTTGCCATGTGTAGACAAACTTTTGTCAGATGA
Source organism: Prunus avium (assembly GCF_965620075.1). Taxonomy (NCBI): domain Eukaryota; kingdom Viridiplantae; phylum Streptophyta; class Magnoliopsida; order Rosales; family Rosaceae; genus Prunus; species Prunus avium. Next base: position 574,023 of record NC_142289.1, read on the forward strand.
TTGCGATGTTGGTTCAAGAAGTGGCGTTGTGTCGTCGAAGATTGCTTGAATGAGTAGATCATTTTTGTTGGAATCACTTCTCATGCTCCCAAATCGAAGTTGAAAATTTTAAATTGTCCTCTTGTTTGCAGAATTGCATCTGGCAATTGTTGTTGGTCAGTAAAGCCTCTTTGAACAACCAATTCATTGCAAGAAATTTTAAACAATTGTTCTGCTGGTCTTCCAATTATGATTGCATTGGTTTCGTCAGTTGAATTTTCAAGCAATAAGCTCACTTTGAACCTGTATATAAAATTTATGTAATGTTTTAATAATTTAAAGTAATTGTGTTTAAACTTTATGTAAAAATAAAATGAAACTAATTGTTGAGATTTGTATTACCAAGGGAGAGGAATTTGATTATTGTGTTTTGGACACAAAAGTTCATCATGGTGGGCAGCAGTTCTAAGTTGTTTAAAGCAAAATGGGCATGCTTTATACCACCAGCCTTTACGTGTGTCAAAACGCGTAATAGCTGCTCTACATAAAATGGGAGTGTCCTAAAACATATTTAAAGAAATTTGTTATTATAGTAAAAACAATTATAAAATATATAGTGATAAGAAAAGAATAAAGTGAAATTTAGTTTTAATAATTTGTAAAGTTGTATGTTATAATACGAATAATAAAGAGATTAAAGAAAGAAGTTAGTGTATTTACCTTATGTGTATCTGGGTCAAGAACATTTAACTCTTGGACAGATAGCTTTTTAGCAACTTCTAAATGTTGAGGTGTCATTAGTTGAGTGGCAGAAGAAGGCATCATTTTTATGGCATGTGTAGAGTCATTATAGCTGTGGTTTTTGTTATTTTTATATAATAAAAAAGAGGTGTTAATTTAGGGAAATGGGGAAACAAAGTATATGTTAAAACAAAAATGATAAAAATTCATACATCATTTTGTAGGCTGCCAATTCTTATATATCTGGATTGATAAAAATTAATGCTGAGACACTACTGTTGAGAACAGTTTTCCCCTACATGTTGATAAATAATAAATTAGATTTGTTTTTATTTGAGATGAAGTGTAAATAATATTAAAAAAAGTGAAAATAAATTGGATACCTTGAAATTGTTTAACTTTCAGGCTTGTAAAAGCTGCAAATATTGGCGATGTCAATTGTTGTAAAGCCTGGGAATCAAAAGTCTTTGTAGTATCTCCTCACAGGGTTATTCTAACATCTTCTTTTTTGAATGATTAGATGTGGAGAAAAAAATATTTTAGAAAGATACATAATGGTTTGAAATTTTAATTATAAACATTTTGTGAATATTTGTACCTGATATTTTCAATGCAGACTTCACATTTATTCTCAAGCCTCTCATTGCCGACCATTTTTTGGTCCAATGGTTGTATTCCAGTAATGTGTCCAAAAAATCTTGCAATTTGATAAAGAAATATTATAAGGATATTAAAATGTGTACATTTTTTTGATAAATACTTATTATATATAGATGTATAGTTTTTAATAATATATAGAGTATTACCTGTTAGTATGTTAGTTTTGTCTATGCGAGTGGACAATTTAGTATAATCGACCAGATAAAATCGATGCCGTGGAATGTGTGGGTGAATGGTTGGCAGTTCTTTGAAAGTTGTTCTCGCATTGAAGAACAATTGTGCAACATGTGGTACAACTTTGTGTGATGATTTGTTGCGACCAGTGTGGAAATGTGTTATTTTATAAATGCAACCAGCTTTTATTTTTGGAGCTACGAAATCATAGTTGATCTCTTTGACGCTAGCTTGTATTGCATCTGTCTACATAATTGACAAAAGAGGAAGAGAAAAATTAATAAGGGGGAAATTATATTTAAAAGCAAGGAAATACAAATATATGATAATAGATAATAGAAAATGCATTAGACAAATTTAACTATGTTGCGTTTAATTTTCTTTAAGTGATGTTATTATAATTAAATTGAAATAATATAAAAAAGAGTTTTTCTTACCATTTGGTCAACCAGTATACACTGAAGGCCGCTGAATTGGTCATTAGATCCAATAAGTTTTGGTCGCCACATTCTACAGATACGTACTTTTGAGATTCTTGTTAAATTGGAAAGGTTGCAAATCACGGATATAAGTGAAACTCATTGTACTTTAAATCTGCAAATAAAATATATTTTTTGTTAGCATAAAAATGTATGTATATATTTATTAAAAGTAATTGGGAAAAATATAAAAATGTTTAATTATGGATATATCAAAATTGGAACCTCATTGTAAATTTTGAGGAACATCTTTATGCTAAAATATGATATTGGTTTGAATATATTAGGTTCTTATTTTATTCTTCTCCATAAGGAGGTATATATAAGAGTTCACATGAGTGCTCTACAAGGAATTAGATCTAGTAAATGATTAGGAAAATATCTCCTAATTATACAATGATTTGACAACTATATAAAATAGGAAAGTAAATCCCTTAATTAACCAAGGAAATAAATCTATAAAATAGGAAAGCAAATCCCTTAATTAATCAAGAAAATAAATCTCCTTGATTAATTAGGAGACTCACTTCAACACTTTATACACTATGTTTTTAGTGTAATTATTTAGCGCTTTTTTATTATTTTCTATTATGATTGAGAAAGATATAGTCCAACTTGTTTCAATGATTGGCCTTGACTTTTATTTATTGTCATTGCATAACACGGTCTAATTGGGAATTGATTATCTTTGATTATAAGATGAGAAAAGTAAAGAGGGTTAAAATAGTATGTATATACTAATGTGAAGCGTTGCTGGTATATGTAGTTGAAACATTTGGTTGAAAATTTGTAATCAATTAAGGCCATCAAATTAAGAAATGAAGCAATAAAATGTTTTATAAAAACATTAGGAAAAAAAACCATTTAAAAAAGGGGAAAAAAACCTTAACATTGAAGCATATTCAATGGTTATTTATTAGAACAGTAAATATTAGCTCTATATAACTTCTATGCGAGGACAGCTGCTGAGAAAGAGATATAAAATGCTATGAAATGATTAAAATCAATCGAGTAAAATAACTAATTATGTTGAATTTGAATAGGCAACACATTGAAGGCATTTTCATATTGCCAAAATGATGACATCACAAAAATGTTTATACTCTTGTTTTTTCGTGTATCCAAGTTATAAAATAAAAAATAAATAAAAAGGGTCAAACTATATCTGGATATCAATTTGCAAAAGTGAAAACAACTATAATAATAAGAATAACACATTTAGAATCTAATATTGCAAAAAAAAAACAAAAAAAAAAATTGTAATGTAGACTAAACAATTAATTGAATTTTGACATATTAAGATATGTGGGTTAACACGTCCTATTCTATTTTTTATAAAACTTTTTGTCTAGCAGTAAAATACTATTTTATAAGGGCTGGAATTAAAAAAATAAAATAAAACATAGATACTATTTATATAGTGTTTGACAAAACAAAAAGGAGAATAGCATGAATTAAATAAATAAGCATTAAGAATAAATGAATGACATTTGTAATAAGAAACTAACATAAGCAAATAATGAACTATTTAAATGTGGAAGATTAAGAAAAAGGGTTTTTTCTAAAATAAACGATTTTATAGGCATATATGCAAACTTGATGTTAAATGTGTATTATTCTAGAACTAATATTTGTTAACAAAGAGGTATATCATTGTGTAATTCATATATGTTGAGTAAATGTTAATATTTGATAGTATATAGTAAAATTTATTATGACATATAGATAAAGAAAAAAAAGAAGCCCACTTGTGAACCTTTTGTTATTATCTTAAATTATAATTAACAAAAGTGGGATTCTCTTTTGTTTTAACAATTGTTTAAAAAGGATTAAAAGGGAAAAATAAAAACCCAAAAAAATGGTTATCAAGAATTAGTCATTTGTCCATAAAGATTTCCAAAAAGTAAATTTGTTTTGTATTTTTTGTAAATGAATAAGTTGTTTCAAATTGTATAAAAGGTTTTCAAACTTCTAACTAATATTTATGTTGTGGTCTTCTCTTTCTCTCTCTTTTATACACAATAATCTCTTTTTCTTTTATACACAATACAAAAATGGGTTTACAAAGTATGTAAAATAAGAATACAAATTTGGTTTTGTCCGTTAATACAAAAGTTTAGTCAAAAGCAATTGTTAAGGTTTAGAGTTTAGGTTTTTAAGAAGGAATTCTTAATTATTAGCAAAAACAACTCAAACTGAAATTAAAATTTGTAAAAAATTAATTCACTCACTTAACACATATACATGTATATCTTAATTTAAATAAAACTGTTTAATACTATTTCAATATGATTGAATCCATGAAAGCAATATAATTAACAGATAATTTACTAAAATATGGGATATAAAAACTTGAAAATATATTATTCAAAATGAAACAATTTTCGTTCATAGTTTTCAATCCAAATAATCAAATTGATAAAGCAAAAGTATTTAACTTTATACATCAATTAAAATCTATAGATAAAATTTAAGTAATTCGAAACATTAGCAATTTAGTAATTACAATAATATAAGTTGTTCTTAAAGATGTATCATTTAAAGCTATCATTAAAAGTAACAAATAAATCAATTTGGGCAAGAAAACCATCATCTCCTCTTCCATCTTTCTTCTTCTCCTTCTTTTCCTTCTTCTCCTTCTTGCCTTACACTCAAAACTTGTAAGCTTTAACCATGTGGAAAACAATCAAAATACTCAAACTCTAATCAATTTCTTAGGAAAAAAAAAAAGGAAATAATTAAATAGATGAAGAACTTGTACATAAATTGGTATAATGGGGAGAAACAAAAACATAAAATAATACATACATATGTATATGTGTGTGTGTATCTACATACATGCATACATATATACTATAAAGAAAGTACATACTTAGATATTGTTTTATATCACTACATCATGATTAGAAAGCAGCGATAGCAATTTTTATTTGATCAAAATATATTTGTAGAAAGACACAACTGTAGAAGAATAAAAAATATAATATAATATAACAATTATAGATATCTATTATTTTATCGGACAACCAACTTTGTTACATAATGATTAAACAGTATATATATACTAATATAAAGCCTTGTTAAACCGATATGTATAATTGAGACATTTAACTCAAAATTTATAATCAACCAAACTCACCGGATTAATGATTGACATAAAATGTTCGATGAGAACATCAAGGGCAAAACATTTAAAAGAGAGGAAAAAATTTAGCATCAAAGCATATTCAACTTGTATCAATCAACAGAATAAATATTACTTCTAAATAACTTGTATGCAAGCACAATCGATGAAAATAAAATATAAAATCTTACAAAATGATTAAAATCAATTGACTAAGATGACTAATAATGTTTAATTTAAAAAAGCAATGAATTGGAGGAGTTTTTATACCTCGAAAATGACAGCAGAATCAAAATGTCTAGTCCCTTGCCTTTTGGTGTATCCAAGCTGTGAAATAAAGAAATGATTGAATTATATTAGGATCGAATGTCCAGTCTATTGTCCAGTTCAACAAAAACTTAACAATTGTAAAAGATCTTGGTCTTATCTTTGTAAAACACAACAGTTGGTTAATTTGTATAACTATTATACTTGATTCGCACCTCTAAGGTATTAGTTTGCATTCTTTTTCTTTGTTTTCTATACAATTGGGAGGTTTCTAACCAGAAACTACCACATTATAATCAAAATTAATCAAACCAAACAGTCATATCAATTAATCAACACATCATTTTTTTTAAAAACAAATTTAATTATGACAAATGCACAAACAGAGAGAGGAAAAGAAGTCCATCACTAAATTTAATCAACAAATCATAAACCCTAAATTCCAACAAATCAACAGCTTTACCATTTGACATGCCCTAAGAGAAATATATGACACAAAAACAAATACCAAATTAAATGGAACCTAAAAAACTGTGAAGCTAATTTCTAGATATTTGTTTACCAAATTTCATAAAACAATCCTCCACTTAAAATGATTGTTAACAATAATGCTAGGAATTTCTAACTATTATTAACACCAATATGAATTTAGTTTTGTGTAAACAACTTTATAATCACAAATATCTATTATTCTATCAAGTAATTAACTTGATTCCATGTGTAAACAACTAAGAATTACAGGTAAGAAGTGCAGCTAACAAATACATCGATTAATTATAATATACTTAAAGAATCATAGCTGTATATTTATATTTACTAACTCATTCATACTCTAGTTGGTCTGTCATCTCTTAAATATGTGCCAAAATCTGTTTGCAATCAGTTTTAGGATCAATAGTAATCAATTCGATATCTGTTGAGAGAAGTTGTGTAGATAGAGCATTGACTTTGAACCTTATTCATATACTGGCCTTTGATCTAATTTCATAGGAACCAATCTGCTTGGCGGTTTGGACTACCTAGAGTCTCAAACCAATCCCTATTTGAACATTATGATCAATCTTGGTAAAATCCAATCAACGTTAAGAACATTTGACTCCACTCATTAAATATATGTGCTTCTTATTTTGACTTTTATTAATGAATCAAGAAAACATTCGACTCCACTCATTAAATAACGCAAATTAGACTCATTATTTTATAGTCAACAGTACACATTTTGCAATCCCTAAAATCAATTTTTACAAAATACAAAAGGAAAAACCAAAGACAAAACTATAAATGATAATCACGGTGTTCTAATTGTCTGTAATCACTAATGCTGCAAATCATCAAACCTTCTATAAACAATAGTCTAAACAATGACTTCCAAAAAGGAAATGACAACATTTGGATGATTAAAATGTGTACTCTTGCTCACAGTGATTATATATTGAATAACATTCGAATGACTAATGTGAATGAAAAAGTTGTAGTAGTTAGGTAAAATAATCAATCTTTCAAGTATAACTTCAATACCTCCATTTTACCACAATGGAAGATTACCTAGAATGACAGTTTTTCCTTTCTTTTTTTTCTCTTTTTTTTGTAAGAGTTAAAACATATTTGACAAAAACAAAACAAAACAATTACTTTAGTTACTAAATAGAGTATGGTGGTCTATCTATAGCACTACACTTTAATATCTCTCATGACTGCTGACTTGTAAATTTGTAATTAGATTTTGGTTGCAAATCCACTTCCTCCCAACAAACAATAATCTAATATCAAAGAAAAATAAACTAATATAAAAAACTTGGGTGAGTTGTATTTGTGTTCATCTATATATCCATTACTACCATGAATGTATGCATGTATTCTGGGTGTTTAAAGCAGAAACGATAGGTGACGCAATTTCATGCCTTTTGACCCATATATCCATTACTACCATGTATATATCCATTATTCTAACAAACCATTCATATTTCCACATAGATCAAAATCCCATACATACCTAACAGTCCTCTATTCAAGCATTTTGACACATACTCAGTTCATCAATTCAATCAAAACAAAACAGAGTAAATTGTTTAACATTCAGCCAATGTATTGCACAAAAATAAACCTAACAACTCAAAATTCCAACTCTGCAGTCTATATGAAAGTAAAGTTACACTTTCTAACAAACCATTCGTATTTCCACATAGATCAAAATTCCATACATACACAACAGTCCTCTACAGAAGCATTTTGACACATACTCAGTTCATCAATTCAATCAAAACGAAACAGAGTAAATCATTTAACATTCACCCAAAAGATTCAACAACATACTCAGATATTAGAGGGTTTAGGATTAGAAAGCTTTTTTTTATTTTTTTTTATTATGAAACAAAACACATAAGCAGGGGATTAACAAAACACGGATGGAAGATCAGAGGCTAAGGCCAGGTACGGAGATGAGTTTAGATGGAGATTGATCTTCGAATCGAAAGAGAAGAAGGCAAGGAAGTCGATGAAGAATGGAAGCCAAAACTGAAGTCGGTGAACTATGGATGTGTAAAACAGTCGAAGCCTCTAGATGTAGCCATCGAAACCAACCCAGCTCTCCCATCTTTACCCCCTAAACTCTCCAACCAGCCAGTTGAAATCGAACCAGACGCCTCTCAACAACAAAGAGCCGCCAGTTACATCTGAAGGAAAGAGAGGGCAAAACCGTTATTTTACTGTGTAGGGGAAAAAAGAAGCTGGTTGAACAGTTAAAAATAAAGGCATTTTCGTAAATTCACTATGCTTAGCTATAGTGATTAGTTGGATTGGGTTTTAGTATATATATAGATATAATGTCTCTTTCTTGGGATGGTATGTGTCTCCTATCAAATCAGTTTTTTGTTTTAATTTTAATCTTCAGCTACCACCTCATAAGAATTCTAGAGACTCACGACTTTATCTTATTTAACTATTACATGGTCAAATTGGTATTCGTTTTATGTGCTCCAAGTTACTCGAGTGAGGTTTTTCATCTTGCTACACTAGTTAAACTAAATAAACAGAGGTGGTATATCAATTCTCTTCCACTGCTTCCTGACTAAGTCTCCATATTTGATTTTGGGGTATGGTGTTTTTTTATTGAATATGAGTTAGTTGCATAAATTTTCACTGCTTTTGAGTGAACTATAAACCATGATATGCTTTCAAGTTTTATATTTCAGTTTTAATGGCTAAGTTTTAACTAAAGTTTTCTGAAAGAATGGACAAACTACCATTGTTATCATATTGCTGTGACTTGTTTTAAAGAAATTGCTAAAGAAAGACAAGCATAATTAAAATATAATTATTAATTAATGTAATTAAAAAAAACTAAGATATTTCTTAATCACATATATTAAATTTAAAAAGTAAGCCAAAAAAAAAGGCAAAGAAAGTAATTTTATACTTTTAGCGCGTATAGCCGCACGACTATGCTTTTAAAATATTGTATTTATAGAGTAGCGCCGTGCGGCTATACGGTTAAACTATTGTATTTAAAGCGTATAGCCGCCCGGCTATACTGTTATAATTTCTATTTATGGAGTCTAGCAGCGTGGCTATACTTTTATAATTTGTTGTATAGAGAGTATAGCCGTGCGGGTATACTCTAAAATATTCTATTTTTTCACCAAAGAAACAATAATTATATTAATAATATAATTATTAATTAAAGTTTTTTCTTTGTTCGAAAATTAATTAAAGTAATTGAAAAAGACTAAGATATTACTTCATTACATATATTAAATTAAAGAAGTTGGCAAAAAAAAAAGTAAAGAAACTAATTTTATACTTTTAACGAGTACAGCCGCTCGGCTAAACCGTTAAAATATTGTATTTAAAGTGTATAGCCGCACGGCTGTACTGTTAAAATTTCTATTTATAGAGTAGAGCCATTCGGCTATATTGTAAAAAATATGATTTTTAAAGAGTATAGCCGCGCGGCCCGACTGTAAAAAATTTATACTTATCGGCTATACACAGTCCTTCCAGGGTGAGCACTCGATTGTTAGTTCCCAAATTCCCCAGCTACAACATGATGCTAACTTCGAACCAGAATTCGTGCAGATATACAAGATCCGAGAATCTCCAGACTACCTTATTGTTCTTTTATCTCCCTGCAAATCAACATGATACATCAATTCAGATGAACAAAAATAGCACCAACCAATAAGGAAAGTCCCATATAAATCACGAATTTTTTCCACAATCTGGCAAGTTTTCTTTTCGTCTGTTTTGGACTTAACATCTAGCAAGTTTAACTAAACAAATTTCAGATTACGCCGAAACCTGACACAAAATTAAAGAAAAATGATATATGACCATTAAAGATTATGCCGAAACCTCTTTACATGAAAACTCTTCCACATCAAGCTGATTCCGAGGTTGAAGTAAAACCCAGTTCATAGGTGGAGACAATGCTATCCTCAAAAGATTCTTGTACGGTTACATCATTAATGGTTGAGGCATTTGGTGCATCTCTAGCATCTTTCAGTCTTTCTCAATCCTTCTAGCTCCATTGACACCTCTCTCATTGTTGGCCTCTTTTTTTCCATTTGATCTTAATTAAGCATCTGGTTGCCTGGTTGCAAGCCTTGCAATGGCATCAATATCCTTTGGCTCCGCTTCTCCAGCCAATCGAGGATCCAAAATCTGATGAACTTGATTCTCCTTTGCCAAATAAACGAAGTGCATGATAAGATTTCTCCCATCATCTCTTCTCTAGTAAAAGAAATTGGCTGCTTGCTTGTCAGAAGCTCTACAAGCATAACCCCAAAGCTATAGACGTCGCTTTTCTCTGTGAACCTATTTGACTGGAAGTACTCTGGATCAATGTACCCAAAAGTACCCTGCACTGTCAAGGTTAAGTGAGTTTGGTCATAAGGAATGGATATTGAAGTCCCAAAATCAGATACTTTTGCACTAAACTTGTCATCCAAGAGTACGTTGGACGATTTGATGTCACGATGAAGAATGGAGTTTGATGCTGCTGAGTGCATATATGCTGCCACATGCAATTCGTAGACGAGTATCCCATGAGAGGGCTGGTTTAAGCTGGTCTTTAGCATGAAGATGACGAGAGAGAGTTCCGTTGGAGACGAACTCATACGCTAGTAACCGAACCTCAAGTCTCCAAGCAACAACCCAGCAATTTCACTATGTTTCGGTGATTTATTTGGGATAAGATGTGAACTTCATTAATGAATTGCTCAATTCTATTTTGATTGATTACTTTTGACCTCTTAACCGCAACTGTGCTGGCATCAAGTAACATTCCTTTGTAAATTGTGCCATAGGGCGGAGCCACACTATGACCAGTGTGGTCACGGGCCCCCACTCAATTATTTAATATTTTAAAAGTAATATACTGTTATGTATTTGTATATGTATATTATTTCAAATACTTTATGTTTTGATATATACCCACATGTGTTGTGGCAGACCTATTAAGGCACAAGGAGGTGCTTCAAATTGCCCATTTGCTCAGTCGGTAGTGGTGCAACCCAGGTGTACAAATTATCTTATTTCCATTTTCAACATTTAAGTAAATGTTTTTGTCCATTTACTTTCATTTATTTTTATATTACTCCATTTACTTAAGTTTACAATGTAAATAAGGAAGTACCCCCTATTTGGATTCAAATAAAAATACTAGAAAATCAAATTCCCACCAAATCAAAATATGAAAAATCGGTTTTAGTGCAAAATACGATTTAGGCTAAAAATGATGGCTCATTAAGTCAATATATACTTCATACTAAAATCCCATAAAATCAAGTTTTCTTATTTGATGTGTAAGAAATAAAAGCCGCCAAAAATTATCTTGAGAAAATGATTATTCCGAAAAACTATTTTTCATACTTAGTCAATATTTTTACATAAAATATTTTTTCATGTATGATATGAATGCATGAAGGGACCTAAGGATTTTTTTAGTTTGTGAAATTTTGATTTTTTTCTTTCTATTGGGTTTAATGGGGGGAAAAGCTTTAAAGATATTTGCTAAATCGCTACTATTTGTCTATCACTTGTAATTTTTCTTGCTCAGAATGCATTTTTCTATCCATGTGTTGAGGACAATTATGATTGCAACCAATAAGCAATATAATTTTTGACATATGTGATATATATATATACACACTATTTTTCGTATGTATTGTGAGTTCAAATTTTTATTTCTTTATAATTTGTAAGAGGCCCCAACACATATGAACTCCTGGCTTTGCCCCAAGAAACTGGCTCTCGTTGAAATTATCTGTTGCTTCCTGCAGCTCTTCTGCAGTAAAGATCTTTGCCAGCACTGTAGTGTTGTTAGCATGGAATTTTTGTTGTAACAAGTAGCCACCATTTTGCTTGAAGAACTTTTCTTTGCGAATTTTGCATCTTCTTCTCTTCAGGGATTGATGTAACTTGTAACCCAAAGGAAACAAGCACAATAATACAGTCCCAAGGCAAACGCCTAAAGTTAATTTACAGATAAAGCAATATGTCCACCAAATTAGTTGTTGTTCGAAATCGAAATGAAATAATTCCACATGGTTATGAAGCAAACAATGCAGGTTTTTCACATTTAAATGAAAAGATAACCTGGTGAAGAGTTGTCCGAGCCATACCTAAGATAACCTGACTGCCTTTGAACCGTTTACTACCACATATGCAACCGAAATCCACTGACTCTCCCCATCTGGATTTGCAGTGCAAATTTCATGTTTGAGTGGAACCATAATAGGAGTAAATGGGTAGATGGTGCTGCTCCATGACAACATATTTGCATCTAGTACGCTGTGCACATCCACCCCAAACTTTTCTCCAATCAGTGTAACTGTGTCATTCCAGGTCACCATGTAAGTCAGCAGGGAGATCACCCCATTTTCCATTTGCTTTGCACTAGGACATGCACATCTCACCGCAACTTTCAGCTCTGCCCCGGCTGCAATATTATTACTTCCATTTTCATAATAATGGTTTTGGTCTCTCAAGGCCTGGCAAGTAGTCAGGCCTCGGTATGTATCATTGGCTACTTGGAAGTAGTTTCTTTTTAGAACTATTGAAAACAGTGTAAGGCGCTACATGCTGATAAATAGACGTCCCAGAGCATGAACATGGGGGGGACCGGAACGATAATCAACTTGTTAGGGGGAATTTTACCGTGATCATCAGATGAGATGTGGTTACATGAGGCTGCGCTGGAAGCTTCAGCACCGAGGAGACGGGCGATGCTAATGGGGTCGTCGTAGGGTGGCTGGGATCTGAAGGTGACATAGGAGGGATCTGCATGAGTTTAGAGGGCCTTCATTGCAGTTGTAGCCTTTTGATGTGGAAGAGGTGTGTGAGCAGTCAAGCTGTTTGTTGCCTATGTACTCTTGTTGGCAGTTTCTTGGTTGATTGCAATTGTGTAGAAGAAAAAATAGGAACAATGACAAAGGTAGGCTAGGCAGCTTCATGGATTTCAGCTTCTGCATCCGATCCAGATGCAATCAGACTAATCAAATTTGCTACCTGCTGGTGATGATCATGTTCAGGCAAGCTCAATTAAGTTGATAAGACTAACCAGCGGCAATCACCATCTGGGAAAAGAATGAATTTTAATTATTATTTAAAAAGAAAACTTGAATATGGCTTTTCATTGTAATGCTATTGCGAACCGTGGGATACATACTCTCAACAATTTTACCTAATACATTGTATCTTCTACACCCAATCCCAACGAGAACTTTAGTGCGTGATTATTTCTTATTGTGGGTCACTTGGTGCTCTTTTCCGACCCAAAAAAATTATTCTGGAACTCTCCAGTTGGGTTTTGGAATTGATTTCAAAATCTTTACGGGCTGGCTAGTCCAAGCATATGGTTTGCCCAAAACTAGTTGGCCTTGATCTTTAGGTCTTTCGCCCATAAATTTCTTTGGGCTCCAAAATTGAATCCAGCCTTCGCTCTCTATCCGGGTCAGCCCGGTTCTCTCTGTGTATTTCGGTTCGGCCATCATCACGATTCACGAACACCACCTCGACCTGTCTCTGTGATTTATTAAATTTAATTAATTAAATATTATTTTCTCTCCACTTTCTTTTCTTCTTTCTTTCTTTCCCAGATCCCATATGAATATGATATGGTCGTTTCCAATTCCCAGATCCACCCTCACATCACATACATTCCTCTTGCTCCTCCTACACCGTCCGTAGGGTTTATCCAACTCGTTCCGAGTCAACTCAGCCAACTGAAACTCGCTCTCCTTTTTAATTAATCATATAATAATAATCTAATATACATGAACCAGAGCCACTCAAACAACAACAGCAGCAAGAGCAACAGCCATGGTTCTAATAAGAAAATGGTAGTCATGGACGCCCAGCCTTCCCGACCCGGAAGGTCCCACAGCCGATCCAATTCCATATCCGACCCGAATACCAGCCAGAGCCTTGCCTCCATCCTCAACAACCCCAATGCCTCCGACTCCTCCTCCTGGGTCGGCTGGTGGTCCTCCTCCGCCTCCGTCGCCCCGCCCGAATTCGCGCCCCTCATACCCAAATCCGCATCCGACTCCGTGACCCGATCCGACTTCCAGCCTTACCTCGCCTCCATTTCCGATCACTACAACCGCTTCGAGGACATCATCAACCACGTCAAGAAGGAGAACTCGGACATCGACTCCATCGGCGGCCAAGGCGAAGCCCTCGTCGCCTGCCTCCGAGAAGTCCCCGCTCTCTATTTCAAAGAAGACTTTGCCCTAGAAGACGGTGCCACATTTCGATCGGCCTGCCCCTTCACGAACGTCTCCGAGAATCTGGTGCTCCAGGAGAAGCTCTCGCATTACTTGGACGTCGTGGAGCTTCACTTGGTGAAAGAGATCTCGCTGCGTTCCAACTCCTTCTTCGAGGCTCAGGGGCAGTTGCAGGACTTGAATGTGAAGATCGTCGAAGGATGTAGTCGGATTCGCGAGCTCAAGGAGACCATTCTGCTCTTGGATGTCGATTTGGTCGAGTGCGCCAGGCAGATTCATGATTTGAATGAAACCAGGAGTAATTTGTTGGCTCTTCAACAGAAATTGAGGCTCATTCTTTATGTCAATCAAGCTCTTTCCGCGCTTAAACTGGTTGGTATTCCATTGCGCTTTAAAATTTTCCATTCATTTTTTTAGTTCACTTCGGTTTAGTAGTGGATTGGATTGTCCATGCTTTGCTAATCGGTAGCTGTATGGTCTAGAATCACTTCATTCAAAATTGCCAATTGGTTACGTTTTGATTTTTAACTTTCTCCTTAGTAGATTCGCTTCATTTCAAAATGGTTCATAGTATAGAACTTAGCGACCCCTTACATTTCTGGCAAATGCTAGTATCAGCCAGTTGAAAGCACTGATATGTGATCGGGGATATTTCAAACAAATCTACTAAGATTATCTGTTTTAAATGGTTCATGTGATGCTTAAAATTATACTCCATATAAGATCTTCTGTTGTAATATTAACCCTTAACCTGTTGATGAAATGTCTAGTAGAATATATAAATTCAAACCCCGAATAGGATTAAGCAAAATACACTCTAGCTGTGCGTATAACTGTTTCACGTGATTGTTGTGCATTCCTTCCTTTTCTATTAGAAATGCTCATGACTCATCAGCTGAGGAGTTTGATAAAAATTTATATGGTTATTACCATAAGTAGCAAGTTTCTTGATATAAGTTGATCTACTTTTTCTGTCATACAGCTTGTTGCCTCTGCAGATTGTGCTGGAGCTTTGGATGTCACAGATGATTTGCAGCATTTGCTGGTATATTTGTATTTACTTTTTGTTTTATCTGATTCCACTAACTAGTGTGTTTAAACAGAGGAATACTGGACTACAATTTCTATGTACCTTACTGATGTTCTATGTGTTCAATAGGATGGGGATGAGCTTACTGGTCTACATTGCTTTCATCACCTCAGGGATCGCGTAGCAGCTTCAATTGAATCCATAAACAGGTATAATCTCCCATTGTGATGACATTAGTTATTAAAGAAATGAGTAACACTATTTCCATTGCTTTTAAAGAAATGATTGAGATGTTATGATGACATTGGTTAGCAGCTTCAATTGAATCCATAAATAGGTATAATCTCCCTAATTATGTGGATCTATACACTTGGGACTGAGGTTGGCAGGTTTTAATTTCTTTCTTCTGATAATCTGAACCCTAACACGATGGTTGTTCCCTTAAGGAAAAGTAAACAGTAATTGTGTTGCAATTTGATATTTTGGAATAGATGTGCTTTGCTGAATTCAGTTTGGCTGAGATATATTGACCAGAATATTGCTTGAATTCTACCTAAATAAACATTTTCTGTCTTTCAGATGGAAATAAGATGATACGAGGCATGTTTATAGTAACTTATTAAGTTTATTCTTGTAGCATTCTTTCTGCAGAGTTTATGCGTGCTTCAATACACGATGCTGGAGATACAGATGTTATAATTATATCCAGAGCTCAAGCAAGGGCATCAGTTCTCATGAATGGAGAAGATGGTGAAGTAAGCTCAATTGCATATGCTTATTTAGTGCCTTTGAAAGGTGTTTTTTCTTCTTTGGTTTTAGTATGATACTCAAAACTCAAGTCTTTGTCTTGAATCACATAATACTTTCTTTTATTTATTAAAAGTATATACTCTCCCGAGAGATGCTGCTTTGCACTGATTGAAAAAATAGCCTTATCACTAAGGTCTTTGTATTATTATTATTATTTTCCGGATCAGCTAGAATGCTTACAGTTAAATTCATTATTGGAAGCACTATAAAATTTTATTTGCAAATTTTATGTGGCACTATATCTAATTTGATAGTAAGCTCATAAATTTGACTTTACAACAACAGTTTGGGAAGATGGGTCAAAACCCAGTGCCCTGGGCTAAGCCATCTTGCTAGTTCTGCTGAACCCTCCAAGAAAGGGTTTGATTTAATGCGGACCATTTCCTTCAGCTATAAACCCTTTGTAGGATCTTTCATGAAATTAACTATTGTTATGCACGTAGAGTCCCTTGTCCAAAATTTGTTGTTTGCATTTGTTATACCCGGTGGCTGCTTTTTCAAGTTGATTTCCTTTATTGTGAATGTCAGGAGTTAGTGCAGGATTCTATATCTGAACTGATTGCTGCAATTGTCATGTTGGCAGATTAAGTTGGACGATGAAGAAACCTCCAATTATCAAGATCGTCTTCTTCCTGTCATCATTGGATTGCTTAGAACAGTGAGTCATTATGTTCTGTAGAACCTAATTTTTTCCTTCAGCCTTTTTTATTTTATACATTTGGGGATGGAATTGTTTTCTTTCTGTGATCAGTGAGTACAACATTAGATGGTGTCCTTTTACTTTCAGGCCAAGCTCCCTTCTGTGTTGAGGTTATATCGTGACCAGCTTACAGCTGACATGAAGACTGCTATTAAAAATGCAGTTGCAGAGCTGCTTCCTGTTCTTGTTTCCCGACCCATGGAGTCAGACTTTACACCTGGAGAGCGAATAGTAGATTCAGATGGTGAGAAATTCATAATATTGTTTGTCTTTTATGCTTATGACTGAGGAGTTTACGTAATACAAGAGAAAAAAGGGTTGTTCTTTACAGACAATTTTTCTGTGCCTTGTTCTTTAATGCTTAATTTTGGTGTTTACATTCTGTGCCTTGTTCTTTACAGACAATTTTTCTTCTTTGATCATTAAAACATGGTTTTTTAGGTATTGGTGCATCACTTGCAAGCAAGTTGAGGAGCCTGTCATCTGAAAGCTTTGTTCAACTTTTAAGTGCTATTTTCCTGATTGTAAGGGTATGTGTTCTAGACTAAGCTCGTTTTGTTTTATAGGCATTGGGTTGCTGAAAAAGCACATGCTCTTTAATATTATTGTTGAATTCCTAGTAAACTCACTATTCATTTGATTATGATTTGGTTTGTCTGAAAGTTAAATTAGATGTTTCTTATAAATAACAATGATTAGGGATGAAAGCAAGCTTTTATGATAGATTTGGCTGGGGGTTGTCTATTATGCAAAATAGTCAATTTCCTACTCCTTCCTGAGCTCAAATAATTTAGCAGCCAATTCAAGTGGCCATTAAGTTCTTTTTATTCCTACTTAAAAGTTTATTCCTTATGAGTTGATGATTGCAGTCCCAGGTGCAAATACATAAACTAATCTGCACATTTTAATGTTTGGGAGTAATGTTTGAGTCTATCAGTCGAATTTGTTTGGGAACATTAGGGACAATCAGCTGTAATGGTAGCGGTTCTCCAAAAAAGATAAAAAAGGGGTAGTGATCACATCAACAAATCATTACATATTTTATCTGTTTTTAGGTTGCTTGTTAAGTTATATATTAGATGGCATATGTGCTGAGTTTCATTCATATACTTGTGTGAGCTTCTTTCAGCATCAACCACTATTTGAGTGTGATGTCATATGATTTATTTTAGTGAATGCAGGCACATCTAGTGCGGGCTGCTGAAGTGAAGAAGGCCATTGAGTGGATTATGTGCAACCTTGATGGTCACTATGCAGCAGATTCAGTTGCTGCTGCAATCGCGGTTGGTGCCGCAGCTGCAGAAACAGCTCAAGAAAGTGATGGTCAAGGTGGTTTGCTTCCCTCATATTCACCTCAAAGAGTTGCCGCGAAGGTCCTTCCATTTCAAGGGAAAGCAAATGATGCAGCAAGTCCTTCAAACATGTCTAAGAATTTTAGGTGAGCTATTTTCTCTTGATCATGTTAGTTCTTTGATGTTACTCTTGTTTTCGTAGTTTGACGTCTAAAACTTTCCCATGCTTGAAAACCTTATATATCATGTAATTTTAAGATTTTGTTTTGTGCTAATCTTGTCGTGTAAATAAAATTTTGCCTTATGAATGTCAGCAATTCGTTGATTATGTATTCATTTCCATGGATGTGAAGGTTACAAGTTCATTGTTGATGCATTTTGGATGTATTGTAGTGCAATTACAGTAATATTTTAAGTTTTTGTACGAGTGTTCTTTTCATCATAGCCAAAACAAAATAAATTTAACTGCAGATACAAAACCTTTTCGGGAGTGGTTATATTAATTATATGAAGATTTTGTATTTGGCCATCTACAATTAAGATTATACCTTAATTTCATTTACGGAAGGCCACTCACTCTGCTTGTTTTCTCTAGCTGGCTTGTAGCCAGGCCTTCAGTGAACAATATTATTTGGTAGCACTGTGAGTGTTACCGGTCAAAATATTGGCTCTCTCCAAATAAAACAAGTGAATGTGCCAGTGTGGTTTTCTGTGTATCATAGTAATGTCCATTGCAGTGTGCATAGGTGGTGTCAAGATTGGTTTAGAATACTCTCTCAATTTCTTTTTCCTTGGAAGTTATTTCAGTTTTCAAATTCAGAATTGATTGTATACCATCGGGTTTAATTTCAAAGGTTTAGCTTCGATTTGTCCCAATATTAGAGTCTTTCTGAACCTATACAATATTCTGAAACAATGCGATTCTAAACAGAGCTGATGTGTTACGAGAAAACACAGAAGCTGTTGTTGCAGCATGTGATGCTGCCCATGGAAGATGGGCAAAGCTACTTGGGGTTCGTGCTCTTCTTCATCCTAAGTTGAGATTGCAGGAGTTTTTAAGCATCTATAACATCACCCAAGAGTTTATAACTGCTACAGAGAAGGTATTTATCTTTCCCTTTTGTCTTCTCTTCCTATAATTTTTTTTCCCAGTTTTTTCGTTTTGTGATCAAACAGTGTTGATGTCTGTGGTGCTATTTTGTGCCACTTTAAACAGATAGGGGGAAGGCCAGGATTTAGCATCAGGGGAACCCTACAGTCACAAGCCAAAGCCTTCATCGAATTTCAGCATGAATCTCGAGTTAGTTTATGATTGTGCATACTTTAGTTCTATTGTTCCTCGTATGTGGCTTTGAGCTAATTGTTTTTTTGATTGATTACAGATGACAAAAATTAAGGCCGTTCTTGACCAAGAAACATGGGTTGAAGTAGATGTTCCTGATGAATTTCAAGTCATTGTCACTTCGCTATTTTGTTCTGAATCATTGGTATCTGAGAATCTGGATGCTATCGAAGGTAATATGGAAACAAGCTATAGGGAGATGGCCACAAGCAGTAATAATTCACATACAGAGAATACAGCACCATCAATTGCTGAACAGCAAATTAAACGGGCTGATTCGAGTGACTTATCCGCGGATGTGACTGTGAAGGAGAAGTCTGCACAAAATGCTGATGGAGTGGAAAAAAATAAGGCTGATGTTGCAAATTCTGTGGCTCAAAATAACCACAGCAACATGAAGGAGCGGGGAAAATCAACCTCTCAAAGCCTTTTCTTCAAAGGTGTTGGTTTTCACATGGTAAACTGGTTAGTTATCTTGTCTTTTTTTCTTGTACCTATATTTCTGCTTCCCCCATTATTCTTTATTTCTTTTCTTTGGAAACTTCGGATTTGGATAATGGTGCTTAGGATGCATATGCTTACTGATATTGTGTTTTTTGTTACACTAATCCTGATTTACAATTTGGAGTTTTGTTTTGCACTCTTCTTTTCCCGATCGAGGAACTCATTGTTAATATGTATCAATAATTAAAAGAATTTTTTTTGTACAAGTCTTTAATTACATTTTCCCTTGTTCTTGGTTTTTTCCTCCAGTGGCTTGATATTGATGAAGATGTTGTCAGAGTACATTGATATGAACAATTTTTTTCCAGCACTGTCCTCAGAAGTTGTTCATCGTATTGTAGAAATTTTAAAGTTTTTCAATACAAGAACGTGCCAGCTTGTTCTTGGTGCTGGTGCCATGCAGGTACTAAATTTCTCTCAGTAAATAGATGATACTATTTAGAAACCCCAAAAAGGTTATCCAACTGAGTTCATAAAATATCTACTGTTGTATGTAAATGTGCCAAAAAACTGAAACTGTTCCACTGGATTTATGTGCAATTTTTTTTCTTGAGTCCAGAAATCCTTTTAGTTTATTCAAAGGCTTTTTGATGTTTTTGGTTACTTTATTCTGTTATATCTATTAACCATGCTCTCCAGAGTCGTTCTTGTGCTTTCTGATAAATCATATGCGGTGCTGTAGGTATCTGGTTTAAAGTCCATCACTTCTAAACACTTGGCCTTGGCAAGTCAAGTCATCAGTTTTACATATGCTATTATTCCTGGTAGGTAATTATAACTTAAAGTTATTTCTTTGGTTGGTGCTGCTGTAGTAACAAATTTTTGTGAACGCATTAGCTATGTTCTCAACTCAAACCGTGTAAAATATAGTCACTCGCAGGATATATATATATATATATATAGAAACGTATTTGTACACAGTTCTACTTTGAGCATGGAGCGTTTGAGTAATATCATGACATTATTCATTTTCTTTGCTTCAAGAAATCAGGCAAATTCTTTTTCTAAAAGTACCTGAGACAAGAAAGGCACTTTTGCTATCTGAAATTGATCGAGTAGCTCAGGTTTGTCTTTTACACCGGGGAACATATTTAACATTTTCAATGCTATGTACTTTTTTTATTTCAGTTTTGTGTCTTTACTTTTTCTCCCTACTTCAGGAAAGTGATTTAGAGGTTTGTAGTACCATTTGAACTTTCACGATTTTTGTTCTTTGGTTCATTGAACCAGAATGCACCTGTATCTCGAAATTTACAATTAGATTCTTTGAACCCACATGCATTTTTACCACACCATTCGCTCATTCTTTCTTGGGAACCATTTATATGTCTGTTCGTTCATTTTAAAACAGGATTACAAGGTTCACAGAGATGAAATACATACGAAACTGGTTCAGATCATGAGAGAAAGGTTATTAGTTCATCTACGTGGGTTACCTCAAATTGTAGAGAGCTGGAATAGACCTGAAGAAGCTGACCCACAGCCCAGCCAGTTTGCTCGATCCCTTACTAAGGTAAATGTCTTCATCGAAACATTTGGTTTTTGTATCTATTTATCTAAAACCCTCCCCATTCTCTCTCTCTCTCTCTCTCTTCTTGGGTTTTTTTATATAAATTTTAAATTTTGGTTTTTAATGAGAAACATATTGGATGGATCTTATTAAAATGCTCTATTTCTATACCTTTTTCCAATGCAAAATAAGTAGTGGTTCCTGCAAGTTTCTTTATCTTGATTGATCTTTATGGGCCTCACCCAACTGATTTCCAGGAAGTTGGATACTTGCAACGTGTCCTAACTCGAACTTTACATGAGGTCGATGTTCAAGCAATTTTCAGGTAAGGCCCACATTTGCATGTGATTAATTGCTGAGATTTTGGGTAATTATGACATGTTTGTTGTGCATCTACATCTCGTAGCCTCGTTATTTGCAGTATAAATTTGTGTTTTCCCTTGGGCTTTTCAATTTCCTAGAAAGGTTTCTAACTAGCTCAAATATGTGGAAATGAATTTCAACTCTTGCAAAGAAAACAATAAAGTTGTGCGGGCCTTCCAGGGTGTTTTCCCCCTTTTTCCAAGCACTGATTTACACCAAGATTTTATTATTGAATTAGTATAATGAACTGCTCAATAGTAGAGTGATGTATATGTTTTATTTTGATAGTGAGTTGTGGTGCCATATCAGCACTAAACAAAACAAAAAGTTGTGGTGCCATAAGCTTGGTGCCCATAATGTGATACTATAGAAACATAGCGAATTTGCTTGGAAACCTG
Source organism: Prunus avium (assembly GCF_965620075.1). Taxonomy (NCBI): domain Eukaryota; kingdom Viridiplantae; phylum Streptophyta; class Magnoliopsida; order Rosales; family Rosaceae; genus Prunus; species Prunus avium. Next base: position 596,122 of record NC_142289.1, read on the forward strand.
GTCAAAGGGTCATTGAACCTTTCCCTTCCATTGGTGTGCATGCTTTCCCCCCCACATCAATCAGTGTTCTTTGGTTTGATGAAAGGGACAGTCCGTGCTTTAAAAAAACGCATTCTTGCAACTCAGTGATTACTGTGGTTTGGTATTTTGCAGGCAAGTGATTATAGTCTTCCATTCACAAATTTCAGAAGCATTTTCACGCTTAGAGATCAGCACACCACAGGCCAAGGACAGGTACTACCCTTTTCAATTTTCCCCCTGTGTGCATGTTAATAATTAGAACTGTTTAGTGAAACATGATTTTTCACTTCGTCTACCAGGCTGTATCGGGATGTCAAACACATTCTTGGATGCATTCGATCCTTGCCTTCTGATAAAATGAGTGAATCTAGTATTCCAAACTGGGGTCAACTAGATGAATTCGTGGTTCAGAGATTCGGGGCAGAAGCTGGTTAAATGTTGTTGTAAAGTATCAAATCAGTTGCTTCTTTGGAGATGGCTAATCAGATTTGAGGATGTCAGAACCAATTTCGGTCTATGCATTTCCCTTGTACAATTTTATTGAGGTAATTTTACGGACAATTGTCTCCGTTTATGTGTCATGTTATGTGCATGCTGCATGAATTACATTTGCGCAAGCTTTACTTTTCCCCCTCTCTCTCTCTCTCTCTCTCTCTCTCTCTCTCTCTCACACACACACACACACACACACTATTTAATTTGTTTCTATTTTGCTTACTGGATGACTTTCTTTTCCAGGTTTTGCATTTTTTCTGAGATGTATAAAGTCCTGTTTCAGATCCAAATATTGTGACAAGAAGGTTATTGAAACCAGAATTTTTCTGTACCAGTCACACTTGAATTACAATTTGTATTTACTAGGACTCAATCAATGTTTTGTTCCCCTAATTGTAGTTTGGGGTTAAAGATGATACCGATCGATTTGTTTTTTATTTAGTGAAGGGACAAGCAATATGAGCTTTTAAGTCAACTTTCGGGGCCTGAATCACATATAATTGTATCCATACTTGAGTTTATGCATACATGCTTTTTCTTATATGGTAAATAAGAGAGATTTTTTCCTGTACCTTTGTTATTCTGCTGTTTTCATCTTTGAGCATTTCATATATGTAGAATTTCAAGGAAAAAGAGTGCCGTAGAACAATTAACAGACTTGAAGGTAAGCGAACCTTAATTAACTGACTTATTCAGAATAATTTCCTTATTTCCTTATCGTTCTCAAAGAAGCTGAATTTCCAAGGGGACGAACCGATGGCTGGTTGGAGGCTGAGCTGGGTGAGTTTTTCTGTCAAGGAGGAGATGGGGAGTTAATCAAGATGACTGGTTTGGAGCTTAAGGCTTAGTTTGGTATTGCTGTGCTTTTAAAAAAAACTGATTCTGCTGTGCTGTGAAAATAAACAGCTGTGAAGTGAAGCAGCAAAGTGTTTGGTAATCTAGATTTTTAAAAGTGCTGTGAGTATAAAAAGCAGTGTCATAGTTTTTGGTAAACTTTTTTATAGAAGTGCTGTGAGAGTGTATAATGACAATAAAGGGCATGATGAAATTTTTTTCAAAACCTAAAATTATCATAAGAAATAAAAAATGTATAATTTTTCTCCCTTCTGTTTCTTCCTTCTTAGGCCCCATTTCTTCTTCTTTTTTTTTCTTTTTCCCTCCTCTCCTTTCTCTTTTCCTCTTCCTTCACGGGCCCCAATTTTTTTTTCCTCTCCCTCTTCTCTCCTTTCTCCTTTCTTCTTCCTTCACAGCCGACCCCCCCTTTTTTTTTTCTTCCAGATCTCTGCAATCCTATCATTGGTTGATAAGGAATCAAATATGCAATAATTGGTTTTACCCAACTGATTCCCCATTCAAACATTTTCTTCCTTCTCTTATGGCTGTTCCATAGCCTTCCCCAACTCCACTCCCTACACACCCAACGGCAGCCCCACATGACTCTCTCTCTCTCTCTCTTTCTCTCTCCACCCCACCCAAAATCCTGCCATAACACAGCCACATCCCATACGGTCACGATCCGGGGAGGTCGTCCTCCTCGCACGGTCGTCATCGTCGTCTACAGTCCAAGCTGTGGAGTCTTCGTCGTCTGTCATCGCTATCATCGTCGTCTGTCATCGTCGTCATCTACAGCCCATGGTCAGAGGTTGTGGTTGTGGTTGGAAATTGGGTGGGGTTTGTTGCAGACGAAGAATAGAAAAGGGAGGTTGTGGTTGTGGTTGGAGCTTGGGTGGGATTTGTTGCAGACGACGAATAGAAAAAGGAATGAAGAAGAAAATGGGAGTCTGCAGAATGAGATTCATAGGGTTTGATCGAGAAAAAGATAGGATATAGCGTGTCATTTGTTAAAAGAGATAAGGGCAGTATGGGCAATTTGAAAGTTTCATTTAAGCCTCCGCATGCTTCTCCTGGCAGCAGATTTCAGAAGTAGCTCCCCACCTGCTTCTGTTTTTCAGCTTTGAATGACAGCAACTTATTAAATAAGCAGCTTGGATTTGTTTTACCAAACACCCAAATCTCCAAAACTTTTTTTCAAAGCTGCTTATTTTTTAAATTAAGCAACCCCAAACCAGCCCTAAGTCTGGCGGGCTTATGGGTGGCCTCATTGTTCAAGGGATTGAGATCAGGCCCAAAAGTCAGGAGGAGGCCCTCAGTAAAATTTCAGGTAAAAAGAAAATAAAACATAGAACATTTATTGTATATAATTCTTCATAGTTTTGTTGACAAAATGAAAGTTGCTAAATCTTACAAATTGAGCAAAGGTGACACAAGGGAAATTAACAATTCAAAATTGTATCACATAAGTTGGCACCCAATTCTTAAGCTCAAAACTTTTAGCCGAATATGAAAGCAGGCGAGACCACGATAGGGCTCGTCACATAGTACTTTCCACTTTTTTCAACCCAAACAATGTCACCAAATGAGATGACTTTGTTCCTCGGAGCCCATGTACTCGATTCTCAAAGTGTAGTTTTGCTTCTCATACTTCTTACTGAACACCAATCTCTCCGGCGACACCAACGACAGAAGTCTTTGGTGCTATAACTTTGACATTGTAAGTGGCTGAGCCATCACCAACGTTGGTTACAATCTTGAATTGCTTGTCCATTATTGTGGCGGCGGACTTATTGTAAAACGTTATAAATGATGGATAATTAAGATCCGACGATGCGTTGTCACATGTATAGTTCTTTGATCTAGTAATAGCAAAAATTCTCTTCTTGAACAAATTCATAGAGCACAAAAGATTGATGTAGTCTTCCCGCGTTGCATCATAAATCAAACCCTCGATTCGGGTCCACTTGCCCAGCCCCCATAGCGAGGGGCAAAGCAACCCTAAAATTGAAACCTTGGTCTCGAATTGGACGTTTGGAATTATCAACGGGGTTAGCTGTGGTCATCAGCGCAGACCTAATAGCAACTGCGCTCCACTCAGGGTGTGCGCTTTTCAAGAGTGCAACTACTCCCGAAACATGAGGTGTAGCCATGGATGTCCCAGAAACCATATGTTACTCATTGGACAAGAAAACATTCTGCCCAATTTGACCAAAAGTGCCTTTCGGGATCCAAGCCGCCAAGGCAAGAGATCCGGGCGCCATTACATCCGGCTTCAGAATGCCGGGATAGTCTTTTTTAATTACTTTAATTAATAATTATATTTTAATTATTGTTTATTTGGTGAAAAAATAGAAATTTTAAACGTATAGCCGCACGGCTATACTGTATAAATAAAAATTTTAAAGGTATAGCCGCACGGCTATACATTTTAACAGTAGAGTATTTACAAGTATAGCCGCGCGGCTATACCCTTTAAATACAATATTAGGAGTCAGAGACACAAGTCCAAGCATGGAAATGAAACCTCTGTTGACACGGGAAATAGTGGTAGTACTGGGGATATGTCCACAGAAAGCACAGCTGATACTCATCAAGCTGTTAATCTCTCGTCAGTTGATTTCTACGGAGTTTGGTGAAGCTATTCCTCTATTATTATTATTTCTGATGTATCGAGAATTTTTTGTTTTAAGAGTTTACTAAGGATACTGACTTTTGACAGAGTATATGTATGAATGACATTTTGATTTAAAAATTGTGAAATGAAAAGCCAAGTTAAATTGCGTCTAATAATGCTACTGGGGTGGAATGGAACAATAAAAGATTACCACCAATCCAATAGTCAAAACTTGAGTTGATAGCTAAACAATTAGGCAATTAGGCAATGACAGCTAAACAATGAATGTTTTTTTTATATAAATTTTTAAAGGAGCTAAAGTGGAGAAACTTTGTTTGGTAATTAAAAATCTGCATTATAGGTCATGTGTTCATCAACATTTGCAAGCTATTGCTTTCCTTCTTGGAGGATGCAGTCATGTCATATACCCTCAACTCATTGTCATGCCATTGCCACATAATTGATACTGATGATGATGGTGGTGAAAAGCAAAGCGACTCAGTAATTTGGATTTGATTCATTCATGTCTTCTTACTTTTGAAAGAGAAATTCATTCATTCCATTAGAAATAAGAGAGACAGAGACCTTTTAATTTTCTCAATTTCAAACTCTTAGCATGCATAGAATGTGGATTACTTCAAAAATTTATTCTCATCTAAATTGCCAAGCCTCTGAGACATGACCATTAAGGCATCAACTCAAACAAGAGGTGACACTACAATGGGGCTCCTCACAGTGTATTTTCCATTTTGTTCTATCCAAACAAGTGCACCGGATGAAACAGTTCCTTTCTTTTTCGCCTTGTATTTTATAGTCACCGTAAAGCTTTGCTTCTCATATGTCTCCCCAAAGATCAGTACCTCTGGTGAGACTGTCACCTTAGAACCCTTTGGAGCAATCACAGCAGCCTTGTACCTAGCTGCACCGTCTCCCACGTTAGTTACGGTCCTCTGAAATTTTTGAACCTTTGTCTTGGTTTTGTGATGGTCGTTGTACAAGGCGATAAATGATGGATAGTTAAGATCGCAAGATGGGTTGGAACAATCATAGGCATGTGATCTGGTGATGGCTAAGATCTGCTTCCGGGTAAAATTAGTGGAGCATAAGAGATTGACATAGTCTTGTGGGGTTGCATCATATATTAAGCCCGGTTCAAGTGCTCTATTAGGATCAATCTGACCTGCTCCCATAGCTAATGGCGAAGCGAAGTTGAAATTATCACCATCGTCACGAATTGGATTGTTAGTATTGTCCAAGGGGTTGGCCGTGGTCATCAAAGCAGACCTAATTGCTGCTGCGCTCCATTCCGGGTGCGCACCTCTCAATAGGGCAGCTACACCTGAAGCATGAGGACAAGACATGGATGTCCCGGATATCAAATTGTAGTCACTAGGTAAGTACACATTGAAGCCAATTTGGCCGGCTGGAACCTTGGGAGCCCAAGAAGCCAAAACTAATGACCCTGGTGCCATTATGTCCGGCTTCAAGATGCTCGGATAACTTGGCGAAGGACCTCTTGAAGTGTAAGAAGCAGCAGCTGGTGCAGGCTTTGTCCCAATCAACGTTTGTTGGAATTTGATGCTGACAGTAGGCTTAGGACTTTTTTTTGCATATTTGATCACAGCCGGTGCATCCTTTGGATTTACCACAACACTAGGAGATGCAACATGTCCTAACTCAAGTATTGCAGGATCATTGGAGATAAAAACGGCTCCAAGAACCTGTGATTGAATTATACAAAATAATTGGCTACGAATAGGCCAAGTGTCATCGCATATGATGATTGCATTTGGGGCACTTGATAGCAATTCTGTTGAGTTGCATGCTGAGAAGGTCTTGTTGTAAACCAGTGGAAAGTTTTCTACTATGGCATTTGTTGGGAACAAGGTAAATCCAGTAATGGTTAACCCATTGCCGAGGGTTAATGTTCCACCAAATGAGCGGTCAACTGTGCCTGCTGCAACAGTCAAGATCCAAGGGATGCCATTGTGCAATGTCCCAAGGCTGGGGCCTTCGTTTCCTGCAGAAGCTGAAACCACCACACCCTTCTCCATGGCTGCAAAAGAAGCTATGGCTACAGGATCCTCATACAATGGCACGCTATCAAAGCCCGAGGAGATCGAAATAACATCCACACCGTCAGCTATAGCTTGGTCCATACCAGCTAGGACATCAGAGGCATAACGACCCTCATCCCAGATAACCTTGTACACAGCAACTCTGGAACGTGGTGCTACGCCTCTAGCTGTTCCTTTAGCGTAACCAAAATAAGATGCATCATCTACATAGTTTCCTGCAGCTGTGGAAGATGTATGTGTCCCGTGCCCTTCAGAGTCTCTAGCAGAGTTCATGCTTAGTGTGACACCAGGATTTGCAGCCATGACACCCTTGTTGAAGTATCTAGCTCCGATCAATTTAAAGTTACAGAGAGAGGAATTGAACTCTTGTCCAACCTCACATGTTCCTTTCCACCTAGCTGGGAGTTTCTTGGTCATACCATCATCTCTGAAGCTCTTACTCTCTGGCCAGACCCCAGTATCAATGACACCAATGATGATGTCTTCACCATAATTCGAAGCAGGCCACAGACCGGTGGAAGGATTGAGGGAGAGAAATTGAGTGGTATGGGTGGTGTCAAGTGTAATGAACTTGTCACTGTAAGCTGAGACGAAACCGGGGGAATTTTTTAGAGTTTCCAATTCCTCTGCAGACAGAACCGCACTGAACCCATGAAAGGCATTGTCATAGGTGTACAGAAGGGATGGTGAGATTTTGTGGCCATCCGATGAGGTGGGAACTTGAGCTTTGAAAGAATCAACAATGGAAGAGTACCAATGTTGATGGCTAGCGTAGGACTTGGGCATGAGAGACTTGTCCATGTGGACAATATAAGTCGACCGCTCTGCTGCTAAAGACATGTTAACATGCAGAGCCAACAGAAACAATGCAACAAGAGAGAAAATGAAGGGAAGAGGAACCCCATCAGCATGATGCCCCATTGTTTCTATTGCAATGAGAGCTTTGCTTCTGTTGCAATGGATTTACATTATATATATAGTAGGGCTGTGCATGTGAATGTGAGTTACCATGTTGTGAACGGAACGGCGAAAAACAAAATGATACAGAAAATGCCAAGAAATGATCATTAGGGGCCGGCTTCTGTGTAATTGATACCATCGACGTTTAGCACTAAACAAGAAAATTAGGTGGTGGTGGTGGTGCTAGTAAAAACTAAGCCAAGTCTCACAACAGGGCATAAGATCTTTATTTAGGTGTCAATAATTGAACAGAGTCGAGAGATGTATTTAGGAGAGGTTACAAAGCTTATCAAGACCAAGTAGTTGGTTTTGAATAACATCTTTAATCGGCATGCTAGCTGTCAAATGATTGAGGTTAATCGTCTGCTAGCTCCTAATTAAGTTGAGTCCAATTTTGAAGCAGGACATGGATTGGGATATTCCAGCAACTCACAACGTAATTAAGCTCGACTGTTGTTGCCATTGGCTTGACAGCACTGACAAGGAACAAAAGAGGGAGTGGATAAAACCAAACACCAAACACCAAATAAGCACCTTGGTTATTATTATTTCATTTAGGCCGGGTTTTGCATTGTACTACTTAAAATATAATCAGATTCAGAGTGGTAATCTCCGTCAATGAATTCATTTTTAAACCGAGAATAAAATAAGTGCAGGCAACAAAAGAAAAACATGTTGTTGATGCGAAAAAGTGGTTTAGTACTCTTGGGCTCAACTTAGTGATATTGGGCCTTCGGAATGCCTTGGGCTTCGGTAGAGCGAGTGATCTGCAAGATGGGCAAACGCTCGGTAAGACCTAAGGCACCGGTGTGGTACCAGCTGAAGGCTCTCCGATGCTTAAGTAAGTTCGGATTTAGTAAATTAAACTGACAGATCAATAGGCTTGTATGCCGTTAGCTCCGATTACCTCCATTTTGGGATGGCCGTCCTCTTTTATAGACCTTGGGAGGTGTGCATATTGTTTAGAATTTCGATGTGGGACTGTGGATGTTGATTATGAGCATGCCAAGTGTCCGGGAGAGGGGGTTGCCCTACTGGAAGGATCGGTAGGTTAGGTGCCGAAGGCTACCATGACCAGGCTCGATTTGTCCACGTGTCTTGTTCTTGTTGGCTGTCTATTTTGGTATAAACACATGTCTTAAGCTAATCTGAGCTCGGCCAAATTCTATTTTATAGGAGGAATCAAATAAATTGAAAGAAAACAAAGAAAAAACAGAAAATAAATGGAACGTGAACAAAAGAGAGATCATGGGCAGGCCTGGCCACCAAACTGATCGGACATAACATCAATAACATCATCGTCCTCCATTTCCAACTGTTCCGTTTATCCTTTTTCTGTCGAAAAGGAAACGCATTTCTTCATTTACGTTCACAATAATCTCGAATCAGATATTTCTGCAGCACACTTCGACCAGTCCTGTAGAACATGTCGCGTTCATCTTGTTTTTGCAGCTTGAGAATTAGAGGATCTTCTTTCACAAGAGAAAGCCTGACGAGAGATTCCTGGGTGGATGTTCATCTGTCCATATCCATATTCCCACAACACAAACAATGCCTCAGCCTGCACTGCAGCTTCTTAGAAGCTATATATATATAGACTGTGGCGTTCAACTTCAAACGTTACAAATAAATGAAGAAAATGAAGCAGCCACCACATGTAGCTGGACCATGTATTCTAGTCAAATGTCATTCAATTCCAATTTCCAAATTCCAAACCTCTCCAAACTCCCCTGCATATCTCATTATTTAATGCATATATATCGTTATTAAATGAATTTCTGGTTGTTTAGAGAGTGGGTGTTTGGTTGCATAATGATGACTAATCAGGACCCAAATTGATGATATTCTAGCAATTCGATAATTGAACATACTAATGACTGCTTTCCATTCAAGGCAGCCAATGATCATTGAGAAGAAAATTACAAGGGGAGGCTCCAAAATGACTTAGTTCATAGCAGCAGCTAAATAAAATAGATCAAAGAACATGGCCACCGCCGGCAGTCTGATCCAACATTGCATCAATAACATCCTCATTCTCCATCTCGTGCTGTTCCGGGGTATCCTTTTCTCTGACCCTTTTTCCATCATAAAGGAAACGTACTGCTTCATAGTGCAGGTATGAACGTCTACAGTAATCTCGAAGTACATGTCCAAGAGGCAGACTGGGGCTGGTCATGTAGGAGATGTCAGGATGCTGTTGAGACTGAATCTTGAGAAGAATCGCAGCATCTTCTTCTTTCGGAAGAGAGAGCCTGATGAGCAATTCATGGGTGATTGTTGGTACGTGATCATCCATTCCCACAGTGATCAATCAGTGTTCTGCAAACCCCAAATGAAAATCCACATTTAGAATAGAATATTATCGTGCCTGTAAGTTGTAAGAACCAATGCATACAAAGATTTTTAAAACAAACAAGGGAAACCCATAAACCAATAAATTTATCAATACAGAAGAAAAATCACAATGTAGACTATTTCTTCATCGTCTAAGCCATAATATAGCAAACTAGATGTCTTTAAAAGATCAGAACAGAATTAGTAAACCCCTGAAGCTATATCCATATAAACATCCGACCCGCATAGACTCTAAAGAGAATGCCAACTTGCAAAGGCTTGAATCTTAAAGATGGATGCTTTATGAGCTTAGAGTTGATATGGGTTACAAGAAAAATCATCTAGTTGGAAGTATTAGCTAAACATCTTTCAAGCATTGCAACGGTCAGACAGCATCTTTTGCAAGCATTTGAAGAAACACCTAAACGATCAGCGACCAGTTGAAGATGATCTTTCAACCAGAACATGTGAGCCTTTGAAGACAAATGGAGCCCATAATACACTACTTCACTCACTATTTTAATACAAAATGCTCAATCGAAGACATTGAAAAATACGTTCTGAATCTGATTCTTTGCAAGCCTAATCAGCTCCCCTAGTATGAAAAGTAAACCCCCTCCAAATCACAGAAATCAAACCCCAAACAAACCAACAACAAATCCACCCATCCAACAAAAGTGAAGAAAGACAAAAACAAAACAAAACAAAACAAAAGAGCAAAATAAACCAAAAAAGAAGAAAAACCCCAAGTGATGTGATGAGAAGAAGCGCCTAAAACAACCGAAATGTAGACAAAAGTAAGTCGAAATAAACCAAACACATTCAGAAACTTTCTCAAACAAAAACGAGATTTTCAAAAAAGAATTACCTTTTTTTGCAGAGATGATGAGTTAAGTCTGTGAGTGCCCAAATGAGAGACCTGCCATCAAGAGGACAACAATTTAAACACACAACCAATATTATTATTTTTTCCTTTAAAACAAAAAACACACACACACACAGATTTTCAACAACCCAAAACAAAAGAGAGAGGGAAAAAGCACGAAAACCTTTAGTCATGTGATTGATGGTACATTTTCGTGCGAGCTTGATGGTACAATTTATTCAAATATTGCTCAGAGTTCCATTTTAGTCGTCATGACATTTGAGAGAAGAGGGAGACAGTAAGGGAGATCAAACTTTTTGTCTTTTAGTCAATTAATTGGAAGCACATCTATACTTTTTTAATAGAAGCTAAATCTACTCTATAAAGAGGAAGATTCGAACTTAAATGTAAAGAACAGACTCTCTATTGTGACCAACTAACGGAACTCACGTCTGTGAAAAAGCAACTCCACATATATTTTGGGTGAATGTATTTCATCTTTAAACTAAGAGGAGAGATACAATGGCAAAGAGCACATGATCCTGTTACGTGTTTAAGAAATTCCTAATGTAATATCTCAGATTTTCAAGAAGCTAGCTTTATTTTTATTTTTTATTTTTCCCTAAACAAAAGACAAATGCTCTACATTCCAAGAATCCCCCCTTGCGTAAAAAAGACAAAAAGAAAAAAAAAAAAAAAAAAAGAAGATGAAAACCCAGCTATCCACTTTCTCTTTTTCTTTTTTCTACGAACTCCACAAAATTCACACACATCAAATCAAATTAGCTGCCGATTAAAAAAAATCAAATCAAATTAGCGAGCAAAGCAACACAAAGTAAATACTAAATACTAAATAGTACGATACACAAAGATATGGGTTTAATTAAGTAACAGCAGCCCCACCACCCAACATGTGGGACATTGCATCAATGGCATCACCGTCCTCCATTCCCAAACCGGCCGGAGTGTGGTTTTGGCGAACCCTATTCCCATTGTAAAGGAAACGCTTTGATTCATAGAGAAGAGAGTTACGTGTACAGTAGTTTCGCAAGACATGTTTGAGCAGCGAGTTGGGGCCCATCAAATAGGTGACCGGAGGATGTTGTTGGGCCCACACCCTGATCAGAGTCGTTGGATCTTCTTCATCTTCTCCTCCTGTCGGAAGATGAGAGAGCCTGCTGCTGCAGCTGCTGGCCGCCGAATTTTGAGTGTGGTTGAGTGTTGCTGTTTCCTCAACATCATCATGTCGTCCAAGGTTGCAGCTGGTGTGTGAATGTGATGATGATCCATATTTCCCACTCAAAACCAAACAGCTGATCTGATGATCATTCATACCCACCATCTCGATTCTGCATAATGCCATTGCCAACCAAATGCTGGCAATGAAGGATTTAATGGATATTAACTCTACAGATTTAACTGAAGTTTTTACTACCGTGATGCATTTATCAACCAACCATTGGATTCTCTGATTGAGAATATGAATCACGCATAGTGAAAAACCATGCAGATACAAAGATAGATAGTGTCTCCATGTCCATAGATTAAACATGAAGCTCTCTTAAAGCATCAAAATTTAGCTTGATAAATTGTTCGTTAGCTAGGAGGTTTCAATTTGAAGTTTCCACTCTAAGCCATCCATACCAAACACTTTGTCGCAATGGAAATTACAGGCACAACATTGGCCTTCTATTATTTAAATAAAATTGCATCACAATGTTTCCCACAGTTGCCAACAAATAACCAAAATTTGTTTCACCAAAGAGACTACTAACACTCAAAAGACCAAACCAGAATATTCAAATAGTTGTAAACATAATGGTACCCAAATAGAAATAATAAAAGCACAAATCTTGAAACAGACGACGATTAATGGATTTCTCCTCTTCAGATTGGTAGAAGAACACACAAAAGGATTAATGAATATTAAGATTATGACGCAAAGTACAATCTTTGTCTGGAGCTTACCTTGAAACGTAAGTATCCAAAAACTTTAACCATAGGCAAAAATTCCACAATTTTTTTTCAACAAGGAAGAAAGGCATTGTTGAAGTGAGTCTCCTAATTAATCAAGGAGATTTATTTCCTTGATTAATTAAGGGATTTACTTTCCTATTTTATATAATTGATAAATCTTTGTATAATTAGGAGATACTTTCCTAATTCTTTCCTGTATCTAATTCCTTGTATAGCACCCTTGTAAACTCTTTATATATACCTCCTTATGGAGAAGAATAAAATTATCTGAACATATTGAAAACCCGTATTCATGTTTTAGCATGGTATCAGAGCCAAGTAGTTCGTGCCTCACTCTTTGGTGCAAATATGCCTAGGTCCTTTTGGGGAGAGGCCGTCCTCTCTGCCGCATACCTTATAAATCGGATTCCCTCCAGTATCCTCTAGTTCAAAACCCCCCTTGAAACACTCCACCACCATACCCAAATACCTCCAACCCAAAACCTGGAACCCCGCACTTTTGGTTGTGTGGTGTTTGTCCACTTACATGATCACCAACGCAGCAAATTGGATCCCCGCGCCGACAAGTGTGTTTTCATTGGTTATGCCCCTCATCAGAAAGGTTACCGGTGTTATCATCCTCCTAGTCAGAAGGTTTATACTTCGATGGATGTTGTGTTCCGGGAACACGAGATCTATTTTTCAGATGCACAGCAGGACACTTCTCCAATTTCAGATTTTTTCCCTTCAGCCGGTTTTCCAGATTCGTTCCAGACTCAAAATGACCAGTCGCAGACCTCTAGCGACCGGTCGCTCGACGAAAAAGACCGGTCGCCAGATGAAAACGACCGGTCGCAAACGACTCTGCCTGAAAGCGACCGGTCGCATTCCTCTCACGACCGGTCGCCCCGCACGTCGCAACGCAGTCCACGACTCTGTCTGAAAGCCACCGGTCGCCTGATCCTAACGACCGGTCGCTCCCCCCAGTTTTTTCTGAAGTTGTTCCGCTTCAGTCCGATCCCAGCCATCACACTCAGGAAGAGAGAATTGAAGAGTTTGTGCCTGCTCCGGAGAATTCTTCAGCTCCAGTACCACACCAATCACCTGCTGAGGACGTCATTCAGGTAACTTCTCTACCTGAAACTGATAACATTAATGAAATAACTGATTGCATTTCAGAAGGCGCAGAGCCTACATATCAAATTCCAGAAAGGAAGAATCGGGGTAAACCCCCAGTTCACTACGAAGCAGATCTCAATGCAAAAGGGAAATACCCATCAACAATTATGTATCCCTCACCAGATTATCTGAATCACGGGTACACTTTGTGAAGCAATTAGCCGACATACCTGTTCCCAACAGTGTAACTGAAGCACTAGAAGACCCAAAATGGAAAGAAGCCATGAATGAAGAAATGCGAGCTCTCCAGAAGAATGGCACATGGGAACTCGTGCCATTACCTCATGGAAAGAAGACAGTGGGATGCAGGTGGATCTATACTGTGAAACTCAAGGCAGATGGATCAATTGAAAGATATAAAGCTAGATTGGTGGCAAAGGGATACACACAGAGATATGGGATAGACTACCAAGAAACCTTTGCCCCAGTAGCCAAGATCAAAACTATCAGAGTCCTCTTGTCTCTAGCAGCAAATCTCGAATGGCCATTACATCAGTTTGATGTAAAGAATGCATTCTTACATGGAGACCTGGAAGAAGAAGTATATATGGACTTACCACCAGGATGAAACTTCACTCATGACAAGGAGAATCAAGTTTGCAAACTCAGAAAGTCACTGTATGGGTTGAAGCAATCCCCCAGAGCATGGTTTGGCAGATTCACTAAATCCATGAAGAATTTTGGATATATACAAAGTAATGCAGATCACACCTTATTCTTGAAGCGTGATGGAAGAAATCTTACTGCATTAATTGTGTATGTGGATGATATAGTCGTAACTGGAAACGACACAGGAGAGCAAATAAAACTGCAGAAGTATTTGTCTCAGGAATTTGAGATGAAGGATTTAGGTGATCTGAAGTATTTTCTAGGAATTGAAGTAGCCAGATCCACAACTGGTATATGTCTGTCTCAAAGGAAGTATGTATTAGATCTACTCACTGAAACAGGAATGCTTGGATGCAAACCTGCTGATACACCCATCGACATGAATCACAAGTTATGTGAAGACATGGATCAAGAACCAACCAATAAGGAACAGTACCAACGCCTTGTTGGAAGGTTGATATATTTAGCCCACACAAGACCAGATATTGCATATGCTGTGAGTGTGGTTAGTCAGTTTATGCATTCACCCAATGTGTCACATAGGAATGCAGTTGATCGGATCTTTGATCGGTTCATAATTGTATATCATTTTGTACCCTTCTAGCTTATGATTTGGTTATGTTTTTTAGTTAAACTTGTTCTTTTAATCCTTTTTGTGTTTATCTTTCAGTTCATTGAGCTTTAGGTAATAATGATGGCTTTAGAGAGCATAATTCATGCAATTCAAGCATGTTAAGGCTTAATTTGGATGAATGGATGAAGAGCTTAAAGACAAACTCATTTTGGCTACAGCCCCCTGCCAGTCCAGTTCCGTAGGTCATATTGAAAGCTTTGTTTCAACAACCTACATAGCTCTAATGAGGCCACATTCTTCATGAAAGTTGTTCCAATTGGTGTGTCCTATAACATATCCAAAATTCAGCCCCATTGGATAAATCTGGAGTCCGTTACCTAGCAAACACAGAACCATGCTCAGGATGGATCTTATCAGCGCGAAAAATGAGTTAGCAATTTGTTTCGGCCTTAACTTCTTCCTCCGACCTTGGATTGGCCCAAATAACATATGGCTGGAAAGAAGACATTCTGAACTTCAATTTAGAGTGCTTAAAGTCCTAATTTGATTAAGGGAAGCCCAAGTTGTAAGCCCTTGAAGTTTCTGGTCATGCTGACCTCAGCATGTGCTGGTTGGATGCTTGGTCATGGTGAGCTAGGTATGAGCTATCATTTCTGGTTGGAAGCTTGGTCATGGTGACATGAAGATGAGCTAGGGCTGCTGGTGGGATCTATTGGTGAAGTGCATCACCCAATTTAGATTTTCTAATACAAGTGCATCAACCATTTCAGATTTTATAAAACAAGTGTTGTATGCATTAGCCATATTGAATTCAGATTTTCACTTCCCCTAGGCCTATAAATAGGGAAGTTCTCTAAGCTTGTAAACACACCCCAAGGGGGGGAGCTCTCAAACACTTCTCTAGAGCTCCCTTCCCTTCTCTCCCTCAAATTCTCTTAGTTTCTCTTTCTAGTTTTCAATTGTTATAATGAGATCTTTGTGCTGAAATTTTCCTTTAAGTCTTTCCAAGTTCTACTTTAATTTTCATTGTTATGTAAATTCTTTTCTTTAGTTTCAAGTTTGATTAGTTTCCAAGTTTCAATTATGATTTTTGTTCTTATTCATTATGCTTATAAGTTAATATGCTAGTTTGAATGATTGATCACCATTTAGGCTTGCATGTTAGCTATCTTGGTTTGAATTAAGAGTAGACACCATACTTTAATTCGAATTGAACTATGAATAGGAAGAGTATGTATGGACATTCGACAACAGGGATTAGATACATGCTTGGTTGTTTAAATTGTTCTTCTATGCTTAATGGGTTCCTAATGCTTAATTTTAGGTTAGACAACAAATGATCAAATTAGGGAATTAGGAACACAAGGTTATGACCACACACCATGGCTTAATCATACATTAGCTAGAATCAATCCGTTAATCTAATTGAACTTGGGAACTTATCTGCTTGAGTTAGTTATTTTCTTTCTTCCTTGTTTTATTTATTTCCCTTCTTTTTCATTTCTGTTTTGTGTAGGGAAAATGAATTGAATCATTCAATCACCAATCCTCGTGGGATCGACCTCGCACTTACATACGCTATACTACCGAACGGCTTGTGCACTTGCGAGTATCACAAGTTGAGGATGCAGCTGAATCCATTTTGGTGCAGCTGTATCTACGCAACAAGTTTTTGGCGCCGTTGCCGGGGATTGGCAACATAGTTTGGTTCTATTTCTTTTCCCTACTTGTTTTATTTTTATTTTTCATTTTCATGTTCTTCTAAACAATTTCAAGTTTTAAAGTTAATGATGTTAATGGACCAGTTGTGTTTGTAGTCCAACAGAAAAGGACAATTGCCCAACAAGCAAGAGAACTGGGTTTAAGTCCCAGCTTACACAACCCATTGATGCTTGTTGCTTTGAAGCATGGAATTGGATGTGTGTTGATATTCCTTTTCAATTTAGTTTTTATTTCCTAATCCTTTTAATTCCATTTCAAGTTTGTGTGTTTGTTTTAGAAATTTATGACAGGTTAATAAAGAGGGAGAAAGAAGGCAATTTCAAAGATAGGAAGTGTGGAGTAGTGGGAGAAGTCGCGACCTCCAAATGCATCACGCTCGACCTAATCGCTTCAAGGGGAAGTATTTCGATCCTTTCTCTTTACTTGTTTTGTTTTTATTTTAGTAATTTTAAGTTTATGTTTCTTTTATATAAAAAAAAAAAAAAATTAAAAAGATTTTTTATATGAGCTGACTCGTGGTAACTCCAGTGAGCGTCTCCGTCAATACAGTGTCTAGGAGTTCTTTAGGCGACACCTTCGGTGTCTAAGAAGTTTGGGTTTTAAGCGGGACCATTGTGACCCCTCCAACCTTCCCGGATCCCCTGGCTGTGTTTTCTGAGGCCCTTAACTGGTCATCCTTGAGTTACTTGTATATTTGTGCGTTTTAATAAATTAAAAAAATATATATTCAATTTGCAATTTGAAACCTCTCGTTTTTCTTTTCTGTTTCTTTTCTTTGAGTCATTTTCAGTTTTCCTTCCCACACCAATGATAAATCTTGAGTCTAACTTCTAATATGGCTCTTAGGAATTTGATAAGCATTGTATTAGGTCTGAATCTTATTCTTTTGCTAGCTAAGTCTCACATAATTATTCTTGAGCTTTCTATGCACCTAAGCCATGACTATACACCTCTTGCATGTCTTACCCAATTGTATGCATTTTTTTGCTTGTGTGATTCACTGGAATGTTAAGTTATAACTAAGATATGATTTAGGCCATCTTTGTTAAGCCTCCTTCTTTTTCCTCCATCAACCCATACAATACATATTCCATTGTAAACCCTTTTGTGCCCAAACACTTAGCCATTTCTTTCTATCACCTTATCATCCATTAAACATCCTACCATCTAGGGGACATGTAGAGTATGATTGTATTTGAGATTGTAATGTATTCAAGGCAATAAATGAGCTATAAAAAAAAAAATCAAAAGAAAAAGAGAAAAGAAGTGTGGCCAATGTAGTCACGACCCTAGGGTGATATAAGGAGAAATCAAGGTGATCTAGGGTAAAGAGCCGCAAAATTGGGCCAAATTTTATACAAAGTGTGTAAATGTCAAAATCAAATTTTGAAGTGATTCAATTGCAAAATCTGGTGTTGTGAGCTTTTCAATTTATGTGCCTTACATTTCAAATGTCAATGATCTTGTTTATATGACATGCTCTACTTTGTTCCTTAGACTTTGTATTTCAATATCCATTCCTTTTCTAACCATTACATTACATCCATGAGTAAAGTCCTATTGATTTTGGTTTAGCTTGGCAAACTTGTGTTCATTCTTGCAAGAATTCATATCGTTGTTTGAGAAGCATGAGTTGTATCTTCATGGCTACTTCACACACACACACACCTTGAGCATGATTTTTGTGAGATTGTGGTGGCACTTGAATAATGTTTAGAACTTCCTTAGTGCTTGTTTTGTTCCTTGTTGAGCCATGTCTATGAAGTTTAAAATTTCTGTCTGGTTGGAAGGTTAACGTTTTTTTTTTTTGTTTTTTTTTTGTTTTTCTTAAGGACTAACAAATCTATTAAGTTTTCTAACCACTTTGTTTTGTAGAGTTAGAAAAACGTTTGTGGGTATCGTATCTGTTAAACCCTCAGGAGACACAACTCCTCCTACTTGGGATGCCTAGAGGTTTAAAGGCTTGTTGCATACGCTCAATGCAATCGAGTTACCTACGAAAGTGGTCTAGTTAACTTCTTATTTTGTTTTATTTTTCTTCGTTTTCCTTTTGTTTTGCTTGAGGACTAGCAAAATCTAGGTTTGGGGGTATTTGATCGGTTCATAATTGTATATCATTTTGTACCCTTCTAGCTTATGATTTGGTTATGTTTTTTAGTTAAACTTGTTCTTTTAATCCTTTTTGTGTTTATCTTTCAGTTCATTGAGCTTTAGGTAATAATGATGGCTTTAGAGAGCATAATTCATGCAATTCAAGCATGTTAAGGCTTAATTTGGATGAATGGATGAAGAGCTTAAAGACAAACTCATTTTGGCTACAGCCCCCTGCCAGTCCAGTTCCGTAGGTCATATTGAAAGCTTTGTTTCAACAACCTACATAGCTCTAATGAGGCCACATTCTTCATGAAAGTTGTTCCAATTGGTGTGTCCTATAACATATCCAAAATTCAGCCCCATTGGATAAATCTGGAGTCCGTTACCTAGCAAACACAGAACCATGCTCAGGATGGATCTTATCAGCGCGAAAAATGAGTTAGCAATTTGTTTCGGCCTTAACTTCTTCCTCCGACCTTGGATTGGCCCAAATAACATATGGCTGGAAAGAAGACATTCTGAACTTCAATTTAGAGTGCTTAAAGTCCTAATTTGATTAAGGGAAGCCCAAGTTGTAAGCCCTTGAAGTTTCTGGTCATGCTGACCTCAGCATGTGCTGGTTGGATGCTTGGTCATGGTGAGCTAGGTATGAGCTATCATTTCTGGTTGGAAGCTTGGTCATGGTGACATGAAGATGAGCTAGGGCTGCTGGTGGGATCTATTGGTGAAGTGCATCACCCAATTTAGATTTTCTAATACAAGTGCATCAACCATTTCAGATTTTATAAAACAAGTGTTGTATGCATTAGCCATATTGAATTCAGATTTTCA
The DNA here is from genome assembly GCF_965620075.1 of Prunus avium. Taxonomy (NCBI): domain Eukaryota; kingdom Viridiplantae; phylum Streptophyta; class Magnoliopsida; order Rosales; family Rosaceae; genus Prunus; species Prunus avium. Next base: position 615,288 of record NC_142289.1, read on the forward strand.
CTTCCCCTAGGCCTATAAATAGGGAAGTTCTCTAAGCTTGTAAACACACCCCAAGGGGGGGAGCTCTCAAACACTTCTCTAGAGCTCCCTTCCCTTCTCTCCCTCAAATTCTCTTAGTTTCTCTTTCTAGTTTTCAATTGTTATAATGAGATCTTTGTGCTGAAATTTTCCTTTAAGTCTTTCCAAGTTCTACTTTAATTTTCATTGTTATGTAAATTCTTTTCTTTAGTTTCAAGTTTGATTAGTTTCCAAGTTTCAATTATGATTTTTGTTCTTATTCATTATGCTTATAAGTTAATATGCTAGTTTGAATGATTGATCACCATTTAGGCTTGCATGTTAGCTATCTTGGTTTGAATTAAGAGTAGACACCATACTTTAATTCGAATTGAACTATGAATAGGAAGAGTATGTATGGACATTCGACAACAGGGATTAGATACATGCTTGGTTGTTTAAATTGTTCTTCTATGCTTAATGGGTTCCTAATGCTTAATTTTAGGTTAGACAACAAATGATCAAATTAGGGAATTAGGAACACAAGGTTATGACCACACACCATGGCTTAATCATACATTAGCTAGAATCAATCCGTTAATCTAATTGAACTTGGGAACTTATCTGCTTGAGTTAGTTATTTTCTTTCTTCCTTGTTTTATTTATTTCCCTTCTTTTTCATTTCTGTTTTGTGTAGGGAAAATGAATTGAATCATTCAATCACCAATCCTCGTGGGATCGACCTCGCACTTACATACGCTATACTACCGAACGGCTTGTGCACTTGCGAGTATCACAAGTTGAGGATGCAGCTGAATCCATTTTGGTGCAGCTGTATCTACGCAACAATCTTAAGATACTTAAAGTCAGCACCTGGGAAAGGATTAATGTTCTCAAAAAATAGAGATCTCGAAGTTGTGGGATATACAGATGCTGATTGGGCTAGGGGTGGGCACGGTTCGGTACGGTACGGTATTGGGCTCGTACCGCTACCGATACCGGAAATTAAAACCGGTATGGTTCGGTATGGGATTATGGTTTGCCAAAGTTGGTACCGTACCATACCATACCGAATCGGTATCGGTATGGTACGGTACCATTTCGGTATTCAAAATGACAAAACTCATAAATGAACCAATTGAATATTCAACCTATGAATTCACCAAAGATTCAAAGATTCAACAAATTCAACATCCAAATTCTAATCAACCAAATTAATATACATCAACAAATTCAATATCCAAATCAACCAAATCAATATCCAAATCAACCAAATCAATATTCATCAACAAATTCAACATCCAAATCCTAATCAACCACTGTGGTGGTGCTGATGTTGCCGTTGAAGAAATAGCAAGCCCACTGTTCTCCTTATGCTTGCTTGATTGAGACTGTATGACAAGAATTAACAAAATCAAAATAAACCCCAATCATTTCAGTTTCTGCTTCACATGCATTCTTTCCAACATATTTAATCAATTCAGCAACAATTCATCAATTCAGCAACAATTTCATCAAAATAAATGTAGATATTGTCCTAATTCATCAATTCAGCAACAATTCATAAATACCGAACCCAACATACATATATCTAGGGCTGGGCATACATAAATACGACACAAATATATCTAGGGTTGGGCATCTATTCAGCAACAATTCATAAATATGCCAATTCATCATTCATCAATTCAGCAACAATTCATAAATTCCAGACATCAATTCATCAATTCATCAATTCATCAATGCAAATCAAAAGCTTATTATCAAAAGTTTCAATTCCAGCCAGAGAATTTGTTGAACATAAACTTACCATTTGAGTTTGAGTCTTCGATTTGGGGCTTCCAGTTCCAGATAGAGAGAGTGATCGAGAGGAGCAGGCTTCGTCGATTTGGGGCTTCCAGACAGATTGATAGATCAACAGGTCATCAATTTGGGGCTTCAAAGACAGAGAGAGAAAGATCGAGAGAATGAGACAGAGAGAGATCGAGAGAGAGAGAGACAGAGATCGAGTCGAGAGAGAGAGACAGAGATTGAATCGAGAGTGGGACAGAGATCGAGAGATCGATCAAATTCGAGAGATTGAGTGAGTGAGACAGAGATCGTGAGAGTGAGAGAGTGAGAAAGAGACAGAGATCCAAGGGTTTGGCCTGGTTCGATCGATCAAGGGCGACTGAGAAAGATCGAGAGTTTGATAGAAAGAGAGAGCTGGCTGGGAGTGGGAGGAGAGTTTGAGAGTCTGGGTCTGAGTGAGAGAGATCGAGTGTTGTCGAGAGTGAAAAAACTTGCGTGTATTTTTGTTTAGGGTTACTATTCGGTACGGTACGGTGGCATACAGTGGCTGATATTTGATACCGCACCCGTGTCATACAAGTGTGGTACGGTACGGTATGATACCGTTTTAATTCGGTAGGAGTTCGGTACGGTATTATATGGTATGGTATGACACGGTATTGACACGGTTTCGGTATATACGGTATAGATGCCCAACCCTAGATTGGGCTGGCTCTATTACTGATAGACGTTCTACTTCAGGTTACTTCACGTTTGTGGGAGGTAACCTAGTCACTTGGCGGAGTAAGAAACAAAATGTAGTTTCTCGGTCTAGTGCTGAACCAGAGTATCGAGGAATGGCTCACGGAGTTTGTGAATTACTATGGATCAGAAGATTGTTGACAGAATTGGGTTTCAAGCCAAAAAAAAAAACCAATGGAGTTACATTGTGATAACAAATCAGCCATCGATATTGCTCATAATCCAGTTCAACATGATCGAACTAAACATGTTGAGGTGGATAGACATTTTATCAAGGAAAAAATTGAGAAGAAGATCATTCGCCTACCATTCGTAAAATCAGAAGATCAATTGGCAGATATCTTAACCAAAACTGTTTGTGGAAGAGTATTTCATGACTCACTTACCAAGTTGGGCATTGGTGACGTATATGCACCAACTTGAGGAGGAGTGTTGAAGTGAGTCTCCTAATTAATCAAGGAGATTTATTTCCTTGATTAATTAAGGGATTTACTTTCCTATTTTATATAATTGATAAATCTTTGTATAATTAGGAGATACTTTCCTAATTCTTTCCTGTATCTAATTCCTTGTATAGCACCCTTGTAAACTCTTTATATATACCTCCTTATGGAGAAGAATAAAATTATCTGAACATATTGAAAACCCGTATTCATATTTTAGCAGGCATCAGTGTCCAAGTAACTGACTTAACTGAAAATGAACCATCTGGAGCAGGGCTCCAAATAAATTTGCCCTCAACACGACAGAACAAGAATATAGGCCACAAAAATATACTTGAGGAGAATAATGGCCTTCTTTATACTAAGATTGTTTGTTAACTTGTATTATTACACTTGAACCAGGAGATCATATGACTAGATTGTCTCATGAATCAAATTCAAATTTTTAATGACTTTTATAGAGTTTAAAAGTGTGGAGGTATTCAATTTAGATTTTTAAAGAGTTAATAAAAGTTTAGTGGTATTCAATTGTGACTTTCAAAAAATAGTTAAAAGTATTGGTATCCAGTTGTGACTTTTAAAAAGCCTTTAAAAGTTTGGTGGTATCCAAAAAGTTAATGATTTTTAAAAAGCTTATTAAATTAATGACTTTTCCATACTTTTAAGGCTAATTGTTAAGAGCAAAAGTCTTGCTAATTTCCTAGTGATTTTGATTAACTCTATGAAAGTATTTAAGAATTCGTCAACTCCATGAGAGTCACTCACTTAAAGTAAGTTTCCCTCCAACCGACAAGAGATTGTCTTCCTACCTCGCACACTTATCTTTTGCTAATTAGCATTAACCACACCAATTAATTCCCTTGTAAGTACTAGAGTTTCTTTAGTGAGAATACTTTGGCCCGTTTGGTTCATGGGAAAAGAGGCTTGGAATGGAAAATCAATTGCTTTCTCATGTTTGGTAAGTCCAGGCATGAGAAATAGTTGCTTTGCACATAGGAGTGGAAAGTGAAACCCTCCTCTCAACTTGGATTTTGATTTCCCTCGTCATAGAAAAGTTTGGGAAAATGAGTCAATATTAAATGCACATTTTTCATGATCATTGTGTCCCTATTAATAATTTAGAATTACAATATATCATTAAATGCTTTCTTTTTTTATATAATTTAATATTAGTATAATTGAAAAATTATACAAACGTAGTTTTCCATTCCTACTCAAAACAAACATGGGAAAATAAATGAAGTGATATCTCCCGGTTACTTTCCCGGCATTACCAAACGTTGGAAAGGGTACAGGTCTCAAGATGAACCAGTTGAACAAGCATACAGAATTCTGGGTCTCCTCCTCTTATACGTAAATGTATAACAAGCATAGAGGCTTTTGGGTTTCCTTCTCTTATATGTTAACATAGAAGAAGCGTTGAGGTTTTTGGGCCTTCTCTTCTTGTATGTTAACACATAGCGATCAAGAGTGCTCCTTTTCCTATACTTGAAATAAAAGGGATCAACCTTTGCTCCTTTGGCGTGGAAATACGGATACATTCCTCTTGTTTACAGAAAGTTGGAGACTCAAGTCAACACCATTGGAGCAGCTCACTTCTCCTTCCTTCAAGGGCCCATCATCATCAACAGCAGCATCCTCATCCCTCCTACTGTTTGAGCCCTCTTCGCCACCAAAGGCATCATCAATTTCCCCGTCATCCACCAGACCAACTCTTCTCTTTCCAGTCCTCCGAGCCTTCCTATTGCTCACAACCCCTCTCCACTTGACCAGCGACTCCGGAATCCGGCAATCGGCGCAGAACGAAAACTCCATGGCCGAAGAAGAATCGGGCAAGAGCACAACGCTTTGGTACTCGGAATCGCAATGCCTGTGGACTCTCCGGTTACACTGGCGGCAAGAGAAAGATTCTTGCGACGACGAAGTGGAGACGCAATAGGAGCAGAGCTCCGAGGACTCGACGCGAGAGAAGCATTTCTTGCAGAGAAGGACGATGCGCCACTCGCTAGACAGGACGTGAAGCTTGCTCTTGGCATTGGCGTTGGCAATGTCGACTCTCAGGTGGCACTAATGGCACTTTGACGCATTTGGGGTGTTTGTTATTAGCGTTAGGGTTCAATTCTGGAATCTATTCACTGTAGTTGGCGCGAAACGACGCCGTCAAAGAGGAAATGAAATGAAAAATAAAATGTGGAATTGAAAATAGCCGCCGAGGGAGGGGGCGCAGGAGAAGAGCAGGTAGTGAATCCATGGACGGTGTCGGCCAAAGGTGGCGGGAAAATCAACTACGACAAGCTCATTGACCAGTCGCTCGTCGACCGTATCCACCGCCTCACCTCACGTGCTCCCCACGTGTTCCCCCGCCGCGGCGTCTTCTTCGCCCACAGGTCTCTCTCTCTCGTTGTCTTCGGTTTTCAATCATTATAAATTTGATATTTTTAAACAAAAAAAATACAGAAGTGAAGTTGATAGTGGACTGTATGCGAGTGCAGGGACTTGAATGAAATTCTTGATGCTTATGAGAGAGGAGAGAAGTTCTATTTGTAGAAGACCTTCCTCAGAGGCATTGCATTTCGTTCATCTTATCCCCTTCATGTTCACTAAGTACCTTGCTTTCTGCTTATCTTTTTGTGGCTAGGGTTTAAGAGACAGATGATGAGACTGCTATGTACACACTCATATGTATATATGCATATATAATCAGTGTCTTTGTATAGTAAATTAGTGAATAGTTATCACCGAATGCTTTTTGCAGATATTTGCAAGAGGCCTTAAGGTTCCTCTTGTTATTCAACTTACTGATGATGAGAAATGCATGTGGAAAAATCTGACCGTGGAAGAGAGCCAGAGACTCGCCAGGGAGAATGCCAAAGACATTATTGCCTGTGGTTTTGACGTAACAAGAACCTTCATCTTCTCGGATTTTGATTATGTTGGTGGGTAAGTAACACATATGTATGTTTAATTCCATTACTAATTTAATACTTCTGAATGTCGACATGTTGTTGAGTTTGTGTTTCAATTTTTTATCAATGGCCTAGAGTGTGCTATGCAAGTCTTTATTTACTTTTCTGCCCAAGTTGAAGGGGTTTGAGATTTTGGGATTCTATGCAAGCCTCTTTTTTTAATAGGAAAATCTTGTTGGCTTTAAATCCTGAGTTTCTTAATGAATTTACGTCAAAGGGCCTCATGAATTTAAAGTTAATGTTGGATGTTCCACCAAGTGATCACCATATGAGATGCAAACTACTTGACAAGCTTCGATGGGGACCCTTCTGTTTTCAAACTTTGATAGGGACGTGATTCTATCATTCATGTAAGTTTGTGTTATAACACTTGCTGACTGATTTTATGTTTAATTTTCTATGCAGTCCTACAAGAACATGGTGAAGGTTGGAAAGTGTGTCAAATATAATAAGTTGATTTGCAATCTTTTCCCTATGGAGCATTATTTTCTGTACTGATTTTCCTTCCTTTTATAGATATTTTGTGTACCTCTTTATTTGACTTTCTGTAATCATCTATCCATGTTGTTGGAATTTTTGGTTTCACCTGGGAAGATCATATAGGAAAAGTTTTCCACCTGTGCAGGTATTTTCCTTGGCTATGCTGCTTATGATAGTGAATCATGTAATTTTTGTTTGTTGTTTCTGATTAGTTCCATAAAAATAGTGAAGCTAATATTTATTCTGTTTTTTATACTTTCATGAAACATCACCTCTTGTAAGTTTGATTAAGCTCATAAGCGCTTATTCTTTCCTTTGAGCTCTTATGGTTGACACTCTGCCAGTCAACTGTAACTGGAAAAGAAACAAAACCTTGCTTAGTCCAAGTCTAAGCTCCATCAAGATTTTTTTTTTCTTTTCTAAAACCTCCATTTGTTCTGTTTCTTTGATGTGACTGTGTAAGATAGCATATGGATGTGAGAGTATGCTGAAAACATATTAAGGAGATCCAATGTGGTTATGTGTTAATGCAGGCAGTTCCATCATTTCCAAGTTCCTTTCCACATCTTTTGGTGGCCAAGACAATCTTCGTTGCTTAATTCCCTGCACGATTGACCAGGTATAAATGATATGAATGATTCTCAGAGCATGAAATGTTAACTAATGCTTGAAAGTGGTCAAGTTTTTTTAGTTATTATAGATTTGTATAGTTTATGTGCCCATGATAGCAGTGTACAGTAAATTTATGTTAGTATTATTGTGCAAGTTCTGTTACTATTCAGGAGAACATATATTGGTTACTTTCTGGGAGAATTTTTCCTTTTTTATATGCTATGAATGAAATATGAGGGTTAGTGTTTTTCTTTTTCCAGGCAAAATTTGTAGGGAACCACCTCACCTTTAAACATAACACCTTTTGAGAGGATAAAACATGGAGACTGGGATGATTGTAGTTTTAGCAACTTTGTGTGCTCATTTGTTTTAGTGAACGCTGTTTTTCTTATTTTCCTTTATTTACTAATACCATGCTATATTGGTTCGCGATTTGTCCAGGATCCTTATTTTAGAATGACACAAGATAAATTTACTCTTGTCCAAGATCCTATATTATAGGTTTTGTTGTTTAATCGAGGTTTTTTCCTCTTGATTATCAATACAATGTTTCTATTCAAAAAAAAAAAAAAAAGAATGACACGAGATGTCGCTCCACGGATTGGATATCAGAAATCTGCATTGATTGAGTCTTCTTTCTTCCCTGCCATGTAGGTACTTTATGGTTTTGGCGCTGAATACATGTGTGCTAGTTAAAGTGGTTCCTAAGTTTTTAAAAAGGGATAAGAAAGATACGATATAATTTAGTTGATGATTTTTATGCAGAATCTGGCTTTCTGTACTTGTTTGGCTGTTTATTTTTCTGATTTTTGTCTTTTATTGGACCAATGATTTTGCACTAGAGACTGTTCTGTTTCATTTGACCAATGTTTTCCGGTGGGGGTGCTAAATTTTGATGTTTGCAGATACGTTTAGGCCCTAATGTGGATTTTGAAGACACCTACATGAATATATAATTGTTCACAAGGACCATAATTTATATAAAAAAAACGTTGATTATTGTAACATGAATATTCAGCTTTAAAATTGTACAAGTAATTGCTGGTGAAACTGGTCATGCCAGAATTGGATGATGTGGTATGCATGTGTTTGCTGATATATTTCCCGGAATGTGGATACTTGCAGGGAGAGACCGGTAAAATGTCGCCCAGTGATCCAAATTCTGCCATTTATGTAACTGTTTCTGCAAAGTAAATTAAGAACAAGGTTTGCGTTTGCTGTTGCTGTGGGTTTATTTGTACAACCTTTGTATTTACTAAGACTCTTACACACTCATTATCGATGTTCTTTTATGCTAAGGCCAAATTCTTTAATTGATGCAAGGTGGCAAAGTGTAACCTTTTAAATTTTCTGTGAAAAACATGCTTCTCTATTTCTTCAAATAGCTGTCTTCCCTTTCCAAAACCAGTATCTCCTCGTCTTAGCCTTCCAACACCACCAAACCGTAGTTTCACAGTGCCAAATGTTTCTACCTGAAATCACAGAGTCCAAATGGTCCGAAAATTCTTCAGGATTAACAAAATAAAGAATTTTGTGTGCATGTGCAGATAAACAGGTATGCATTTTCTGGTGGACAAGATTCAATAGAGAAACAAAGAGAGCTTGGAGCAAATCTCGAGGTATTTGAATTGTCTCACATGTTAGTAATGGAAATTTGTCCTCCCCATTTGGTTTGAGAGTGTTATTTGTTGCTGGATCTACTACCTTCTCTTCTCATTATAGATTGTCCAAGCGAGAAAAACAATTCTGCTCATCTGTCTGCACTTACATGCCAATTTGATTCATGTCTTATAAGATTTGTCTGTCAGTACTTGGTGCGTTGTAACTAATTGAGGAATGATTTTATCTTCTGGTCATTATTCAGGTAGATTTACCATTCAAATATCTCAGTTTTTTCGTGGATGATGATGCTAAACTCGAAGCGATAAGGAAGGTGAGACTGGTATCCTAATGAGCTTACTTGTTTTTTTTCAAAATCAATAAAAAAAATTTATCAGTACAAATGATGCCTGCTTTTTTTGCTAATTCACTTTGGGTACTATTAGGAGTACGGTGCAGGATGCGTGCTAACAGGTGAAGTTAAGCAACTGCTTATTCAAGTTTTGACTGAACTAGTTGAAAGACATCGTAGGGCTAGGGCTGCTGTGACTGATGAGGTAAGCTTCTGAGGCTAAGGATTGATCGTTCTATAGATTGTTATTTGTCACTGCTGATTCTGGCCTCCCATGTAGATTTTGAAAGATGCTTGTTGGCACATGGCATTGAAAGCAAACATTTTGAATTATGTGGAATCTCAGTTGACTTAGAAGGAATGATGGAATGTTTTTGCATATTTTTCAGATGGTGGATGCATTTATGGCAGTGAGGCCCCTACCCAATATGTTCAGCTAAAGTTGAGGCAGGGAGAAATTTACACACATCTATGAATATTTATCTTACAAATTGTGTTAACTGTCATCTGTTAGTCTGGATAGTACTCTTCAAATTTAGATTTAGACACAAAAGTTGTGATGGTATCTGCGACAATATTTTTGTAACAGTCATTAATTGAAACCCAATTTGAGCTGAGCGCAATGGTTTTAAGTTTGGTTTTGTATGATATTGTGCCCTAAAGTACTGTATCTGCAGATAGTTTTGAATGATAGCTGTATTTTTCACATCTATTGTAAGGTTAATGTAAGGGAGGAAACAGTTGTGGGCAAAAATAATTATTGAAACCTTAAAATGCAAAAATTCATTCATAAAGCCCCAAAATGGGAAAATTCATCAACGAAACCTTGAACTACTATAATTCAATCATGAAACCTCAAAATACATTTATCATTGAAACCCTTAAATGCAAAAATCATTGTGTTTTTCTATATCTTTGGTAATGGTAATTTAGGAGATGATCAATTGCACTTTTTGGAATGGATTCGGCAATTGAAAATTCATTACCGACACCCCAAAATGAGAAAATTCATTCCCGAAACCCCAAAATGCAAAAATTTATCAGCAAAATTCTGAAATGTGAAAATTCATTAGTGAAACCCCTAAAATACGAAAATTCATTCATCAAACCCAAAATGGAAAAGATGTCTATACGATTGATCAATCACCGATGGAACCTTTTAGGGCTCATTTGGTACACAGGATTGACTTGGACTGGCTTGGACTAAATTTAGTACCATGTTTGTTTTATCTAATCCTAGTCCTATATGGGATTGCTAATACTGGGCCCACCAAAAACACCTCCTTAGGATGGGACTACTAATCCCATGTGGAAGGGGAGGATTAGCTAGTCCCAATTCTCACCAATGTATAAAATGCATATATTATATTGTAAAATTAATAACATATATTATTATTATTAAACTTACTTACACATATACTATAATGTACATATATACATGTATATACACATAAATATATCATATATGTATATATATATATACGTACACATATATACATATATATATATATATATATATACACGTATATATACATATATGTGTATATATACATATATGTGTATATATATTATACCCATGTGTGTATTATAGTATACATATACACACATATATACACATATACATTATATATGTATTATATATATATTGTAATACACATATATACATGTATATACATGTATATATATATATATATATATATATGTATATATATATATATATATATATGTATGTATTATACCCATGTATATATTATAATATACATATATACACCTATATACACATATATTATATATGTATATTGTATGCATATATATACACATATGTTTATATTATTTATAATATACATATATACATGTATATACACATACATGTCACATATATTATAAAATACATATGTACACATACATAATACATGTATTTATACATATATACATATACATAGATAGTTTTGAAAAAAAAAAAAAAAATCTAGTCCTAGTCCAAGCATACACCAAATGCAGGATAAGTGTTATCCAACTTAGACCAAGCCAAGCCAAGCCAAGCCAGTCCCTAAGCATAGTCCAAGCCAAGACAGTCCTGTGTACCAAACGAGCCCTAGATGTTTAGGCCTGGACAATTATAATACAATCTAACAAGTGAAACAAATGCTCAAGAACATGTTCAAATGGCCATTACAACTTAGTCATGCTTTGGTGTAAATCCAGAAAACACAAAGATGCTGCCACTGTAAGCACATGATAAGTGGAAGGAATTGTGCCCAAAAAAAGAGGACTAAATCCTTATTTCGCAACTAAAATAGTTAATTAAAACATTACATTAACATTACAAACACACCACTGATACTACTGCATTTTTAGAACAAAGAAAGGATAAACGAACCAGAACAAAGGGGGAAGAAAGATTTTAACAAAAGCTAATTCAGTTCAACTTGGCAAGGTACATTTCTTTTGAGAATGTCCTAACATATGGCAGCGACCGCATTGAACAACTCTCTTTGGGCGCTTGAAGTTCTCTACACGAAGGACCTTCTTTTTGGGTCTTCCAGGTGGCCGCCGAGTCTTGGGTGGGCGTATTGTGATATCAACATTGGCACTTCCACCCTCTGTTCCCTCGCTTGGCTCCTTCCATAGGCTCTTATCTGGGATAGGATTAATCATCTGTGAATAGGACTCTCGGTAACTTGCTACTGTGAACCAAGGCTCAGCAAATAAATGGACATTGTGTCCACAAGACATAAGTGCAGCAGCAGCATGTGCACAAGGTAAACCATATATATGCCAACGGCGACATGAGCACACACGAGTTTGTATATCTACAATATTTGTCCGCTCAGTCGACACAATCTCAAATTCAACTTCATTTGCACGAAGTACTTGATAGCATCGAGCATCAGCCATTGCCTCCAAAACCCGCTTCTCAGCAGATGGTACTAATATTGATGCCCACCTCATTCCCATATCCCGACGATCATTATACCAAGATGATAACTGATGACGAATGTGCTCCATCATTTGCACAATAGGGAGCTCATGGCATTCAAGGGCCCAATTATACAACAACTCTGTAACACCCAGAGTAAAATGACCATATCTCACTCCTTCAAAATATGCGACAGCCCAAAGTTGGGGAGGGAAATGTTGAAACCATGGTATCACATCTTGCGAGATCTCTGCCATCTCTGCAATCTTGCTGTCAAATTCAACTGCAGTGAGAGCATAAACAGCATTCCAAAAGATATTCACCAACTTTGCATTCTTAAATGTGTCACGAAAATTTTCACTGACATAACGCAGACAAAAACCATGGAAGGCACTTGGAAAATGAGTTTCCACAGCCTCTACAACACCCCTTTGTCTTTCAGAGAGTATTGTTAGCCTAGGCATGTTGTCAGTGCTTACTCCAAGTAGTTTTCTCAATTCTGACATAAACCACATCCAATTTTCGTCACTTTCTACATCAACGATAGCTATTGCCAGTGGAAATAATGCATCATCAGCATCAACAGCTGCGGCACAAAGTAAGGAACCCAAGTATTTTCCTTTGAGGTGTGCTCTATCAAGTTCTAAAAGTGGCCTACAAGCATGTATAAAACCATAAATCGATGCACGGTAAGAAATAAAGAGACGGTGGAAGCAGTTTTCTTGTCCAATGGCAAAAACTGAAGCAATGCTTCCTGGGTTGGTTTTCCTTATTTGCTCACAGTATGCAGGAAGAAGGCGATACCCTTCTTCAAAAGTTCCATGAAGTGCTGCCATGCTACGCTCCTTACCACGCCAAGCTTGCATGTAAGAAACAGCAACTCCATGCTGATCACGGATATCTTGCAGGATCTCTTTTGGCTTATATCGTGGATTATCCCGAACCCGTGCTTCTACAGACCTAGCAACCCAACCTACAGATGCTTGCTGATGATGAAGGTTGAGAACTCCTTCACAAGTATGCTCACCATGCAGGGTTCTTACTGTGAAGGTTGGAACTCCCGGACATTTTGCTACATGAACACGCCATGGACAACCTTCTTTGGAGCACTTGGCTATAAAACGGCTACGATCTGATTTCACTATACGAAGATCAAAATGCTGTACTAGGGCAATATTCTTCAATCTTCTTCGGCAAGTTTCAACATCAGGAAATTCTTGCCCAATAGCTAAATCTAATACATATTCTGTCAAGCTAAGAGAAGTGTCTGGTGCAGGTAAAGAATGATCTTCCATGTATCCACGAGCAGTACCAGACGTGTCACATGATTCTAAGGGTTCTCCGCATCCTGAAAGGGATTGAAAATTCGCCAGAAAGGTATATTGTAAACACCTGCACCACAAGAAACCTCCTGTCATACATGGATACAGCAGTGGAAGGACAAAAGAACACGGAAGCAGCATTTGTGTGTAAGTGTGTGTGCATGTGACCACACCCATGCATAACTTGAAAAAACAGGAGACACAAATGGGAAGAATCATACCAGTACTAACTAATAAATAGTTATGAGGGGTGCTTCTGATATAGAATAGTAATTCAAGGTGTATCCTTTGGCTCTTTGGTGTTGATGAACTATATATCCTTTACATGAAAATATAAACTATTAACTCACCTGTGAGACAAAAGAAAACCCCATGAGCAAATTTTTCTTAATAACTGGTATCAATGTTTAAGCAAATGTGAAATGACAGCAAAACTCACTTATTGACCTAAATTTGAAATTTTAAGTCTAACATGTATTAAACTTACTTGTGTTGGACCCACATGCAACAAGCGATTCAAATGAGGATTACACCATTTTTAATGCAATTAACTGCACTAAAACTCCCTATCACTCTTGCTCTGACAGCAGAGTCAATTTGCATCTGCCACAGAATCTACGGATAACATAGTCACGCTATATAACACCTCGTTCCTTCTTCACCCATGACATCAATTTCCTCATACCCAGGCTGACGGCAAACACACAAGCCTTAAAGCATCGCTTAACAGTCTTATAGGAACTCCACGAGTTCCAATTCATTAGCCATCCAACACAATGCAGGTCGAATGAGAATCACCCTAAGACCAGACTCGACTGCACAAAATGGTAACGCTCACCAAAGCAGTCAATGTGACCATTTGAGACACTGGTGATTACTTAGTAGACAATGAACTGAGAAATCACGGATAACCCATTATACCATAACGGAAGCATTCTGCCCCAAAATGATTGCCAACTCAAACCCAAAACGAGAATTTTATAAAACGGAAATTATAAACCAGAGATTCCCAAAATTCCCTTTGAAACGAAAATTGGGATTCTCAGAACGCATCCACAGACTAAGCCACAGATCCCAATACCCCAAAAGGCTTTAATAATTAGGACTTTCACTAAGTGGGTTCTTCTCCTTTTGAATAATCATTGAACAAAATGATTTACTCACAATTACGTCAAAAGGGAAATCGACAGCTTCTGCCTTTTTTTTCATTTTAAGTAAGTGGTTTATTTGTGGGATGCGGTAGAAAATAAAAATGTAAGATTAAAATAGAAAAATAGAGAAGCAAAGAAGGAAGAAATGGCGGACCTGGTGGGTGAAAGTGGGATGCTGCTTCTGCGGAGCTGATGGTGCTTTCCGGTTTCGGGTCTTCTTCTTTCTAAGCTCTCGGAGTCTGGAAATTCGAGGGGATAGACCAAACTTGACAAAACCTTTTTTTCTTGTTTTTTCGTTTGGGTTTTACGACCCAATGACACATTTTCATTTCATCATCAACAAAACTGTCCTTATTTGTGTTCTCTCTCATTAAAATAAAAATAAAAAATAAAGAAAAAAACTACCTTATTTTGTTTGAAAAAATATTTTATTAAATCCTGACTTTATAAAAACGGTTTTTTTTCCTTGACAAAGATAATTCTATGTGACCTTAAAAATTTGTTTCGTATATTTTAATATAATTTCATTTTTATTATTTCCAATAAAAAATATCAGGGAAAAAAAAAGCCCTTTTTGATGCTAATCGCCTCTTCCTCTTTCCTCTTTCCTAGTTATTTATCTTCATCATAGCTGGGGCAAGGTGAGGGCTTTTCCAATTTCCAACAATGGTGACAAGTTGTTGAAAAATTAAAATTTATCAGAATGATTGGAGTTGGAAAACATAAAGTTAATTTGTGTGCTACTCCAAATATTTGGCGTCTTTACAAATCACAGTTTGAAACATACGAAGAAATAAATTAACATAAAAGTTGATATCATACCGTAGTTGAACCTACACCCTAGACAAGAGTAAGAAATAGGGAACACATACTAAGTTCAAACTCGATTCGTCACAAGTGTTTGGCTTTTTATATCACGAACACAAATGACAAATACCACAACAATGAAGCAATTGACCATCGACATGGCCAAGATTCATAAATGTCGATTGCGACAAATTACAATGTAGAGAACAAAGGCAACAGCTTTTTATTCTAAATTACACTAATAACTGAAAAAAGAAAAAGGTCTTTATGGATGCGATGAGATGGATCCATCTACTAGTCCTTGATTTTGGGCCTGATCTCAATCCCTTGAACAATGAGGCCACCCTTCCAATGACCACTGGTAACCTCCAAACAAGCCATCTCCAACTCCCCATCTCCTCCGTCTCCTCCTCCTTGGCAGAAGAACTCACCCATCTCGATCTCCAGCCAGCCGTCGTCTCTCTCTTTCGGATATTGGGCCTCGTTGATCTCTCTGGGCTGGGACGACTGATAGCCCAAAAACTGTCTCCTGTTGATTAGCCCAATACGCCTGGGCCCTGGCCCAAAGTGGTACGCTGCATTCTGCCCTCTTTCAGCGTCCAGAAAGACAGTGAGCCTGGTGGGCTCTTCTCCTCCAAGCATCCCAACCGAGACCTCCACAGGTTGGTGCTCAAATCCATAAGCGCCTGCAGTCGACTTGAATACAAGATAAGCTTTATATAGGGTTGATGGGGACAGCATCCGCCTACCAATTTTGCCACGGATTTCAAGCCAACACACACTGACAAGCTCTGCCACCTCCTCAAACCTGTTTGCTTATAATTATTAAATCTATTGTTTATGAAATAAATCCTTAAAAGAAAGAAAAAGAAAAGGAAAATAGAGAAATTTGACAGACCTGGAGTCGGGCAGAGAAATCCATTTCCAGTAGTGAGGAGTGTCAGCCCAGACAATCGAAAGCGCCCTTGCAGAGATCATATAGCATTTTTTTCCACTGCTTTTGTCCAGTGAAAAGCTCTGCACAATCATAATATTCATGTCAATAATAATGAATAACACTCTCACTCTCAGATGACCAAGGAAAAAGCTAAAAGCCCTCTAATTTGATTTCCATCTCTTTTTTCATATAGGATTACTTGTAGCATTTTGTTTTTGACTTGTAATCCTCTGTCTGTTTCATTACAATTTGGTCAAAATCTCCTGTATCACTTTTTGGTCGCATCTTAAAACATTCATATCATTATCAACAATGCAACCAAATCTTAATGTTCCCCAACCCAAAGGTCCCACCGCAAAACAGCAAAAGTCACGATCACGAATCAATCTATGATGATATTAATAAAAACAGAGGCATCTGTTTTAAACTTTTTTTGCAATAAAGCAAAAATTAAATAAACAAATCATCCACCGCCAAAAAAAAGTGAATAAATAAATCCTGTTCATATTCTGAAAAGTAAGAATTTTTGTTTTTGTGACTCAAAATATGGGGCATAATAGTGAAGTTACCATCTTGCCCTGCTCGATGAGGACCGGGTTGTCGCAGAGAGTGAGGTAAAGCTCCTTCTTGGATTTGGATTTGGAATTGGAATTGGAAGTGGAGGAATGGGAGGAAGGGTACGAAGGGGACGAAAAGACGGAAGAGGAGGGAGACTGTGCGGACAAGATCGTGTGTGTCTCGGGCGGAATGAATCTGTCCCAAACGGCGTCAGAGTCAGAGGCCGACTTGAAACTCCTCGAAACCGAAGACAGCCTGCACGCATCTCGAGGCGTCGTGAGCGAGACAACGTTGGCTATGCATCCTTCGGGCAAGTTCTGCAGATCTATGTGATCCACCGTGACCGTTCCGCAGCTGATTCTACCTTCTTCTTCTTTTTCTCCGCCACCGACACCGACACCGACGTCTGTTTTCTTTTGGCTTCCACCGCCTAAGATGAACTTGAACATTGTCTTCGTGTTCACTTGGGTATTTTGTTCTGCGTTTCTTTTGTCTCTTTTTTTTAGTAAGAGAGTGAAATGTATTGTTGTGACTCGTATGTTAAAAGTATGTTCTGTTTATAAACCTATTTATAGAGAGGAGAGCGCGCGACTCAGAGATAGAAAGAGGGGAAATCTTAGCTACTAAGTTTTTGGGCTCTCTCTCTCTCTCTCTCTCTCTCTCTCTCTGTGAAAAGCTGTCAGATCCTGGATATATCAACCACAAAATAATAATTGGTTAAAGCTAAATAAAAAGGTCATTTCTTTTTTTCCCATCCGAATCCATATTATTTATTTGATTCTTAACACCTTTTTTTTTTTTTTTTTGGGTAAAAAGATAGAAGAACATTCCACGTACAATGTTTTTTGGATGACAACCTTGCATGTAGAATGTTCACCCCAAAAAAAAAAAAAGAACTCCATAAAAATGCTGGGGTTTTTCTTTAATAATAATTTTAAAATTGAAGAAAGGATCAAATGCTTAACTTGCTAACAATTGTTACACTAGAAGGAAAATTGTTGTGAATAAATGCCTTAATTAAATTCATAGGTAAACATTATTTAATTAACATTCACCAACCATCTCTGTTCTTGAGGGCTTGTTTCCCAGTCTTTTGGGGCTGGTTTTTGGCTGATTTTGTTAGATCTGCTACTTGTGTAGTAGATCTAGTGTTGTTCTCTCTGTTTCGAAGGTGGAGCTGCTGATTTTGGTAGATCTACTTTTATTATGCTTGGGGATCACGAGGGATTAAGAGATGCTGTGATATTCTTTGGAATATCCGGGTGGAAGTTGAGCGGTAATGCCCTCCACTCTTGGGGTATTTCTTATCCCATGAAGTTTGAGAGTTTGTTCTCTGTCTTGATCTCTCTTAAGCACTGGTTGCTGTAGAAATTGGATCCTCATCATCTGTAACTCCTTGTTAGCTGGGTTTATTGTTGTATTTTTTTCTAACAATCATGTAATACTTGAGCTTAATTGGAATTGTTGTTACATTTTGTATTGCAAGAACCTCCTTTCAGGACTGTGTTCTTATTGTTGTAATCTGGGTTTGTGCCCTGTTTCTACAATTGAATTGCTACTGTTTCAACAAAAAAAAAAAATTAGGTGAGAATTAACGCAACAAAATTGATAATACAAAAGTTTGGTGGAAGAAGAAAATAATGACTTAAGTAACACATACGCATGGTGAATAAAGTTAAATATTTACGTGATGTTCACTCTGCTGCTCATCGTCCTACTCAACACTGAACAAGATTCTTAAATTTCAAAGACACACAACAAAATAAGATAATTAGGGTTTTTGAAATTTAGGGCACAAAAGATTACTAAGGAAGGATGAGGGCATGCCATGAATATGATGATGCATATGAGCATGTGATGTGCTCTTTTTGACGTGTCAAAGACCGACTTTCTATGTGTCAACTGCTTTGCTGCTGCATGTGATGTGCTCTCTCTAATTGCCGCCACACAACTCACAAAATCACTCCCTCCCTTCCAGACGAGTGATTGTTTGTACATGTAATTGTAATATAATATAAGTAAATATTTATTAATATTATTCTTTAAAAGGAGGAAAAATAACTAGTATTCTATAATTTCCCCTACGTATTCTAAAATATATGTGGTGGTAGCTCAACTCATTCCTTAACCATGAGGTTGGGGGTTCGATCCCCGCCCATGGGAATGGAGCGCATTTCGTGACCAGCCGTTTACCTCCATTGGAAGAGCTACCGCGGCGAAAGGGATTAGTCACTGTTGTCGGCGGTGGATACCCTTGGGTCTCACCTAAAAAAAAATATACCACATAACTAATATTCTATAATTTCTCCTACGTATTCTAAATAATAATCTATAATCTTTTCATCTTTCCTTTTTGAACTCAGAAACGCACTCACAATTTTTATTTATTTTTCTTTTTCACTTTCCATTTCCACTTCACACCCCCACATGTTTATTGTTTGCTCAACAGTGAAAGTAACCAAAGGTTTTGTTTTGTTTTTTCCTTGTATTTTTATAATTAAGCAGAGTAGTTGGTCTAATCGGATTAAGGACCCTTTTGCTAGGATTCAAAAGTGTTTTAAAGGCATCAACGAAGTCTAGTCCATAGAAAAAGGATATTAATTTGCAAATCAAAAGTTTAAGGTTCAAATCACCAGAGTATTATAAGTGTGTGTTTCCATATAGTTTAAATTATCGCTTATATTAAAAAAAAAAGTGTGTAAAAGACTTGGCTGGCCGCGGCTTAATTAATTTGGTGAAAACTTGAAAAGCCATCTTCATCTTAGAAGAGAAAAATTATAGTGTCTGATTTGGGAAGATATTCTGTTTGACAGAATAGAATTCAAAACCAATTATACATATTAACATTATAAAAAAAAATTATGTTAATTAATATATTGAGGGTTGGACCAGGTCCAGAACACAAGCAATCTAATTTGACCTGTAAGTGGACACCCATGGCATTACTCCATCACTCCTCTTTTTCATTGGGATTTCATCAATTTGGATACGTACAATTAACAACAACAACCAGAGCAAGTGCATACAGCAAAATAATAACATGTAAGTTGACAGAAATCTCATTAATCCAATAATAATCTTGCTCATTCTGAGGTGTGGGAAACTAATAAAACAGAAGAAATAATTAAAATGGCATGCAAGCAAAGCCAAATGCTGCCCCTTAAAATAACTGCTGGCAAAAATGGGTGGGCTGGACACCCTCCATGTATAGCCTGTAATGGTAACTGAAATTCAATAATCTTCCCACATTTTGCTCTCCTCAGTTTTAAAAGGCCGGACACCTTACAAAGTATCCACTCAGATCTCCACCTTTTTCTGCGAGAAGTCTAAGGAAAAGTCTCTCATTTTTCTAACACCACAAAACATGGCAATCCCCAATGCCTAGCATTCTCTAGTTGTTCTTTTTTTTTGCCCCCAATTCCAAACAGCAATTACCTGCCCTCTCCCCACCTGCGGGGTCCTCCTCTTTCAATATTCTTGGAGGACCCTGATCCCCTCTCCTCCTCTTCCTCCTCCTCCTCCTCCTCCTTCTCCTCCCTTGTCCTCCCCTTCTGCATTTCTTGTCAAAACATACAGTTTTGTTGACCAACTTCTTCTTTTTTCTTTCCTTTTTCATATTTTCATTTTGCATTGTAATATTAACTGCATTTCGAGTTAGCAAGCATTCATTCATTTGCCAAGAGTTAAGAAGACATGAGCTGCTTTCCGTGTTTTGGCTCACAGAGAAGTAAGAGATCAAATAGCAAGAGATTAGAGAATGCCTCTCCACCTACCGGACAAGGTAAGCTAATTGTGATTTCAGAAACCTTGGTTTTAATTAATAATCAAATTTAGACAAGACAAGGCAAGGCTTGGTTGTACTTCTAGTGCAATGTCCGGACTGCATTAATTATAATGTAGCAACATATATTTGTTAATCAGAGTTGCACTTAGCTCCATAAATATATATATATAGAAGCTATAGGAAGAAAACCATAAAGCATGCTAGGGCATACATATACATACAAATACGCATGATTGTAATTTAGGGTAAACAATGCTATATAGCTAAGGCATGTGGGCTCTTATCGTTTTTTCAGCAGAATTGAAAAAACAAAAACCTGCAGAGGGAGTTAACCCAGCAGATATTAATGCAAAGACTTTCACTTTCCGTGAGCTAGCCACAGCAACAAAAAATTTCCGTCAGGAATGTCTTTTGGGAGAAGGTGGTTTTGGAAGAGTCTATAAGGGGACTTTTCAGTCCAGCGGGCAGGTAATAACTAAGAACGTTTGCTTGACTGTATGAAGAGTCTATTTATACTCTTAACTTTGCATTTGCTTTTTGGTTTTTAATGAAGATTTTTCAATGAGTAAGTGAGTTTTCCCATCTTGTTTATAGGTGGTGGCAGTGAAGCAACTAGACAGAAATGGAATGCAAGAAAACAAGGAGTTCCTTGGGGACGTTTTGACGCTAAGCCTCCTACACCATCCAAATCTGGTTAATCTAATTGGATATTGTGCTGATGGAGATCAAAGACTTTTGGTGTACGAATACATATCGGGCGGTTCTCTAGATGATCGTGTTCTTGGTACTTACCCTCCTTTTTGCCTCTACTGTTTTCTTGATTTAGGACCATATTATTAGGCTCTATAAGTGTTCTTGGTACTTAATCCCATAATGTACATTGCAAATTCAATTTAATTAGTAATTTACCCTGATCAATATACTTATCTGCTGCAGTTAATGGATCAGATCATAAGCCATTAGATTGGTATGCCCGAGTTAAAATAGCTTATGGTGCTGCTATTGGACTGGAGTACTTGCATGAAAAGGCCAATCCCCCGGTTATATATCGTGATTTAAAATCTTCAAATATCTTGTTAGATGAAGAATTCAATCCAAAGCTCTCAGATGTTGGACTTGCCAAGCTTGGCCCTGATGGAGATAAGATGCATGGACCATCAAGGCTGATGGGTACGTATGGTTTCTGTGCTCCTGAGTATTCAAAATCAGGTGAAGTCACAATGAAGTCAGATGTGTACAGTTTTGGAGTTGTTCTACTGGAGCTCATTACTGGAAGAAGAGCTATTGACACTACAAGACCAAATGATGAGCAAAATCTAGTATCTTGGGTAAATACCTTATCATTTCCACCTATCTAATATATATATATATATATATCTTCTACTACTTCTAGAAGAAGATTATGCCTAACCAGTCTTTTAATTCACTCTTAATGTAATATCATCATGTGTAACTCTGTTCTATTTTGGATGTGTGAGCAGGCACAACCCTTATTCAGGGACCCGAAAAAGTTTCCTGATATGGCAGATCCTCGTCTTAACAGGGAATTCCCAGAAAAAGATCTAAATCAAGCTGTTGCAGTT
Organism: Prunus avium; assembly: GCF_965620075.1. Lineage (NCBI taxonomy): Eukaryota > Viridiplantae > Streptophyta > Magnoliopsida > Rosales > Rosaceae > Prunus > Prunus avium. Next base: position 637,331 of record NC_142289.1, read on the forward strand.
GCAGCCATGTGCCTGCAAGAGGAGGCAGGAGTCCGTCCCTTCATGAGTGACGTTGTGACAACTCTAAGTTTTCTTTCTACAACCCCCCCTCCTCCTGAGGCTATCCCTGCTCCTCTTCCAGCTGATCCAAAACCAACCGAAAATGATGATGAGAACCTTGATGGTTCAGAAGTTGAAGATGGGGAGGTTTCTGATCAGGAGGAGAGTATCAGAAGTTCAAATAATAACCTCCGTGGCACTGACATTTCAGATGGTGACGGTAGTGAAGATGAACCCCAAGAAACTGGTACAGAATCAAAAGAATGGCATTCATTTTCAAGCCCCAAAGGCAGCATGAGATTTCGGGACGAAAGTGTTTATTCAAGTCAAAGAGGTAGCAAAGAATCAAGTGTGTCAAGCCAGAAGAGCAACAAAGGTGATCATAATCTGGATGGCAATTCAAGCCAAGTGAGCAGTAATCAATCTAAATATGCAAGTATTTCTTCTAGAAGCAGCAGCAGAGGATCAACAGAAGAAAGTGATTCTAATAGCCAAAAAAACAGCAGTAGAAAATCAGAAAAAGAGAGTGCAACTGTTACATTGGGCGGCATTAGCAGTACTGGGGAACATTCATCCGAAGGTGGAAGTGTTTGCACCGATGATCAGCAAAACGGAAGCAGGGGACCAGATGATCAGCACAACATAAGCAGCAGACCAGATGAGCAGCAAAACAGAAACAGGGCACCATTACCGGTACTAAAGGATGGAAATGTTCATTTTGACCCGAACCACGCCAGGAATGAATCACGGGAGGTTCTAACATCAAAAAAATGCCAGTCCAGTCACTACTAGAATGTCTCTACCTTGCACATAAACTTCAACATGGGATTTTTTTCTTTTTGCATGGAGGAGCCATGCCAGGCTTTTGTCCTTCAGAGATAGCAAACAAGAAGCACTGGTACTGAGGAACCCAATTGAGCTGCATAAGTAGTACTTTGGCAGAGGGAGAAAACTGCACTGGGCCGAGAATTTAATGATGAGGTTCTCTTCTTTTTTTTAAAGATTTCAATTATACTTCAATTTCGGGACTTCTGGTATTGTCTTTCTTCAACGACATATCCTTAAACTTAAAGAAACAAACAAACAAAAAAGAAGTTTTATTGAATTATGGCTGGCTTCAGATAATAACTTAATGTATTTTTCCCTTGGTACTGAGCCAAACTATTAAGAGAAGGCAATGGGATCAATGGTAAATTGCACAGGGTGCTGACATTAAAAGGGTGTGTACTTATTGTTATAATTTACCTCAGCATTCTTACATTCAAGAGTTTTATGTATAAAGTTGTCAAGTTGAATATAGGAATCAACATAGTCATTCAATTGTTGGAATCACATCGGCTAAAGCAAATTGTGGATTCAGATTCCCTAGTTTTGTTTTTTTCTTGTAAATTTGCTTTCGAGAAATAGAACACTGTATCAACCCTTTTCACTGCCAACCAATGAAATCATTGAAAGCAAAATAGCTTGCTTCCAAGAAAGACAGTATGTAATATCAGCTTGCATTCTGAAAGAAAAGTAATACATAAATAACGATATGGTATAACTATAAACAAGAAGACAAACCCTTTCATAGTACTCAACTATCTTAGCTTCCTAAGTGGAAGTGTTTGTCCAAAAAGCTTTTCTACTTCACCTGCTTCCATTTTTAGCTCGCTCAATATATCCATCTCTTCTTTGCTAAGCCCTCTCAAGAAATTCTCCTCATCTTGTTTAAGCTCGTTAAACCCTTCAGCTAACTTTTGCAACAATGTCAACTCAGTCTGTTCAACCTTCTCAACTTCGCCTTCTATCTGTTTAACTTCCTCTATAATGTTCTTTTCCCCTTCTTCAAGTGTCTTCTCCAACCTCTCTACAAGAGGAGGCTCAGGGCCACAAGTATTATCTGTTCTGATAAACTTGCTAAAGTCCCTTCCCACACTTGCAGCTGCTTTTTCAAGGTCAGGAACAATGCTTGCTGGCAAAACTGAACTCCTTGTGTATATCACAGCACCACCGTAGCCATCCCATGCATCATTCCTTCCACGGTAGTACACAAATATGTAGTCATCCGGTTTATTCTCCATCTTGGACGATAGAATATACCTGCATACCTCATGTATGACTTCTGGTAAGGTTTCGAGTTCACAGAAAAGCCAAAATAAAGACAAAATGGTGGAAACCACCACATAAATGGAAGGAAGCATGCATAATCAAACATCAAGAGGAACAAGATAAGGAGGTATTCATGTGACATGAATTACCAGTCATCTTGATAGTGAAGATAGTCATTGTCATGATTGTACAGTATTCCAGGCTGGTTTGGGTCTTGCACGAATTTCTGCACAGCTGATCTAGTGAAAAAGCCACCATCCAGGGTTCGTATTCTCCAAGACAAATTCCCCACAAGTTTGCTGGATTCTGTATGGAATTCATGCAACTGGCAATCAAATGTATCAAAGGTAGGATTCAAGCCACTTGTAATGAACCACTTTCCATTAAATTTTTCAATATCAAAGCTTTTAACAAGAACAGCCGGATCTGGGATGGGAAATTCTCCCACATCAGATTTCTTAGGTACACACTTCTTTCGCGACACTGCACATTCATTAAATTCATCTACAACACTGTTTTCAAACAGGTCCCCACATTTAATCTGTGAAAAGGAAGAAGACAAACGCATAAATGACACCAGAATTCCCCCCTGTATAAACTTTAGAACTGGTGAATGTGATCGATAGAGAGATAGAGAGAGAACTAGCCTGGCATTCAGTCTCATCAGGTCGATTATTGCAAGTTTGCAGACAAGCAATATTGGCAGCACATGACGGGTTTCCAATACACTTTGCAAGTTCTACCCTGACATGAATAGGTACTCCAGTAATCAAATTAAAGACCAAGACTAAGTTTTAGAGTGGGCGCATATAGTTAGAAACGGATAAATAAAAAACTCCAATAAAATGTGATGTAGTTAAAGAGCAAAACTATTACACATATATAGTGAACAACACTTCGTCTGGATCCTGTATGGAATTCGAGTAAACTCACTTGTAGACTAAGATAACCATTCCCTTACCCTATTATAAGCCAAAACCTAAACCAACATTTTTGACTAGCCAAATTAAATTCTTACTATAAAGAATTTAAAAAGATGTATGTAGTAATGAGTTCTCTTACAAACTAAATAACTGGATTGGTGTTTCTGCGTGAAGTACTCAAATGCAGAAAATTGGGACATATTAAAGAAAACAAAAAGCGCAGATAGAGTTTACCCAAAAAAAAGGCAGATAGAAAGCAGTATAGTTCTATTAGCGATCATGTTAAAGATACCAATTGTAAGTATCAGACTCGTTTTAATGAATTACCTGCATTCCTTAAGTAAGCAGGTACAAGTTTTGAGAGCATCGGCGGCATTGGCTGATGGCATGATCATGAAAGTGCATGCCAGCAAACCAGCTACTTTCATGAAATGTAACTGGCTCCACTCTTTAATGAAACTTGATGCTTCTTCAAGCAGAAAATTGATTACTCGTTTCATCTGCAAAAGCAAATTAGAGAGAGATAAAGGTCAATCATCACCTTACTCTATCAAGAAACCAAGTGCAGATACTTCTTGCAAGCTACCTCAGGTTCACTAGTTCTCGTGCTATATTTTGAGAGAGCCTCCTCTGTCTTGCTAGAGAGCAGTGAAGAGCATTTTGACCCCAAAACACATAAGTTTCTTTTAGACCTAATGAATTGGGAGTATCTTGATTTTCCTCTATTGGAGGGAAATTTTACAACCACATGAAAACCAACCATCCTTCTCTTGTGAAACCTTTCGTCACTTGTAAGGCCCAACCTGATACATGTATTGCCAATACTATCATTATGGGACAGGAAAATTGAACGTCCAGCCAGTGCCATACTTCCAGTGTTTTCACCTCAAATTCTGACCTGAATACAGTTCATTGTATCAGTGGCATTCATTTTTTTTTTCTATAAACCTGGTAGGAAAGAAAAATATTGATTACATTGGTTCTGTTTCCCTGGAATGTACATCATGAGAAATTCATTCCCTTCAAAATGTTCTGAGAGCCTTGACTTTGCTTCTCTTGACAGAAGTTTTATTGCCTTCTTCTTCTTTTTTTTGTTGGCCTAACTGTTTTTACTTTTTTATAATTGATTCAACCTCTGAATACAAACAAAAGAAAGATTCACCACGGTAGTATTTGCTCTCTTAAAAAAAATACTAATGAACCCAATGACCCAAATGTTCCAATTTTGAATACAAAGAGTTATAAATACCCTGTTTCTCTAACAACTTATGAAGACTAGAAAGTATATTAAAACCTAATAAATCTTGATATGGGAGTAGAATCAAAGTCAAATAAGAAAACTTTGCTTATTTTTTTCGAGACTCTAAATACAGTTCAAATATCGTTAACATTTCCCCTTATACTATAAAAGATTGCAATCAAAATAAGAACTTGGAGTAACCAGCAAAAACAAAAGCAAGAAAGATAAGAACTTGGCTGCCCAGTGGGTGCCATTGAAACCACATGAAGATTGCAGAGATACCCAATAGCTGAAATTTTCACAACCCAAAGGAAAAATCTTAGAAACAAAAGGTTGGGTAGAACTAGAACTTAGCAAGTGTTATGGGCACACGCAATGTGCAATGACTGATTAACATTACTGAATTAAACTTGGAAAAAATTAACAGAGAGAGAGAGAGAGAGAGAGAGAGAGAGAGTACCTTGGGGTTTATTGCAGGAGGAGATGATGGGCATGGCAACAGCTTAGCCTAGGTAGCTAGCTTATCTAGTTTGCTAGTAAATGAAGGAAGAACAGACGGTAGACAAGTAGACAACATGACGCAAAAGAGCAAAAGATGAGAGCAGAGTTATGAGAGAAGAGAAGAGGGCGCCAAATTTCAGTTAGTTGGCCGGATAAGAGCGGTCATCCATCGTGTGGAAACCAGGCCTGGAACGTATTCCAATTGTTTTTAGCATTTTATTTATTTTTTATTTATCTTTACTAGTCTCTATACACACACTTCCGCACCTCCGAAATATTTGTTTTTTAAAATTTAAATTTATTTTAGAATTAAAAAAGGTAATGGGTAATTGTGTTCTATAAAAATAGGATTCATTATCTGATTTTTCTTTTAATTTTAATTTTTTTAAATATGAAAAAGTATGAATTTACCATATTATCCTCATTTAATTAATAATTTCAATTCTTAATGTTTGTATTAGCCAAGGGCATTTTCTAGTATTTTGAATGTTTCACCATTCTTTGCCTTTTACTTTATATATATAGATACAACAAGACTATTTAGTGCATGTTCACATTCATAACTTGGAATTTTAGTTATTAAAATCCTGCATTAAAATAGCAGTTATTTTTTTTTATAAATGAAAAAAAGAAATTATCTTACTGCAATTTGCAATGGCATAGACAAGCCTTATCGACTTTGGAGCCTTTGATTGGATGACCTTGAGTCCATGGACCATGAGAATGCTAAGGCCCACGGTTGTCATAGCTTCAGGGTGAGGCCTTCGTCTACTTTAATTAGGTTTTTAATTGAAAATGAGTTGGCGATCAAGGAAGAAGCGGATTATATAGTGAAAGAAAAGTACAGAAGCTTGTTGTCTAAGTAAGTGATTTAATTATGTGTCATAATCATCCACATACATATATATATATATATATATATAGTCCCCTTCAATTGAGGGGGTCGTCAATTAATTTTATTTGAGGAACACTTTTTAGGATATTCTACGAATTTTTTTTCAATGATCTAAACCATCTTTTTTTCACATCTTTATTCATAGATCATCCTTGCAAAAATGCATGCAAATTGAAAATCATTAAGACATCTAATTGCAAGCAACAAAATAGACAAACACGGTGCTTACTAAAATAATAATTATCTAATTGAGTAGTCAAATGGTTTCGGATTCAAGTGATTTTTTGCAGAGATGATCATTGAGAGAACATCTAAAAATTATATGGTTCGGATCATTGAAAAATAATGTGTGGTAGGTCCTACAAGGGTGTCCCTCAAATATATTTGAGGGATCCCTCAATTGAAGCTCATTATATATATATGTATATATCCCTTTTCATAAATTGTTGTTATAACTTAAGAAACTGGATTATGAAGAGAGAAAAGTAGATAATTAAGTTAAAGGGCAGAAGAATTAAGGCATGTCATTGTAGGGGCTTTACAAGGCATAAAAAGAGAAAAGGCCAAAATAAACAGATAAGATATAGTTGTTGTTGTAGTTTTATACAGGTATGCGGCGATGTGTTTGAAGATTAGCATGATTGGCTCAACCATTAAGATAAGTAAATGCTTTTGGAGCTATTTCCCAAGTGGATGTTTTTTCAATGACCACTCAATTATCAAAATATTGCATCTCTCATTTATCAGATAGAACCCACCGGGAATTTCTAGGCTGTCATCAGAACCAATTTAGCAGAAACAAAGAATATGCTTCTTCTATTTCCGATGTTTGCAATGATTCTAAGATTTTATAAGTATTCAGCTCCACTCTTGCCTTTGAAAACTTTCGCTTGCATTATTTTTCTCACTCACAAATTCACAATTCACACAAGAGCTTTGCTTTGCTTCAATTTTTTTCCCACGTGACTGATATAGCAGCTACATATATTATAGCTAGCAGCTTACAAATGCCTCAGGGGGATATGACAGAAAGAAACTTTTCTTATTCTTCCAAGCTTATCATCTTATTCATTGCCACTGTTTTTATCCGAACTTTTTCCCAGACTCCACCACCTTCACCTGATGGTCCCTCAGGTCTATTTATATCTTTTATTTTTTTGGTGACTAAAGTTTAGTTTGTTTTATCTGTTATATATATATGCTTATAACGTTCCATATATGCATGACTTGCTGCAGGAAGCTGTGTGTTAAATTTCACATCCTACCCGTTCCAACCAACTGGGGAGTGCATCAGTCATTTGGGACAGAGAATCAACATGTGGGGCAGCTACCCTACAAACCTGTGCTGTCGAAATGTCCTCCCCGTCATGTCCCAAGCCTTAGCCATTCATGTAGTTAAGACACAGGGGCAGGGCAGTGTCTTTCTTGCACAAGAGGAATGGCAGAGCTGCAGCGGCCCTTTACAAACGCAGCAGAGTGTGTCTGCGCAACAGTGCGGCTTTGATGACCTTAACAGTAGAAGTAGCCAGTGCTCCAGAACAACTCTTTCAGGCCTTAGCCAAGACCAGCCCTTCCTAGACGCACTAAGGAACTGCTCTCAATTTGGCAATGCATTTGATGGTGTTTGCAGAAATTGCACCCAGGCAATCTTAGCTCTGAGGGACTTTTTATTGAAAAAGTATGGCGTGAAGGACGAGAACAAAACTGAAACAGCCATATGTGGTGTAGCTGCTATGATTTCTATTGCAGCAGCAAATATGAAAGGTTCCTTTTCGGTCGATATTGACTACATTCAGTGTTTGTCTATGTTAGACAAGTTTGGTATGAAACTACTTCATGCTGCTCAATCAAAATTTTCAACTTCTAATTGACTTAATCTTTATTTCTATTCTATGAGCTTGAATTTATCTGTTCAATTTGTGTTTTTGTTTTTGTTCCACATGCAGAACCAGATTACATCAAACTCAAGTGTAAGTAAAACTAGTACTATTTCAATTTACTTTATTTCGTGCAAATTCACTTACAAACTTCATGTATACTCATAGAAGTTAATCATTTAATCTATCAGATTCTTTGGCAGAGGCGATATTTTCAATCTTAATAGCCATCACTGCAGTGATGCTGATCGTCCTGCTGATTAAATATGTGAGCAAGAAGAAGCCTCAAAAACCGGTTCAATCAGGACCAATTACTACATGGTCCGGCCTGTATAGATTCTCCAAGGCTGAGATTGAGAATGCCATAAATTTTGAGAGAAAGGACCTTGGAAGAGGAAGTGCTGGTCAAGTTTATAAAGGTGTTCTTCCTAGTGGACAAGTCGTGGCCATTAAGCACATAAACAAGAGCAATACTTCTGATTCTTTTACACGAGAAGTCGAAGGTCTTTCAAGGGTTCGACATCCAAATTTGGTTTGCCTCTTTGGTTGCTGCGTTGAAGATGGAGAGCAATTTCTTGTGTACGAGTATTGCGCAGCAGGGAATCTAGCTCAACACCTCCTAAGTAATTCTTTTGATCTTTACGAATTGCTAGATAAAACACATTTAATTCGTTAACATGTTTGAAATTAATTTTCTTTAAGGAGCATGACTAGGTGAGAATAATCATATGTGTGTGTGTGTGTGTGTGTCTCTCTCTCTCTCTCTCTCTCTCTCTCTCTCTCTCTCTACATTGATCAGGAAATGATCCTGTCTTAACATGGGAAAGAAGAGTTAAGATTCTGAGAGATTGTGCGCTTGCTTTGAGGTATCTCCACCACTATATAGATGGATGCATTGTTCACAGAGATATTAAGGTAATAATTGAATATGATATGCTTCTTTGGTCTACACTACAGTTAATTCCTCTTGATCCATAATATATTGATATTGATGCATTTATTTTTTTGCTTTGTAGCTTACCAACATCCTTTTGACTGAGAACTTGGATCCCAAGCTTTCTGATTTTGGGTTGGCAAAGATGTTGGGGATGGAGGAGAGCAAAGTATTTACAGATGTCAGAGGAACCATAGGCTATATGGATCCAGAATATATGACCAATGCCAAGTTAACCTGCGCCAGTGATGTCTATAGTTTTGGTATTGTTTCTCTGCAACTGCTATCAGGGCAAAAAGTATTTGAGCTGGATCTTGATGCTAGAGACCAACTGACAAGAAAGGTACACCCAACTTCATTTCTGCCTAGGGCTAGAGAGAGAGAAAGAGAGAGATTAATCAATTCTGTTTTTTTTTTGTTACTCTTTGCAGGCAAAGGATATAAGTATGAACAAGCGCCCACCTGAGGATCTTGAGGACCCAAGACTAAATGGAAATGTCAACAAGGTGGACTTTGAATCAATCCTACAAGTTGCAGTACTTTGTGTTGCCAAATCAAGCAAAGGTCGCCCAACAATCGATCTCGTGTACGAAGAGATGGACAAGGCTTGGAAGAACACTCTTGCTGACATGGTTAGGCACCAGCCACTCAAAACTTGCAGCCATTGATGCTATAGGTTATTGTTGTACTAACCATGCTGATAAGTGTTTTCTACTTTTGTTTGACTGCAGAAGAAGGCAAAGAAAGGGATAAGTTCCTCAGCAACACCACTGTCTATATCTTCGGATGTGTTTTCAGTTTGACATGCAAAGGTTCATGATCAACAAGGTTTTGGGTTCTTGGCTGGCGCTGTTTTAGATATTTATTGTTCAAGAGTAAGATTGGTGTTTAATTATTAGGAAATAACGATGTAATCAAGGTTGATACTGCATAGTAGTTATCGCATTAATCCTAGAAATCCTCGTCATGTACATATAATGTACATTTTCCTTGTTATAAACGAGAAAATATATAGAATGCATTTTCCATTGGCATGAGAAAAAGTGAAGCTCCCAAATCACAAACAGAAAGAAGAAAGATTCCAAGCTGATTAAAGAAAATTGCTTAAACTTGACAACTTATGAGAGTAATTAGGCTAACTTTTCTTTTATCATGCAGCCAAACAGAAACCAACCTAGAGAATAAAATCTAATTGGATCCACAGGGGCCTCGTAGCCAGCCACACAAAAAAACAAAGCAAAGCAGCATCACCGGCTAGCCACTTTGTTATTGTTTGGGCCTCAAATTCGGCACGCCAAATCCAAGTAAATATGGCCCATGACAGGAGAAGGAGTTTTGGGCCCTGTTCCGGAAAAGACAGGGATCAGCCCAGTTGATTTTTGGAAGCTCAGGCCCCTGAGAACCAATAAGCAAAAAATGGGCCCAATTTCAAAAGATCTCCAAAAGCCCAAAAGGAATTGATCACCACCGACGATCTCAAATCAAATCAGAGAAAATATTCTGAAAAGTTTCCTTTTTTAAAAAAGAGGGAGGCTCAAGTGACATTGAAAGTCAAATTCTCAACTGAAGAAGTGATTGGGAGTTAATGAAAGTAGGTTAACTAGAAGAACACTCCCCATAAACCATTTGAAATGACCAGAAGGAAGGGACATCCAAGTTGCCCTTCTACACCCATAGAGGACTCTACATTGGAACATGATATGTTTTTCAAGAAATAAAACATGAGACAAGAGAGTTGTTCGCCATAAAAAGTTAGGAAAAAACCATCATAGAGTCTGGTTGTTGATGTTTTTGCCTCGCCAGGATAATAACTTCCCCTTTTTTATGGCATTAAAAAGGGGAAAATCTTGTTGAAAGATCTGCCGCCCAGTTTTTAAGGATTAGAAATAGACCTCATTCAAGAGTTCTCTATAAATAAGAGAAGAGTTGAACAGATTAAGACAGACAAAAAATCAATCAAGACAAAAATTCTCAACCCATATTGACAAATTCGAAAAAACAAAGTCATTTAAACCTCAAAGGCCTTCAGACTCTGAAGCAATCAAACGAAACAGCCAGAACTTGGTTCATTCCAATTCAAAGAAACATTCTCACAAAGGAAACAATATTTTCTTATTACAAATTTGGTTCAGCCTAAGCCAAATCGAGTAGAGTTCGGGTTTTTATAATATGAAAACCTCAACAAATTTTCAGGGACGTTCCGAATGCTCAAAATTGCTAGAATAGTTTTTGATTAATTCATAATCAAGCAAAGCAGATATTGTGTGGCAGTTCCAGATCAGAAATCGTCAATCCAGACTGAAGAAATATCAATTCTGTCCACCCAGCAAGCCTCTACATGGCCAGAACATATTAAAGCTCTGTCAATCTCGACATTGGTATCGATTTACAGTTGAAGATACTAACGTACAATTCCAGTATAGATGTATCCAGTCCAGCCTGCTTCACCAAAACAGATAGAAGTCAAAGCCTAATGTTCTGTCTTTCCAGACTTGGCAGCTTTTCCTTGTTTATTGCTCAATAGTTAGCTTATATTCCAAACAGCTTAACTTATTTTCCAAGCTTTTATTTTGGCTAGAACTGCTAGTTTTGTACTGTGAAAAATTATGAAGTCCTCACCAGTCTGAGGCAAGAAAAAGAACTTACTTGGGAGATATTCATCACCCAAATTCACAATTGCTTGTTTATAATCAATAACTTGGGGCGCAAGTTATCTATTTTTTAGAAGTCTGCTAGTGTTTTAACCGCTAGCAGTGGCACGCTCATACAAAAGAAAGTTGACTTGTCGACCACCAATGGTTTTCAAGCCAATGGGGAACTTTACCCTACCATCACAGGAGACAAACCAAAACGGGTGAACAGTTATGTTACTCTAAACTTTTAAAACTTTTAGCACGACCATTATTTTTATTTGAATGTGTGGTTGAGAATCTTACAACATTGAACTTTAGATATCTAGCAAAGTTTTCCCCGATCGGATCGATCCGCTAGCATATATGGCAGCAAAAAATAATCGTCATTGAGGTGAAAGTAAGTTAATTAGTAGATGAGATCCATGCATGTGTGGTGCTTAAAATCCCACCCTAAAATGTTAGCAAAATTATACAAAAATTTAGGGCAAACAGGCCACTTATAGAAACAGTGTTGTAAAAGCCGTCTCAGTCTTTAAATGGAAAATGGATTCAAAAGTGTATTTGATGTTGCTTCTGTGAAAGAGCATCAAGGCATTAATTTGAGGTGTTATTTGACGGCAATAATTTCTCTTGGCAGGTGGACACGATGTGACATGACGATATCTGATAAGTTAGCCGTTGCATTAATCTACGTAGCATAATAATATCTGGGCAAGCTATGATGCCTGCAAAATAACCAAGCCACCTCTTGCATGGTTTAGAACTTTAGGTACTTCTTCAGTCACATATAATTAATTTATCATATAATAAAATCAGGTTTAATTTGTCACACGTATTTCGTAATCAGTTGGCCTAACCTAACTCTTATCTATCTTGCTTATAAAATGAAGTTATCTAAGAGATGAAACTTAAGCTTTTTTTCAGTTTCTAATTTACTACATAGGCACTGAAAAGAGCTTCACCAACAGAGAAAAAGAAAAAAGTACAAGAAGCTATACAAAAACATCTTCATCAGTCATCATCACCAGCAGAAAGAATGAAGTTCTTGAGTAATGAACAACTAGCTTTCGTATTCGGTCTCTTAGGTATATATCTCAATTTTCACTAAACCGTTTCTGTGTTTTTAGTTGTTTTTTTTCAGTAATAGAAAGCTAAAACATGACTGTAAACATCATCAAAATGTTGCGGAAAATTTTATATGGAACATCTTTAATTGTTCTTAATAGTCCTAAATTTATAAGTTGGTTTGCTTTAGATTCCTGTTATCTGATTCTGACCCAACCTGGGTATTCATAGGTAACATTGTGTCATTCATGGTGTTCTTGGCGCCAATGTAAGACCCTTTTACTTTTGAAAATGTTTGCCCTTCACATCTCTATGAATAAATTGCATTAGGCTAACTGTTTCCCCCATTTCTCTATCTCTATCTTTCTCTCAGACCAACGTTTTACACAATATACAAGAAGAAATCATCCAAAGGCTTCCAATCCATACCTTATGTGGTTGCCCTTCTTAGTGCAATGCTGTTATTGTATTATGGTGTCCTCAAGACCAATGCCTTTTTGATCATCAGCATCAATGGCATCGGATGCGCTATAGAAATTATTTACCTCATATTCTACATTGTATATGCATCCAAGAAGGACAAGGTCACTGCATTTAAATGACGATTTCCGTCTATACGTTTTGTTACTAACATGTTATCGATAATAATATGTTTTTTAGAAAGAAAAAAAAAAAACATTTGAGGGCTATTTTTGATGGAGATCTCCTGCTTCTACACCTTGTAGATTACTACAATGAGTTTGATACTGCTGGTGAACGTAGCGGCCTTTGGGTTGGTGATGGCGGTTACAGTCTTTCTTCTAGGAGAAGCCAAGCGTGTTAGCGCTGTTGGATGGTTATGTGCTGTGTTTAACATTGCTGTCTTTGCTGCTCCTTTAAGCATCATGGTAAGTTTTCTCTTAATTCATTTCCACTTATTTCTTTAAACCCAGCATTATGGTAAATTAATCAGCTGACATGTATTTTACATTATTGCAGAGGCAAGTAATAAGAACCAACAGTGTAGAATACATGCCATTTTCTTTGTCATTTTTCCTCACACTTTGTGCAACCATGTGGTTCTTCTACGGCCTCTTCACAAAGGATTATTACATTGCAGTAAGTAAACTAGTACCAATTTCTAATTTCATTTCTTGGGTTTGACTTGAGGCTAATTAATTCATTGTTATGCTATATTAATTTGACATGGTCATTGGATGGCCAGTTACCAAATGTGTTGGGATTCTTATTAGGCATCGCTCAAATGATCCTATACCTCACATACAAGAATTCAGGGAAAAATGATGCAGAAAATAAAGGCAGTCAAGAGATGAAGAAGTTCATGAGCCGCAACCGCCCAAAGCTAATGCGCAGTGTTAGTGATTTACCCAGAGCAGATAAATTGATGCAGACTACGTATGTCTTCAATCAGCAGCAGCAGCAGGAATCGAACGACAACCACGTATAGTTCCTACTACATAAGCTCAAGAAACATTGAAGATCGATCATAACCTATAATTCTAGCCATACGTAATTTGATATTTTTGTTGCTTATATATGAATATCTATAGTGTATTATACAAATATATAATTGTGTCTCTCACTGTCACCATGGCAATAATTTGGCGAATAAAGCCTTCCAGCGAAGGTGATGCCATTAGTTTATGTGGAAAAGGGAAGACTTAGAATACAGTGATTCACAACATGCGATTTCATATTAGAAAATGTTCAGAGCACAAGAAGTTGTCCCATATCATCCTCATATTTTCCTCGAGAATTTCAGAAATCGAGCTAACTTCAACCTTCTCTTCCTGAAAATTGAAAGAAAAGGAGGCAAAGCTAAATCTTCGATGATTGTACGAATAATCAAGTTCAATGTAATTGAGGCAAAGCTAAATAAGCATCACCCTAGTAACTAAAAGGGGAAACTATCTAATTTTCAGAAGAGGTCTGAACTACAATTTTATTCAGTTGATGCTGAATGGATATTTGTTCCATGGGACATCATCCTTATGAATAGCACAGTACTAGCACTACATGTTATTTATTTAAAGAAGATGAGGAGGAGGACAGTTTTGCAAGCATGATTTAAAATGCTGGTTGAGCTTAAAAATTCAGAACTATTGAATTCTAGTACCACACTTAAGTCAGACAAAAATGAGGTCTCTTCAATGCCTATACGAATATAGTATATACAGTGGCAAGAGGAAAATATCCCAGAGAAAAGGCAGGCACTTACCTGTAACTTTGACAAGACCTTTTTCAACATCAGACTAACCTCCCAGGTAGCTTCCCCAGTTGAGGTCCTAAAATCAAATCGATCAGCATGTCTTACCTTCAGTCTTAATGATGGATTTGCATACATATTAGCTATTACATGCCAAATCCCAACAACTTTGTATCTATCTCCAGAAGACTCCTTCCCCAGGGGCCATCTCAACCCACCCTTCACATCTGGATCTAGAACCGCAGAACTAATCAGATCCCTAATGCTTTGCATCTCGTCATCCTGAAATAGAAATGGATTAATCTGATCACAGAACCTCAATCCAAGATGCAAGAGTTCATCCAGGGATCCAATGTGGTTAACCCTCATTGTCCCACCACATTATTAGCATTTCAACAATTTCTCTCATCTGTTTCAATTGTGGATCTATACTAAATAGATTATAATTAATTCCTTGAACTTCTTCCCCCAAAACAACAAAGAATAGAACTGAAAAGTTTAAAAGGTATTTGGTTAAGAAACTTACAGTCAGAGCTGTTACAAGTCTCTTCGTGCATAGCATCACCCTCAGGTCCAGATTCTTATTAGGGCATGATATGTCTATGACCATGTCACGAAGTTGATTTAGTTCAATCTGAAAGAAAGCTGACATTTTTATGTAAGTCTCAATAAACGGACTCTACAAGAAGCAACAGGGAAAAACAAGGGAGGAGAGAGTCAAGGGATTCGCAAAGCCCATCATACTTTATTCAAAAAACTGGACAGTTTAATCACATTCACCTGATGACCATTTAATTTTCTTATACAACACTGGTATTTTGCAGTACAATAAACTATATTTAGTCAATAACATGGCAACAAAATCATGATTTGTTTCATCCAATTTAGTTCACATGAATTAGAAAACTTACCTTGTAAAGTTGTAGCTTTCCGTGGTCTTTCATTACACTACATTTGCAGGAGAGAATTGAATCTGGTCTTGTTGAATCGGATAACTAGACAAGAAGGAAATAAATGAGGGATTCAATGGACAAAATCCGAAATATGGAAAGCATGAATTCAGTAAGTTGATGTGTATGCAAAAAGAAATACCTTTACGTGGTATACATCTTTCTCCTCTTCAAAATCAACTCCAATGTTTGGGACAACTTCCTTTAGAATGTTTTCCTTATATGAAACAGGAAGATTCGTGTAAAATAACCTCTTCCACTGTTTCAAGATTTCAGTATCCAAATTATTTCTGATAGGTTCCATGTTAACTGAAGGGCTCCTGAATTACAAAGATTCCAATAACATTTGGTTTAGATCTGCTCATGTACAACTAAGGAATATAACTTGGTTTTCCATTGCTACAGAACTAGTACGAAATATGAGATGATTGACAGTAACCAGGCATCAAAATCAACAAATTATTGTATTAAGTAAGGTGTAAATTAGTGTCGTGGTAAGTACAGTTTAGTATCTACACTATACAGAAAAACAAAGGCAGGGTTTCAGAATCCTGCTTCACTGTCCAACTTGGTATCCGATCTCCTAAGATAAAAATGCCAAAATCTAGCCAACTAATATTCTTAGGCTCAAAAGAAGGATAAACGCATGAATCAAGTGAATGAATGGCACAAAAGGCTCAATAGCAGCAAGTATAAAAGAAGGAAATCTAACCTCTGAAAAAGTACTTTTCCCACTCTAGCAACCAACGACGGCTTTACTTCTTCAAGCTTTGGGCACTTCATATCATTCTTCACATTTTCAAAAGAAGAAAGTAGGTCTTCCAGCACATTTTCTGCTAGCGATAGCCAAGGGCTCTTTGGCAAGTACCATTTCACCTCACTGCCTTCTATCAAGTATCAACAAAGAAAAACAAACAGACCAAGTAAGCAAAAGAAAATTACAAGATAAATGCGCTAAAAGAAATATTAGAGCACTAACCCTTATCTAGACTAGCATTGATTAAAGCTAGAGGCTTTTCTCCAGTTCTCCTCTCAGTGGTTTCCAAGGAAATGGGCTCAAGATTAACAGAAGATGGAAACTGGTTCTCATCATCCAAACCAATGATGCACCATCTCGATCTAGCATGGTTTGCATAAATTACCTTTCCATCCCAATCCGCATTAGACTTAGATGATCGCAAATTCAATTTTTTCTTGAATTGAGGAGCAAGTAGCTCCGGAGTTGGCAACGGCCTCTCCGTTTCCTTTGAATGCCGCTTGTGTGGTGGGATGTAAGCCATTATAAATCTAGCACTTACGCCTGAAAGAAAAGATCAAAGTGAGGCCAAAAAACTAAGTTGATGAAAAAATTGCAATGCTTGCTCATGTTTATATTGGACAAGGTTAGAAGTTAGAAGAGAGTAGTTAAATTTATACAGCAAGAAGTATCCTTTCCCATGTTTATTGAAGAAAATCACACTAATCTCAGCCCCTGATCAAATTTCTAGCTGAGAACAAGTGAAAAATTGAAGTAAATTGAAACCTTTTCTTCGTATAATCGTAAAGTGAGAGTCTGATTATACTCAGTTTCGTTCCTATGAAATTGATCATTCAGCAGCAACTATCACACGAGACTTTCACTGGGTTATCATTTTGATCGCGTTTTTGGAGCCAAATAGAGAGTCGAATTCATCATATTCACACAAAACAGAGCAGATTATTGATTCATAACAAAAGCTTTCAAAGTAATTATAAAGACAGAGGCAGATAGATTTGAAAAGTTGAAAGACAGACCAAACTTATACAAGCACGCTGGGAAATGATGAAGATGAAATTGGGGGTGCTCAATCGCCACTTCTTCTTTACCAACGCTTTACTCTTTGGTTTGCATTGCCTTTTGAGTTTCTCTAAAAAGATAACGAATAATTTTTCAACTTTTTCAAACAGTTCCAGCAAGCAAAAAAAAAACTTATTCTGACATCATAAAAAAATAATCATCATCATCCAACGAACGTACACATATACTAATCACGAACACCTAATTAAGCAGAGCAAATCACTCTCTAATTAACTACTTAACAATGAGTCCAGAGGTCCACGTCACCCAAGATGGAGTCGTCCCATTCCCATTTGTTGTGGTTGTGGACCCCATCATCATCAGCATCATATTCTCTAACTCCTTTAAATGGAAGGCCCTCCATTGGAAAATCACCCATATTAATCCCATCATTAATATGTTCTTCTTCCACACTTGGAACGTTCTTGTTGCTCTCATCATGCTCTGCCTGAAACATCTGATTCTGGCCATCTCCAATATTGCACAGCATTGGCATTGGCATTGGAATTTGTGTGCTGCTGTTGCTGCCCCCTTCTTGTGCTAGTAGATTAACTGGTTGACAAAAATTGTCACTTGGAGACTGGTCTAGAGTTGTTGAATATGGCCTCTTTGCGCTTGTGCTAGCATAGTTTGAGGCTCGGGGTCTCATGACTTGCACATTCCAATGCTTGTTCTTGTCTTCAGTTTCTTGAGCATTTAGCTTCTTGCTCAAGTGACAATTCCAGTAGTTCTTCACATCGTTACCGGTCCTTCCCGGAAGTCTAGCTGCAACTAATGACCACCTGAAAAATAAATTTCTCTCGGGTTTCTAAATGCGTGCGGTTTACGAGTGATTACGACATTATATATGTAATAGAGGAATGCTATTTACTTGCCTATTCCCTAGGAGCTTGTGGAGCTTGATGATGAGATCAACTTCCTCTTCTTCAAAGCTCCCTCTCTTGATGTTTGGGCGGAGATAGTTTAACCACCTCAGCCTACAGCTCTTACGGCACCTGTTTAGACCTTAACACACCACAATCCAACATATATATATCACCACCATCCATACATTTGAATTTGATGGATTAACAGTGAGACACTTAACAAAAGCTTACCCTGTTTAGTCCTCATCAACTTCATTAAAACTTAAAACACCATCCATATCTAATATTGTTTATAATATACACATATATCTTCTAAAAGGGCACACTTCCATGCAGATAAATTCACAAAGAACCCAACCAAAATGCCTCTTATAAAAGGGTGTGTTGTGTTGCATTATTGCATTATTGCATAGGAAAGTTGAAATGTATTTATTTGACTTTGCATAATATAACACCTACCTTAAAGCTATGAGGAAGAATTTCCCTGTAGTATGCATGAAATTATAAATAGAAGTGGTATAACTTCTCATTTCTACTTCCAGGTCATTTTCATGTTACTTGAGCTAAGTTTAATTCGAGAAAGTTTTTATTTTTATATTTGAGTATAAACCATCTTGATAAAATTATATCCAGGACTCCGACCCAACTTGCAAATTTAGACTTATATAGCATGTAATTTTCGATTGCATTAATTGAACAAATTGAATAATTAAGTCACAAGTTTCATGTCAAAAGAAGAAATTGATCAGTACTGATCATTGAAAAATCCAATTAGAATAATAATGATGGAAAAAGTTGTGAAATAATTAATTAAAGCAATAGAATGAAGTTAATTAGCATACCAGCCAAGAGAGGGACACGATGCCATTTGCCTTCTCCATACTGCTCTATGCATTTCCTGAGCGATTGATCTTCTTCCTTTGTCCATGGAATGCCACCCATCTCTTGATCCCCTCCTGAATCCTGATCCTAAATCTCTACTCTCTCATGTGTCATCTGATGCAGAATGCAAAGTTGAATATATATATATATATATATACACCATATATATTCTACCTTTTTGTCCTTTTTCTTTTCTATAGTGCCTAACGGACCAAAAATGAAAGCCTACAGCATACGCATATCCACATGAATTAGAAATTTAGAACATGGCCAATGGTCCATCTTCTTTCTACGACAGTATGGCTCTATGTATGTTTATAATGAGG
The DNA here is from genome assembly GCF_965620075.1 of Prunus avium. NCBI lineage: Eukaryota > Viridiplantae > Streptophyta > Magnoliopsida > Rosales > Rosaceae > Prunus > Prunus avium. The sequence goes on from NC_142289.1 coordinate 656,575, forward strand.
CAGCATTATTATGTCTTTTGCGATACATCTTTTTCAAAATTTGGCCAAATTAATAACAGCGCTATATATATCCTCAAATAATAAAAGTCTGTTGCTGCTGCATTTGCTTGTTATTTTCTAGCTGCTAGTTGACTCTTAAACTCAAATTTCTGCAACTTATATAGGAGGGGAGGAGAGCCCTTAAATATGTATCGATCGACTCGATCAGACATCCGCACAGGTGACAGATCAGAGAGCCAAAAGGGAGGGACCGCCATGTCAATTAATAATGTTATATCATGAAGTCCATATGAATATGAAAGAAGCAAAGGTGCAAGGACCATGCATTTGCATTGAATTTGCATTGCATGCATGCATATAAAACTGGACTGGACCACATGAAATCTTGGCTATTCACAAAACAAAAGTGGCCTGATTTTGAGGCGCAGGCAGCAATTTGATTCAGTGTTTGAACGGTTTATCGATATATTATTGTGTGAGCTCTGTCGTGTAGCTAGCCTAGCCTAGCCTAGCCTGGCCTAGCCTTGCTTGATGATATAATACTTCCCCGGTCTTTAAATCTGGGAAGCTTGGCTGGTGACATTGAAAACGACCTGACAATCATATGCAATATTGTCCTCTGAAAACTACAAGCCCACATGCAAACCTTCAGATATTCTGGCACGCAGTGCAGATTGATGTTTTCCCACCTTCAACCCCTACAATGCAACTCCTCGTTGCCCCATTCATTAGTTTTCTAAGCAATTATTATAACATAGCTAACAAAGCTAGAATCACATAAATCTATTAAAGACTGAAAGTGACCCTCACTTGTCACTACCAACATGCATCCAAATCTTTGTTCAAAACAAAAAGCATCAAAGTAAAGATTTTTATGGGCTACCCCCTTACATAGTTTTTTGATAGATCTAAGCCCAATAAAAAACCCAAATGATGAAACATCTAGCCCAAAACCTTTTCCTTAGTGGGTCGCTTTTTTGGTTTTGCAGCTGCAGATGTTAAACTCATCTTTTTAGACCATATCATTTTAACCGAAATGTTATTCACACTCTCATTCACGTACAATTTCTCGCTTGTGTTTTTATACCGAAAAAAGCACAACGATTCTTTTTTAGAGTGCTAATAACAACAGTACGAAAGTGTTTTCCTCTTTCCGGCCTGACGACGCCGGAGCAGAAAGTAACTATATTATAGAGTAGAGTTGTAATAAAAGTGAAGACCCTTTATAAACCACACCACTATATGTATGAGGCATTAACGCGTTAGGTGACCATAGAGAGAGAGAGAAAGAAGAGGGCTTTTATTTTAGTGGTCATCCCACCCACGTGAATAGGCTTTGTGTTGTGAAATGTGAATAAATGGGTGAATTGTGGCGTCCTTTTTTATTAACTCATTGGTCGGTTGCTAACGTCGTTTAGCACTGAGACATTTGTCGTTTCTGTCAGCTCAGCTTACGCTGTGCTCTGGAATTATCAATACATGACACTGTTGACTTTTACACACTCACTCACTCCTCGCTTCTTCTTCGTCTTCTATGTTATGGGGCCCACACCCACCCTCCCCGGCCCCCGGCCAGAGCAAAACACGTCTGCTTCCGGTGTGTTAGTCGTGGCATCCTTTCCATGTGCTTGTGCATGACATGAGATTGGTCAACAATATATATACAAGACATTTGCACGATCCCCAAAGCGGTGCCTTGGAGTCAAAGTTATTTAACAATTTCTCCACCGAAACCAACTTCAACGTTGAAAGTTGAAACCATTACCATACTGCTGCTAATAAATTTAAGGCACAACCAAAGAAAGAAGAAGGAAAGAGTCAAAACTTTTACACTCCTCGATTTCCTCCATGCCTTTGCCCCCTCCTTGCGTTCTGCCGCGGTTGACGAACTTTTGTTTTTCTTTCTTTTTGTCCTATAAAATAAGGGGGTTTTTTTTATTTATTTATTAAAAAAATAATCTCTTGCAAAATGGTGCAATGTCATTTGAGGATGTTTTTCAACACTTAATTTTGACTGTAATGTATTAATAATGTTTGTTTTTGCAATCCCAGATTCACAGCAGGCATATATTCACATGAACTTGTGGCATTGGTGGGTGCTGCTGTTCCTGTTTTGGTCTTTTTTTTATTTTATTCACTTGATTCCAACTTCTGGGATTTGACTATCCAATTTCCACTAGCACTGTTGCTTCCTGCAGGGCAGAGCAGAGTTAACCCTAATTGAATATCAGTTTATGGGTCGGTTGAAGCCCAATTACAAATGGGTCTGGGTATTGGGTAAGTCCAAATCCAATCTAACTTACTGCTGTTGCAAATAGTGTATTTGGGTTGTGGTCTTTTTAGCTAGTATCGTTGTTGTTCATGTTATATCGCTGTTCACAATCCACATGATATCTGCTGTTTCAAATGGCAAATACTGTTTGCTGGATTCGGGCTGGGAAGCGGACAAGATCCCAAAATGGTGGGGGTGACTTCTCGAAAAGCGCTTCTTCCCGAAAGTCACTTTTTAGTAGCTAGAATAGAACCACCTCCAACTCCAAAATCCAACTCCAAACAGTAAAGCAAAGCAAGTTTGGCAGCAGACCTACACTACATATATATATATATATATATATATATATATAAATTAATAATTATACTTGGTTGGCAGCCTGGCAGCCTGGCATTATAAATAAAATAAATATTCAAATCCTTTTTCACCTTGGTCACACACGCACAGTCACACCCACCCACCCGTCACCTTTCTCAGATTTCTTTTTCTCCAGGAGAAGAGAAGAGTTGAAAGAAAGAAAGAATTCACATTTCTCATCTTGGGGGGGGGGGACCCCTAGGAATGTGGGGTCCACCTACCAGTCTACTGCGTGGACCGAGGAAAACCCATCTTTTAATCAGGGGCATGGTGGCAATGTGGCATTTCCAGACTGAGGAGTTGGATAAACATCGTCAACCACCGCAAAGCAATCCAAAAGTAGCTTTAACTCTCTCTCCATATACAGTATACTTACTTACTATAGTGTAGTTGCTGCTGCTGCTGCTGCAAACTGTAAACATATATTGCAGAGGCAACAGTGCCCATCTCCCTAAAACAAGGCTCCTTCATTACTGCCTTTTTTCTCCCCTTGCCTATGACTAGGACATCTAATTCTAAGCTGTCTTTCTTTGTTCAGACTCGGAGCCTGTGCTGCTACTAGTACTGTGTATGTATGTATGTATGTATATGCTATAAAACTAGTAGCAGCAAGGACCAAGATTTGAAGATCATCTCTCTCTCTTTTTCCTAGATTCTCTCTCTTTAACTCTGACCAGAATTTATATCCTCTCTGAGCCTGAGCCCCCTCTCAGGAATCACCCCAGACACAGGCCCCTCTTTTACCTTTTTGCTCCATTCCCCTCCCTCCCCTTTAATTTCCTCCAACCTTTCTCCCTACTTTTCCATTCAAAAATATCCCACCTTTATTTATTGGCATTTTCTGCAAAAACCCGTGTTCACAACAACACAACCCAACCCACAAACAAAACAATGGATGTAAGTTCTTCTCCATACCATCAATGGCTTTCCTCTTTTTTTTTTTAATTATTATTTGGTTTTAATGTTTGTTTCATGGTTGAATTTATTGGGTTGTGAATATATGGTGATCTGATCAGCAGGACTACTATAAAAGGAGTGGTCAAATACCGGCATTTGGAGACTGGGATTATGCAAACGAGCTGCCAATCACCCAGTATTTCGAGTGCGCAAGACAGGCCGGTTTGATCAGATTCAGCTCTTCCTCTGGTGAAAGTGCTGATGCCTACGTGCGTCCTGCTGACTTGTATGCTGTTAATCATCTCAACAAGCCTAAACCCTCTCGAAAGGTTCTGCCTTTAATCTCCATTCAACTTTCTTTTTTACTTTCTGCTTTTTCTACTTTGTCTTGTTTTCATTCATTCCCATTGCATTTGCATGTTTAGTGTGCTGCGGATATTTGCCGTACAAAAAGGATATATCTTTCATTCAATCCAAAATTAGAGAACAATATTTCATTTCGGGGCTAATTAATTTCACCTATGACCCAAACTGAGCTAGCTTCTCTGTCTCTAGGGAGGTAGGCCTCTTTTTATTCTTTGAATTAATGTGAAGATAGACTGATTTAAATGGCCAAAATTACCCAGTTTCAAGAGCATCCGCAAATGTCTCATCTTATTGCACCTACATTACAGTAGTTTAGAATCTCAGCCTTGTTACCAAAAATCAAGTGCTGGTGGTAGTGGTGGTTGATTATGATGATTATGAGACTAAGATTTTAGTTGACACATTATTTATGAAAATATATTGATTTTCTTGGTGACCAAACAAAGAAACAAGTATTAATGTGATCGAGAGAAAGCAGTTGATTGATGATATATAAATTAGAATGATGAGATGGACAAGTGTGAATTTTTGACAATGCTGTTTTGGGAAAATATTGCAGCAGCAGGCAGCAACAAGAGTAGGGACGAGGGAAAAGCGAGGCCCGCGTGCGCATGTCATGGAGCAAAAGAAGCAGCAAGCTAAGGTCTGTGACGTGACGCAACCGCCAACTAAACACTACGAATATCAAGTTCAACAATCAAATCGCACTCGCTCGAACGACGCCGTTCCGAGAGTACCCCCTCGTTTCCCCACTAGGCCTCCAAAGCCTGTGGACGAAGATCTCTACAAAATCCCCCCTGAGCTTCTCCATAAGACCAAGCGGGTGTGTGTTGTGTCTTTCTTCTTCTCTTCTTATATATTATTTTTTTATTTTTCCTCAAATTTAGTAAGTCAAAAAAGTGTGATGCATGCATTCTCTTTCTCACCAAAAAAGAAGAAAAAAAAAGAAGATGTGAGTTTGATGCGTGCACTGAGTTTGATATCATGATGGCCTCGAGAGCGCTCTTAATTTCAAACCCATTATGGACTCTTATCTATGATGTGACATCATACTAACTCTGTCTTTTGATGTTTTTCAACACTCTTGACTTTATATGTTTTGTTTTTGTAGAAGAAAATGCTGGGATTGCTTTGTTGCTTGGTGCCAGCATGTGCTTCATGAATCTGGGATATCCATCTCTCTCTCTCTCTCTCTCTCTCTCTCATCACTGCTCTACCTCATACAAATCCTACTGCAAACGAAAGCTGATCTCATTCTCATCAGTGCTATCTGTCTGTCTGTCTGTGTGTTTGTTGTTTTTCCTCAACATGTGTGTCTTGTACTTGTATTGTATGAGATGAGATGAGATGGAACCAAGCTATGAAATGATATCAAAATTAGATTCTCAGTTTCCCTTTTCTTCACAATTTTGTTATCTAATGCCATAAATTAAAAAAATTGAAGAAGATATGGAAATTGAGAGAAACAAGTTGGAAATAATTGAAGGAAAGCCAGACTGTTACATTTAATCATTAGTCCCGGAATGGACCCTCTTGCCTTCCCACCCACCCCTCCAATCCAACTGGTACTTAGTCTGCTCTGCAGAGTCGAGTCAAGTCATTTGTTTTTGCTTTAATTATTCTAGTGTTGTTCGGACTTTTATCTATCTACCCATTTTAAGTTTTGGGCCTTTCAGGAGATTTCCAGACCCCAAAAAAGAGTTGGGCTTCTTTTTCTTTATCTTGCGTTTGCTTCTGCTTCCAAATATCTTGACTTTCTGCCCATCTTCAATTATTATTGTTAGTTACTGAAGCAATGTCTGCGTTGGTCCACCACTATCATGCCTCCCTCAGATGGGTGCTCAACTTGCGGACAAGAAAGCACTTGAAAAAGCTCAAAAATAAGAATATTCTTCGGTTGAGTTGAGCCACTCTTTCGGTTGTGTCTCTGGTTTTTGCATGCAACAGCAGCACCACCAGTCCCCAGTTTGTTTCTTTTCCAAAAGTCCATATTTTGGGTCAGGAAAAGGAGAAGAAGAAGAAGACTCTGCGCAAAACAAGGGATCTAAAATTTCGATGCCCGCTGATTTTGGACTTTCATTATCATAAACATTCTTTAAGCAGAGAATAAAGTTGTATTAAACATTTTCACGATCTTCTTCTTTAAGGCATTGCCAATTTGCCATTACATTACTTGTCAAACTCAAAAAGTGCTTCTCTCTCTCTCTCTCTTCTCTCTCTCTCTCTCTCTCTCTCTCTCTCACCACAACACCCCTTATATCTTTGGACCACTCAACCGAAAGCAAATAATAATAGAAACTAGAAATGAAGAAACTTTGAAACTTTGTACATGGTTCTTCAGTGGTTCAGTGGTTCAGAAGAGACAGACCAAAAAACAAATAATATATCTATCTATTCAAATGAAATTGAAGCCATTCGGGTTTCCAAATATCATGGTGAAATTATATTCCTCCGTCCTCTCTTTTTAGTACGAAAATATTCAGATTCTTCATACATGCTTGTGTTTTTTTAATAAATTTTTTTCAGCAAAGTTGGGATGGGATGGGACCAGCAAATGACACAAGATGAGTTGTCCTGTTTATATATCCAAAGTGACTTTGTGTTTTATAATGTCTTCTAGTGAAGTGTTTTTTGTGTGCATTGTCCGATGTGTAAGATTTTATATTTTCTTTTTATTTGTACAACAATCTAATAAGAAACCTAAACTTTATCGACCAGTGAAAGCCTATCTGCCATCAGAATTGGATTCTGATGTTCACCACTGTCATGTCATGACATGAACATTGTGCATTTTGTACTGTCTTTCAAATTCATGGCTCCTAAAAGTAATTCTATTGAGTGAATAAATATATATATATATATATATATGGAAAATGTTAGGCTTACCATAATTTTCATACCACATTTGTACCACCTCTCTAATAGAGATGGGCCCCGTTATATTAGTGGGCTCCATTTCTATTAGAGATGTGGTACAAATGTGGTATGAAAATTGTGGTAAGCCTAGCATTACCCTATATATATATACATTCTCCTTCTATTGAAGGATTCCTTAAATAATTTTATTTGAGGGACATCATTTAGGATACTCTACTTTTTTTTTTTCCAACAATCCAAACTATCTATTTTTTTAAGTCTACATTCATAGATCATCCCTGCAAAAAATTAGACAAATTGGAAAATATTTCGACATCCAATTGTATTCTACAAAATTAATAAAAACGGTGCTTCAAGAAAGTACTAAAATTTCAATAACACAATTGAGTGGTCAAACGATATCGGATTCAAGTGATTTTTTTTAAGAGATGATCTTTGAATGATTATTTAAAACATAGACAGTTTGGATTAGTGAAATACAATGTGAAATGGGCCCTACAAAAGTGTCCCTCACTTATTTGAGGAATCCCTTAATGGAAGCTCTATGTATATATATAGCCTAGCCATTGAAGATAGGAAGGGACAACAAGTTATGGAAAAGTTGATATTTGTTAATGATCAAGCAACAAGTAACAACTTGTTAATTAATAAACAATGTTTATGAATAAGTAATCCTAGTTCTTAATTAATAAAAAATCATGCTGATAGGTGTTTTGTATTTCATTAATTCAAATAGTCTATTTCGTATATATGGCAGCTTCCTTTCACTTTCACTAGGTGTTAAATTAAATTATTCTAAAAAGTAGTTCACCTACCGTCAAGTAAAAAGTTCATTGCAGATTTTATGAATTCTTCTTTTTCGCTGAAGGAAATATTATTAAAAAATGTTGAGAAAGGTATGTTATTGGAATGACGAGTCAGAGGCAGGCATGAAATACTAGATTTCAGCATCAGTCTGCGCTTAATTTGCCCTTTTTCCTTCTTTTATAATTAAAGTTGTAAATCTTATGGCGCCGTCCAAATATGTCATTATCAAGCTTTATAATTCTGGTTTAGTACTTTATCCACTGCTTAACTGGTGTATTAAATCAAGTTCAGCAATTTGGTGGTCAGCCTTGCCGACACTCTTTAAACAAAACAATGGACTCGAGACCCTGCAGGCCACAGGTCCTGTAATTCAGGAAAGCCAAGTATGATCATCATTAATTCAATCAAATAATCCAAATCAAACTACATATGTTGGCATTTCAAACACAGCTGGCACAAACTGGACAAGTCAGAAAATAGAAAAATATACCGGTTATGAATTCTTTTGTGACCAAAGAGAGGTGAAGTTTCAATGACCTTTACAAGTCTATAAGCCTGAAATGGACTAAAACTTGCCTAGGAGATCAACTCAAGTAATGTGTACAAATCTGTGAAGCTTTTTTTTTTTGGTTTGTACAGGTAATGGAGTATGTATAGTGACCAAATATAGAAAGGACATTTACATGGGTGATGGGATGATACCTTTTGGGGGAAGAGAGAAAAACAAGACGAAAAGTTTCATTTCCATCAAGCAGTGTGCGTTATTGAGCCAGTCTTATTCAGCCTATCAAGAATTCCACTGGCCTTTCTCTTGGCCCTCGAAGTCCCGGTCCGTGCAAGTCTGGAAACTGTACCATTGGCCATTTCCTCTTCCTTAATTTCCTTCAATTTGGTCCGATCAGCAAAGCAGATGGTGTAAAGGATTGCAATACAATTCTCCTTGTTGTGCTCACAATCGCTCTCCCTTATGATGCCAAACAAGCAAGATACAGTGCCAAGCTCGCACATTTCCTGAACAGCCTTCTGATGGCTAGAAAGCATAGCAAGTATAGCCAACAACTCCGCAACTAACACGCGATCCATTATCTTCTGCAGAATTACCCTGACTGCTCCAGCATTGATGGCCCTTCCTTTATTTTCAAGAACACTACACAAGCTGAATATGGCTGAAGCAACATCTTTCATGGCCAGTGGATGCCCCTCATCTAAAAGGGCAATCAAAGGATTGAGAGCACCAGACGTTCCTATAATAATCTTGTTGGAATCAATGGCTGCTAATGTGAAGAAAGTTGCAGCAGCATTGCTTTTTGTTTGAATGGTTCCAGATATTAAGGATTCAATAAGCAGAGGGATGACCAAGGGATGCTCTGCAACCAATCTTTTGTTATTATCATGAATTGAAAGGTTTAGTAGTGTTGTGATCAAATCTTCTTGAAGATCAGGATCAGTATCAGCCTGGCCCGGTGAAAGTGGACTGAGCAATTGAGGAATGGTCTCAATAGACTCACCAAAAAGTGCCCGAAATGGTGAACTTCGCTTTGTTAGCAGTCGAAGCTCTTTTGCTGCTTCTTTCTGATCAGATAGGGATGATGACATCTTCTGAAGCAATGAATTTAGATATCCTCGGTCTGCATTGGTGACAACTTCCTCATCAATATCCTGAACAGGTTTTGGAAGCTCCATTCCATGCTCCCTGCACCATTGTGAAATCATTTCTTGAACCAGATGATTAGGGGTAAGGACAGTATGAGAGAGGACTTGCTTTGTTTGAGGGCATGTTCGGTTGCCTTCATTCAACCACCTCTGGATGAATGGCCGGTCATAAGTCTGTAATCCAATAAAAATATGTAATACAGTGAGTCTGCAGTTCATTTAGAGAAGTAGAAATTATAAGAAACTGCATGAACTCAAGGTGAGATTTCAAATGATACTACCATAATTGTAGCACAAAGGCAGCGGTGATCTGATCCTAAATAATTCATAAATGCAACAAAATGTGATGCGTAGTTAGTTGTTCTATATCGACTTTGCAGTGTCAGCACCTACCAAAATTGGGCTGTGCTGTGAAAGATAGCAAAAACCTCATCGATTCCTCTCGCTCTTTATGAAGTTTACTTTTTCATGAACAAATAACTCATTAAGGGTTGGCAGGACTTAGGAAACCCAGCTGTCATACGGGGTTTGAGACATACATCTAGATTTTATTATCACAGTTCACCTTAGAAGTTCAGTTCAAGCAAAAATCCCTATTTAATCAATGAAAGCAAATCAAAGAATGACTACAGGTTTTTTTTCCCGATGTAGTCGTTATCAAACAACTTTCTTCTTCTCCAATTATTATGGAGGATGACAACATGTGAATTACTGACAAGATTCTTTTAAACTTAGAAAACTCTTGAGATCAAACATAATCTCCAAAAAGGTCCTCTGCAATGAAACGAAGGGAAAAAGGAATCACAGAACACAATGAAAAAGAAAAACCACAGAACAAATTATTAAAGTTAACCCGACTGTCCATTTGTTAGTGTGGAATTGGGGTTCTGAAGCTTGGAAACACAATTCAAGTCTGGTCTTGAAAGATTAAGCAGAAATACAAGAACCAAAAAATTCTTCAAAACCCAACTCCAAAAGTATTCAGAATTGATGATATTGATACCAAAGAAAGAGGAAAAAAGACGCAAAGCCCAAGATTAACAATAATCAAAATCTCCAACCCATGAAATTCTTGCATGCATATTCAAATTGGCCAGGAACTCATCAAAATCCAAATAGCGGCAAAGAAAATTCAAGATAAATCGAAAATGAAAGAAATATACACACGAAGAAATCACAGGGAGATAAAAAAGAAAAGAAATTGTAACCTGTCCAGTGGCCAAGACAACAGGGTCCTTCATGAGTTCTCCAGAGATGGGACATCTGAAGTCTTCAGGAACATCAAGAAGATTGCCATGGCCATCAAGTTTGAACGACAGAGACTTTTTTAGCTTCAAGCCTTTCAAAGAAGACAAGGCTCTGATAGCCTCATCAGCAGTCTCAACCCTATAGTCATCTTCATCAACAATGGCCTTGACCAGTCTCTCTAACTGCTTCTTTATCTCCATGGCCTTTGCTGCCACCATAAACGAGTCACTCTCAGTCTCAGTCTCAGTCTCCTCCAAGACACCTGCCCTGGCCATTTGCGAAAGACAAAACAAGAAGAAAAATGGAGATCAGGGTTGCTGATTATTTTGGGTTCAGATGAATGGGTTTGTCAAAGAGAAACAAACGTCGAGAATTGTGGGCTGCTTCATCATCTGTCAGAGAGAGAGAGAGAGAGAGAGAGAGGCCCAGAGCCAGAGCACTGAGAGAGAGCAGCAGAGTGTGTCTCTACCTATACTCTGTTTCTTTTTCTCTTTCTTCCTTGAGAATTTTTTGTTTTCTGTGTGTGTGACTCTGAAGAAATATGACACGCAAAATTCCGTTTCAAACCGGCACATGTTGTAAAAGTAGTCCTCCTAACAATATGTACTCTGTCAGTGAGTGATTAACTCACCAGGTGTGGTTGGTATCTACCATCAACTGTTTGCCAAAAGGAAATTATACAACTTTATTAGGGCTCAATTGGTAACTTTGCATAACTTCTGTATCTTTAATTATTTTATTTTATTTTTTCATGTAACTTTTGTTTAGATGATGAACTAAGATGTATGAATTATTTATTTAATGGAAACTAATTTTACTCTCACCAAATATATGAATGTTTGAATAAATCACCCTACCCATGATGTAAATCTTTCAAAGTTTTGGAAATTCATCTCCATATTCTGCAACGTATCTGTATCCATTTAATAAATAAAAAAGAAGAAGTCTGTTTTGTATACTCTATTGAAAACACACTTTAGTCATACCCACACAAAAAAATAATGAAAAAAATGAAAAAGACGAACAGGTTACAACTATTCAGTTCTTTTGAAAATACAAAGTGAAACCACTCTGTTCTTTGTGCCTCATTTAAAGGTTTCCATTAAAAAAAAGAAATGTGAAACTCGTGGTTAAACTGATAAATAAATCTAAACTAAACCTAACCTTGGTAACAACCATAAAACAACTTTTTAGGAGAACCGGGTGGGTGTTAGTAAGTATCAACCATCTTTATTGTTGTTTATCTGGATGTTTACATGACAAACATTCTTCTTCCATCAGCATATTGCAATGGGGTAAAAAGAAGCTAGGAGTTACATATGCACTTCCTCAGATTTGTATAAACTCATAGGAATCATAACAGAACTGCATTATATGAGCAAAAACTGTTACATCGAAATAACAGTCAAAGTGCCGGTACCATGCTTCATCCGCAATCCTTCATGAACTTCTTTAGCATTCTACCAGAAGCTGTGGGAATTCTCGTATCTACAAGCAAAGGGTCAAGCCTATAAGAAAATTCAACCATGACAGGTATTGCTGTATACTATAAAACCAGAGTAGAAAGCAAGTTATTCAACTACAAAAAGAGGAACCAGGGGAGGGAGACGGAGATGAAAGCTTCCCAAATGAAAATGACAATGATTATAAATTCTATATAATGATGATATGCTCTGCAATCCAACAACAAACCTGTTTACCCTTATTTGCATATTGAGATCTTGTACTGTGGCCTCTCTAAGCCAATGACCTTGCTCTCCTTCCGTAAGGATTTATATTATTTTGGACACATTAGGCTTTAATGCAAAGAAACAGAGAACAGGATATCAGTGTCAACTGATACCATGATGCTAATTGATGCGGGTAAAAAATCATGATGACTATGGGAATAATCAGTACGAGCAATGTTTTGTTATATTCAGAACGAGAATGAGGGAAGAAATTTAAATAATAATAAAAAAAGTCAAGGATACAAAAGGAGGATACAGATGAAGTTAAAATTGTTGAAGCCTGATGACTTCGTGCTGCAAAAATTTTTCAATAAACCATGTCACAAAGAAAAGGTCACTTTCGAATTCAGGTATGAGCGTAATACAAGTACATAGAAGAAATCAAAGAATAACTTACCCATTTCGCACTCAGATTTCTAATGGTAGTCAGGACTTTTCTCCTTTTCAGAATATCTGCCCGCTCTAGCATATTTTCTGTTAGTAGAAAGATCCTCTTCATATATGTCATGAGATATTAAAGGATCATATCTATCCTCAAAAGTATTTTGTACCACAGAGTTTGAACTATGATTCTCATATAACCTATCCCTTCTAACTTTTGAATTCTCACCCGAATTCAACTGAGAAGATGATCTATTATCACGATACTTGGATATGCTAGAAGATGACCGACTGATTTCACGGTGCTTGGTCTTTCTCACCTCCAGATCATCTCGTTCCCTGTGATGACGAGTCTGTCCGTGTGACCATCCAGGATTTCTGCGACTCTCTGGACTTCTGGAATGTTTCACCATATCACGTCTGTCCCTACCGTCACTTCTATGATCTTCTAGATAGTGATGGTGTTCCTGAAGACTCCGTCTTGGTTTTTCGCTACCTTTAGCAGAAGCATCCCTGGATGTTGCAGAATCAATAGCATAATAACTAGAATGAGACTGTTTCCTGCTACGACTTGGGCTACATCCCGCTGTGTCATAATTGCTTTTTGTTGGCTTTTCAGCATCGGTGGTGATTTCAGGAGCTGATGGTAGTTCAAATGGAAAGCTCCCTTCCCCTTCATTTCCTTTCTCAAAGCACCCAATCCCGCCAGCTTGCTTGATTTCCTCCATGTACTCCTCTATAATATCCCTCATAACCTTTGGAAAATATAAAAGTAAATATCAACTGTTGATAAAATAATAAAGGGGGGGAAACTGTTGGCATCCATGCTTCAACAGGGAAAATATGTTGGTGTGATTTTTCTTTAGTTGCAAAAGTAAAATTATAAACCTAAGCCTTACCTGCAAAGTTGTTCGCTTCACCTTTTTTCCACGATATGACATTCTTCGTCTTTTGTAGTCTCTTTCTTCTGCCAATAACTCCTCTCTAGTCTTAGTCTTGTTTGTTTCCTTGTGTACAACCAACAAAGAAGAAAGAATTTGTGAGATTTAAGAATGAAAACGACCTGTCCACTTTATAACCAAACTTATTTCTAAGAAGTTAGATACAAGATAACGATCTGATTACAGCATCATATAATCAAGCATGAAGAACCAAATTACAGGAATTTCAGGCTATCACTAGGTTCATTCTTCAGCTAATTACAGCCATACTGTAAATGCACTTACCACTACAAGAGACAAGATCTTCAATCATGATGAGATAATTCCCTCTACTGCTTCAATTATTTCAGATCTCTCTGCGAACCATTTACTTAATCTAAAATGGCAAGAAAGAGTCCTAAAACCCCAGCAGGCTTAGTCAAGTATCCGCATCCATTTCACATGTATATAGGCAAGTTGTGAGATTTAAGGCTACACTTATGTTCCCTTCCTTTACATTCAAAGTGTTCTTAGTCTTAAATTTGTACGTTTTGCTATCTTTACAAACAGGAATTGCATCTCTTGGCACTTTCTGAAAAACTTATATATTTACTGAGACAGAGACAGAGTGAGAGAGTAAAGGTAGGAAACCACTATGAAGTAGAGATTAAATCAAGTTCAAAAAGAAATTGACTATAATGTAGTAGTTTCCGGTTAGAAACCAATTTCTGCAAACTCGAAAATATGTAATTAGCCTACAAGTTCCCACTAGAGAGGAATACAATTATCATGTCCCTGTTAATTTGTCTAGGAATAATGCTATTATCTGGTACCTGGTTACATGATTGCTGCCGAGGGAGCCCATCATGGTCAATAATAGGTCTATACTGACATCGGTTTTTCCGCTCCTCATCAGCTCTCTGTGACACATATTCATGATCAACCATCCTGCAAGTAAAGAGAGAACATGAGAAACTTATTAAGCAACACAAAAATCAGTATATATGTCAAACAATGTAAGTGACATGACAACTTAGTTGGAACAAATGTTGACAAAGAGACAGTTTGCTCCAAACTACAAAGTATCGGCTGGTTTACAAAAGCTTTATATGGAGATTTATAACAGTGGCAGATCCCTGCCCTTTTCAATTACTAATGCTTCTTATAAAGCCCTTTGTTTAATATCTGTTTCTATTGACCTCCCTTAGTTTTTGGTGGGTGTTGGCTAAGTGTATGTTCTTCCCATTATTGCAATATACCCTTTGAGACATCCAGAAATCTTGTTTACATGCAACAGAAACAAATGCTGGAGTGCCTAAGGACACCATTCAGAAGGATTTGGAGACAAAATTAAAGACAAGACAGATCTGCGATCATAAGTGGAGAAGATATAAGATGAGGGCCACCAATACCAACAGTCAACATGTTAACCCATATATGAATTTAGGGTGCATGAGCAGTGATATATTTACTTTTAGATTGACAAGCATAAAACCTTGACAAAGTTTAATTAAGGGAGCATTTTCAATTAACGCATTTCCTTTTTTCTTTTCCTTTTCTTTTATAAAAGTTATATGCTTCAACTAGATTTTCAACAGGCTAAAAGTAAACCTGAAAGAAATTGAGCACAGTGGCATACCGTTGATATCTAGTAAAGGTTTGTGAAACCCGTTGTGCCTTAAGTTTTTCTTCTAGCAAGAACCTCTCATGCAATGCTGCAACGGCTGTTGCAACCTGGGACACAAATACCACCCTACTGATAATGTTTTCCTTCACCATGCTATTCCCTCCACCATCTGTACTTAGTGGTTTCATAACTTCAGCATCCCTAACACCACTGCCATTGGCATCCAAATTCAACGAACCCTCTTCTAAAGCAGGATACTCTGTCACCTGTTGCTCCAATGGGAAAGTTAAGGAGCCCAGTCCAGCATCTAATAAGCATTTCTTAAGGACGTTTATGACAAATAATTTCCCATTCTGTGCACCATACAGTATGGAAAGCTGAGAGCCTAGCCACATCAAAGCTTGAACCAAAGTGGGACACTCAAAATGTGTACTCTCTGGATCTCCTTCCTTTATCTTACTTAAAGCTTCCCTTAAAATAGCCTTCAAGCACAGCCTGGAAAGCAAAACTATATGATCCTTCATGGCCACATCAATCACAACGCCATATTGTGGTGAATTTGCAATTATCCATGTACCTACATCATACTCTTTAACCACACCCAACCCCAAAATGGCACAAAGAACTCGGTACGAGTACGTAAAAGGAAACTCATTCCAGCCCTCAACTTCGGTTTTAATAGCCCACAACTCAGATGGAAGAATTCTACACCACTCTTTCTCAAAATCCATAATTTCTCTCTCTCCTCTACCGATAAAATTTTCACACTCAACAGACAAAATCAATGGAAGTGAAAACATTCTGTTGACACCATCCAGACCAGAAAAGTTAACAACACCAGGGCAGTCACTGTAGAAGAAATTTGAGCCAAAATCTGCATAATAATCCTCCAAAGACAAGCACAGGTCAGCCTCTGAGCCATGACGAGTTTGGAGAAAACTTTTTTCAGTTTGAGATTGGTCAGAGGATTTGAGAGTTTTGGGGTAATTGAGGTGCGGGAGAGGGTGAGGATGAGATGGGCAGTGGAGGGAGTGGGAGAAAAGGGAGTGAGGGTGCACACGGTGGTGGGGGTTGAAAGGGCAGGGGATGAGGGAACTCTGGGGGTTGTCATAATTTGGGTTTTGGAGAGGGAGGAGAGCAGAAAGTGAGTCAAGGGTCTGGTAAGAGTCGCGAACGAGGGTATCGAGAGATGAGATTGTGGTAGAAAGGTCAGGAGGAGGCAAAGGAGGAGTGGGGATTGCAGGTTGTGTGTTTTGTGGCTGAGAGTGGAAGAAGTTGGGGTTAGGATTAGGATTTGAGGGAATGAGAGTGAAGGATGGGTGGGCAAATTGAGCAGGAGGACGGTTCATGGCAGATTCTAACAAAGCTCCACCTTCAAAATTGACAAAATTTCCGTCTGATACAATACAAAAACAGGGGTCAGAAGTTCCTAACAAGATCTCAGTAATTTCATTACTTTTTTTTTGTTAGGTTGCTATTAAACCACAATCTCAGTAAATATTTCACCAACCATTGTCAAAACAAATCTTAGCTTGTTTTACGACCCTAGAAAGCTAACGACAGTGTCTTTTAGCTTTACAAGTTCAACTGAGACAGAGAGAGAGTTACCCGATGCTGAATCTACTGCGACGTCGTTTGCTTCGTTCCAGCTTGAAAGAAGCGAGAGCTGAGAGGCGGGCAGTACCGCGGTAATGCAATGAGGCAGATTTGCAGGGCCTTCCGTTTTCTTTTTTATTTGGACGTTGGAAGGTTGAAGAACACCAGTCGACGACGTCGTATATTATTGTTCATTCATTTACAACGTGGCAGTGGCACCATCTACATTATGTCCTTAACTGCAAAAGGATCCCTTCGCAATTTGCCAATACTACTGTAATACTTTCGAATTTGACAAAAGGATCCCTTCAGTTCGAGAATTAGGCTAAATATAAAATGCCGTTTTTACCCTAGTAGATTACGCTCTAAATCACTCAATTTTCCCAAATAACTCGAAATCGAATGACAAAACATATGTTGGCTTCCACCAAAAACTCGTTGCTCTTCTTTCTCCACCGCTCCAAACCCCATACGCACTGCGTCCTCCTCCGCCACCTCGCCACCGTCAATGCCGCTCCACAAAACGGCGTCCTCCCCACCAAGGACGACTACTTCTCAGCCATCCAACACATCACCAACATCGTACGGCGCGACCACTTCATGGAGCGCACACTCAACAAGCTTCGCATTACCGTCGATTCCGAACTCGTCTACCGAGTCCTCCGCGCCTGCTCAGCTGCAGGCACCGAGTCACTCCGATTCTTCAACTGGGCCCGGACCCACCACCCCACCTATCGCCCCACGACATTAGAGCTCGAAGAGCTGGTGAAGACGCTGGCTCGCACCAAAAAGTACGAGTCAATGTGGAAACTCCTCCAATCTATGCTAACCCATCACGGCTTAACCCTCTCTCAAGAAACCCTTTGCTTCGTTATCGAAGAATATGGCAACCACGGCCTCGTTGACCAGGCCGTTGAGCTTTTCAACCGAGCCCCCAAAACCTTTAATTGCTTGCAGACCGTGGAGGTATACAATGCTCTGCTCTTCTCGCTTTGCCAAGCTAAGCTCTTTCATGCTGCTTATGCGTTGGTGAGAAGGATGATACGAAAAGGGCTTGTCCCGGATAAGAGGACTTATTCGATTTTGGTGAATGCTTGGTGCTCCAATGGGAAAATGAGGGAGGCCCAATTGTTCTTGGAGGAGATGAGCAGCAAAGGATTTAATCCGCCGGTTAGAGGGCGTGATCTTCTCGTTGAAGGGTTGCTGAATGCCGGTTACATTGAGGCTGCTAAAGAAATGGTAAGGAAAATGGTTAAGGAAGGGTTTGTTCCTGATGTTTCTACTTTCAATTCGTTGATGGAGGCTATCTGTAAATTTGGGGAGGTTGAGTTTTGCATTGATCTGTATTGGGAAGCAAATGGTTTGGGTCTTTGTCCTGATATCAATACTTACAAGGTGTTGATACCTGCGGTTTCAAAGGTGGGTAGGATAGATGATGCATTTAGGCTTTTACATAATTCAATCGAGGACGGGCATAGGCCATTTCCAAGCTTGTATGCGCCTATAATCAAGGGGATGTGCAGGAGGGGTCAGTTTGATGATGCATTCTGCTTTTTTAGTGAGATGAAAGTTAAGGGGCATCCCCCAAACAGGCCAGTATATACCATGCTGATCACCATGTCTGGGCGCGGAGGGAGGTTTGTTGAGGCTGCTAATTACTTGGTGGAAATGACTGAGATGGGGTTGATGCCGATTTCGCGGTGCTTTGATTTGGTTACTGATGGGTTGAAGAATTGTGGGAAGCATGATATGGCTAAGAGGATTGAACAATTGGAAGTTTCTCTCCGGGGCACATGATGTTTCAACTTAATCAAGTGTCAAGTGATGACAGTTTATTGTTGTTTGAAGCATATGACTATGATGGCGTTGCGATATGCACTGCTTCCCGAGTATGATAAAAAAAGTGGGGAGGGAGAAACGATGGAGCAGGTATTTGATCAAGGAAGAAATGATATTGGAAAGATTGCATTTCTCCGTTCAATATGCAAACTGCGACAACTGCTTTATATGCTCAATGAGGCCAAGCAGGCTCTGGATTAGCAAACATCGCGTTTCAGTCAATCTGGATGCTCAACAACAGTGACTGCTTTGAGAACATGACAGCAAGAAGGATAGTGAATTCAACGGGACCAAGTAAGTTCCAACCATCAGAACTGTCCGCCATTGATCATTTTATTATCTTTTGGTGAATTAGTTGAAAATGCCCCTCTGATGGCACACGGGCTTAGTGCATGTGCTGCTGATATATGCTTAGGGCTTGAACTAGCCTTTTGATCTTATTCGCATAATCGAGGCGAGTCCCCTGCTATTTATCCCCTAATGTTTTCTGTTCATAAATTGATTATTTGTTCATGTATACCATTCATCTCCCTCTAAGATGTACCACTGCTTCACAAACCCTCAACCAATTTAATGTTATCAGAGGCATAAAAGCATATTTATAACCGAAAAGTGGGGTAAAAGCAGACGGAACCAATACGTTACCATTAATGATACAACGGACGATGCCAGGGATACAATCAACACACAAGTATAACATACACAGCTGAAGCCTTATCTCTATTAGCAAACGCATGGCACAAAAACCACAATGAACAGAGCAAGACCCCAGCGGATAATCTGCACAAATTTATGACCATTATCTCCATTATTTAACAGGAGTACAAATCGCATGATTATGTGGGGGCTGATATGAGGGGAACGTAAAGAAGGGGCGAGCGAGAGAGAGAGAGAGAGCAACGCTTCGTCAAGCAAGATCTCCTCCATAAACTAGAAACACGTCAAGGATTCATCATCTGGGTATTATGAATTTCCTAATCCATAGAAGTAACTTCCCTATCTTGCTTCTCTCCTAAATTATCTACAATCCCGTCTAATTTCTCTTCTATCTATCATAGGGGAACTCTAAATCATTCTCAGCAACTTTGAAATGCTGGGGCTTCTGGCCTGAGCAATGCAGATTCCACATCTTGAAATAAGCCCTTTCCAGATTCCTCACCTGCAACACGTGTTGTTACAAAAGGTTACTAAGCTGCTCTTTTCTTTTCCATATGGGAAGTCGTATGAGACAACAGTTTGAAGATGCAAACAATTTTGAAGGTACAATATAAACTACTCACCCAGCGTGCTGTGTCAAACAGAGGACAAGTCAGCCGGGCTGCCTTGAGCTTGTTGGCAAGAGCATGGAGCTTCGGGGGATTCAATGCCAGAGATACTGCCTTCTCTTCATACTCTTTCATACTATAGGAAGTCAAAACATGAAAATAAAATTGTTACAATTACAAAGAAAGCCTGCAGAAATAAGCATTTCATAAAGTGACAAGGGCAGAGCAAATACTTGCTGACAATCATCTCCTCTCCCAGTCCAGTGGCGAGACACAGTGATCCAGCAACCCTGGTTGCCATCTTTTCAAGGGGAAGGGTCACCATGGGCAAACCTGCCCATAGAATATCCGTGCCTGTAGTATGTGCATTGCACAAAGGCCTAAAACAAAAAAAATCCCAAAATCGAAAATTCTGAGGTTATTGCATAGAAAGAATAAAAGAGAGCCTTAAGATTTTTAAATGAATCAAGGTCAAAAGAATATTACGTGTCAAGGAATAAATCTGCTAACGCACTGCGCCTGATATGTTCGCCTTTCATGGCAACATCTGTGAAGATGATTTGGTCTGGCTGCACCCCTTGAGCAACAGCATCTGAACAAAGTCCAATAAGTAAACAAATATCACAAATAAAAATAATGGTTTTTACTTCAGACTGAAAGGTAAAATGTCATTATAAACTAGTAGAGGTTTAAAGGAACGGGATCAATTCATTATCAATTAGTAAACCATTCCACCTACATGCACGAAGTCTCATTTCGCCTGCAGCCGGGAATCTGAGGAGCCAGAGTGCACTGTTGGGCACACGTTTAAGAATGTTGCACCTAGAACACAGAAAAACTTGTGAGGTGCCAAATTAGGTACAATGTGCACTTGTAGAATTCTTTCTTTAGGAATTGCACCTATGGATATGAAGGGAGGAACATCTTGATATTACCAAGTATTAAAGATTTCAGGATCCATTTTGTACAACTGATTGAAGCATGCAAATATAAATTTATCCTCGGGCAGACCATAATCTGATCGCTTGTGCCCACAGCTTGGATCCAATACATCTTGATTTTTCTGAACACAACATTAATAGGTCATTCAGGTGTCATGTACCTTCCCTCAAATTAAATATAATAATAAAAACTAGAGAGGTTTTCTATAATATGCTTATTTAAAAGAATACTGACCTGTTTATAATCATTCACAAAGTAGCAATGGGGGAGATGAACAAGCTTCTCAGAGTAAATATGCGAGAAGCGTAGAGGTGAAACAAACTGAAAGCAAAGACACAGCATGTCAGACAAGTGCGGACAACAACATGAAGCCATTCAAGACATAAGGTGGCCCAATTCAAACCTCATCAGTGACCAAGTAATCGATGTAATTTGCCCCCGTTGTACCAGGGAACCCCATATATGAAACCTGAATAGGTGCTGGCTGCATAGCGAATATTTCATTTCTTGCCCCCTGCATGATTAAAGTACCATCAAGTCATTCCAACAAGTAACAACAGACATGGGTAACAAAGTAGATCATTAGAAACCGATTGAAATAGAAAAAGAAATAGAAAAAGAAATAGAAAAAGAAAAAGAAAAAACTAATTGAAGTAGTATTAACTCCCCAACAATAATTATAACCAAATAACTAGAAAAATGAACGGGCAAATTTTCTAGGTCCACGTAATGCTTACAATACGCCTCCCCAAAGAAGATTTAAGGTTGAGAAACAAAATATCAACCGACGAGGTATACCTTTGTATAACCATTAAGGTTAATTAAGATCTGTATTTTATCTTCATTAATCATTTTGGCAATCATGTCTGATGACAAAGATGACACATCCACGAAGTGCTCCGCTTCAGACTGGATACGTTGTCTCCATTCTGTTCCATCATTTGCACTCAAGGCATAACAGAAAACCTATATAAGAGTACGCTTAGTTCAAACAGGTAGTATTTGACCCAAAAAAATTTCAAACAGGTAGTAATGACACAGATGGAACCTAAACAAAAGAGTACAAAATTACAAACCTCAACATTGTCCTTATTGTGCATGCCAAAAATAGATCCCATAAGATGTGACAAAGGGTGATTACCAAAGTCACTACTTACATATCTGCAAATAAAAAAAGATGCTCATACGGTTAACCAAAAGTAGAGACACAACAAATAAAGAGATTAACCTCAAGCACATCCAGTCAAAACATACCCAACCCTTAGTCTCTCAGGTCCACCATTGCGCTTTATGGAAATCGGAGCAGGATGGTTGAAGGAAGAAAGTCCAAATCGGGATGCAATTATGGAGCAGTGTGCAGCATATTTACGGCTGCAATATGGAAGAAAAAATGGTGAATGAGATTTAATAAATCAGTCCTGCTGGTTACCTACTGTTGCAAAAATACTGACCATACGAACTATACCTGATTTCAAGTGCCAAAATTGGCTCAATAGGATATGCTATTGCGTGGAAAGGTTGCACGCTAGGCAGAAGAGACATCTGAAATGAGAAGAAAGTAGCATTCAAGTAACTCTAAGCAGAGTATAGTGATAATGAGACAGATTGAAATAAGACTATACTTATGACATATGAAAACTAACATTAATCTGCCTCTTGATAATGACTTCAACTTCAGAAAACATTTTGTCACGGTCCTCCCAACTGCATACACACTAGAATATACATTCATATTCAATTAGTTTATATGTAAAGAAAAAAGATTGCAACCAACACAAGACATTTATGTAGTCCATATATTCCATGCATACAGCATTCACAAGTAAATGAGCATCCCTATGTAGTCTAAATCAACCAACATAAAGGCAAATCTATAATCGTGGATACGTAACACCAAGAATTTCAAACAGTATAGGCATGTTTATCTGTGTTGAGTTTTGAGCACATATCAACATGGACAGAGCTGCTAATGCACCACATAGATATTTTAATAAGTACAATTTATATTCGTTCAAATTTTACGTCCAAACTAAAAACACTAAGAACTTTTGTCAAATCTCTTCACCACCGACATTGAGTTCAGATAGTACCTGTAATGTATGTAAAAGATTACAAGTTGCCTCTGGAAAGTCGGGTCGAAGGAGCAATGCCTGTTTATAGCTCTTAATAGCAGCATCCACATGTCCACTGCAAGATATATGAATTCACGAAATTTTAGTTCCACACATATGGCTGTGATGGTTTTCCACATCCTTCAAAGGCATATAGCTTCCTCTACTGAACTAAAATTTACCAAGTTGGAGTTTGTTAAGTATCCAAAGATGAAATGTCCTTCATCTAGAATGAAAGTAAATGTTTCTTCCCAAAGGGCAGTGCTTACTATGGATTGCATATTTTCAATACCATCAATAACAGAATCAAATGGATTGAATTAAGAGGGTCAAAATAAGAACGAGAATCCCCAAGGAAATTCCACTTTGTAATGGGCTAAACTGGCTGCCCCCAGAAACCTGGAAGATCCTACTCTTTCCGTCCACCCAAGACCACAATCCTAAAGAGCTTCAGTACAGGATTTATTCTTCATATGGGATACTAAACAGCATAAACAAATAAGATTACTGACAGTAAAAACTGGAGTAGCCATACCTATCCTTGTAAGCTGAAGCCAAGTTTGCATGAGCTTCAGCCATAGTTGGCCGGATAGATATAGCATGTATGTAGTCCTGAATAGCTTCACTGACTCTTCCAATCTCTTTGTATGTGTTCCCCCTATTGACAAGCCCATCAGCTGCCAATGGATCAATGCGAAGAACCTCATTGTAGCAAGATATTGCATCTGCATAATTCCCCTGTGATGGAAAAAGGTGATAAAGAAACAACTTAGCAATTCAACTAGGAAAAACTGGACTACTGTGCTCATAGAATTCTTATTCTTCTCTTTTTGGATTTTATGTCTTAATCCTAGAAATCAGGCCTTCGCGCTAAATTGTTTTTTTTTGGGGGGGGGGGGGGGGGGGGGTTCTCACTTCTTGCATCCATATAAAAGTGGAAAACCATAATTAAGCAACCAATACCTGTTGTTTATAGATGATGGCAAGATTATTAAAAGGAGCAGACAATCCAGTTGTTACAGTCAGCGTGGCCTTATAATATGAAGCAGCAGCTGCCACCATGTTCCTGCATATAAAAAACCATCACCATCCAAAACTAATTGTCTAAACAAAAAAAAAGATTCTAAAGTACTTCAAGTTCACATACCACTCCATATAAATATTCCCCAGGTTAGTAAGTGCTTGTGGATGGTTAGGTTGTAAAGTAAGGCATTGCTGCATGCAGGAACATAAAATGTTAAGCAAAACGGAAGATTATATGCAAGCAATTCAAAAAAACCCTAACACAGCAAGTTGAACCTACATTGTAGCATTGAATTGCTTCATCCACTCTGCCAATGTCTTTCAGAGCATTGCCCTTCAAATGATGGGGAAAAGAAAAAAATATTCAAAGTCAGTGGAAGTTGCAGTTGCGAATCCAAAAATCACAACATTCTGGATATGAGAACTGACCAAATTATTGTAAGCCTCCAAAAATCTTGTATCACAAGAAATGGCTTGCTTATAATGTAGGATTGCCAACTCCAGTTGACCTTGCTCATAATACGTACTAGCCAAATTACCTGCGCCATTTGCAGTCAAAGAAAATTCATCTTATTTCTTTTGATAAAGAAGTTGACTCTGGTAAGCTATTAAATTAGCCAGTTGATACATGACAAAAGGGCCAATAACAAAGTAGTCTGATAAGTCAAGAATAATAAATAAATGAAAAGGCTAGGACATGACAAGATATTACTCACCAAAAGCCATTGCATAGTTAGGTCTTGTCTGGAGAGCACGCTGATAACACACGATAGCCTCCTGGGGCATTCCCAAAGCCTGGAAAAGGCAAAAGAAATTTCTTGTTTTTCTCCAATACAAGTCCAGCCACTTGCACCTATCCAACCTTACTGGCATTACGCATGACAGCTTACCTTATAAACATTACCCAGGTTGAGATACGCATCCGGAAAAGCAGGTTTGAGTTTCACAGCCTCCTGAGATTGGAAATTATCCAAGGAAAAAAAATACAATTTAAGAACCTTTCTGGGTAAATAGCATAATAGAATAAATAAGTCACATCCCATTAACACCCAAATTCCATATAGCTCCAGTATAATGACGGAAAAACATCAATAAGCTATGGACTTCTAAGGCAACAGAAACAGAGCAGGTATAATATAGCATGTATATAAACAAGATTATAAAAAAAAACAGCATCCGAACAGTATGAAAAATGAATAGTGAGTGAACACAACATGATGATACCTTATAGTACTGAAGGGCTCTATTAAGATCACCAGACTCCATGAAAAGACCAGCGAGATTTGACCATGCAATAGCAAAGTTTGGTTGTAAACGTAGAGCCTCGAGGTAGCAACTGTATGCCTGCACAAAAGGTTAGATTCTGACTATTTGCAGTCTTGGAGATGGTAGTTACAACAAGACCATCATCTGAGCCCTGGGCCCTGGCTTGAGGATAACAACTTGATATCTGTTTGAACTGTGAATTCACACACAGTTCCACACATGAATTATTTCCATTAGTAACTTTACTGGAGAAACATTACTAAAATTTAAATGTGGAATGGAATTAGTCCTTCCGGTAGAATGTTGAGGAAACCAATATTATTAAGCCCACACAGGCTGGGCAGGGGAAGAGTTTGGGCCTGGTGAATTTAACTAGAGTACTAGCTCAGGCTTAAGTACAAAATTCTGTAATGAATCATTCCCACTGTCATCATAACAGAAAATGACACACTGCTATCACAGTTCTAGCCAATCAGCATGGCAGCTAAGGAAAGAATGCACAGTGCTAGCACAACAGGGTACCTATGTCCTATAAATCATAATCTAGATCTTAGCTTCTATTGCGCATAAAGAGACTAAAAATTAATCCAAAAAATAAAAGCATTTGTTTCTAAGACTTACTTCTTGCACCAATCCTCTTGCCTTCATTAGATTCCCCAGATTACTATGGGCATCCACCTGTATGCCAATTTACAATTCAAGTCAGATTGCAGATATCATTGAATGCAGAATAGCATGGAACCTTGGACCAGAGGAAAGAACAGCAAGAACATCATTTCTATAGTCAAGCCAAACCAGATAAAAGCCTACCAAACGGGGATTCAAAGCAAGTGCCTGACGACAGCACTGTGCTGCCTCATCAAGCCTTCCTTTCCGCATGTATGCACTAGCTAAGTTTGACCAAGCATCACAGAAATTCGGTCGAAGCTGCAGCCAAGTAGAACAGAGATCAAGAAACGACAGAAGAGTATCAGAAGACAAGGACATCTAAACTATTCAATAACTGAACCAGAATAACTTGAACTTAAAAACAAAAGGCATCTAGATAGAATACATTCAAGAACCAAACAGAATAACTTGAACTCTACAAATTATAAATTAAAAGAAAATTTGGCATCCAATTTAATCCCTTTCTAATAATTGAGGGAAAGCATGAATAACTTATCAGAAAACAGGTATACAAGCATATACGAACCTCAATGGCAACCAAATAGTACCGAATTGCAAGGTCATTGTTGCCTTTTTCCTGTATTAAGACCAAACCAACTCAAAAATTCTGGAAAGTTATTCAACCACAAAGATAGAAGGTCAAAGTAGGCAATTGTGTGTTCATGACCTTACCTTCCAAGCATTAGCCATGTTACCGTAACACTCAGCAAAGTGTGGCTCAATTCGAAGGGCTTCTTCATTTTTGGCAATACACATATCAAATTCATGCAACTGTAATGGAATGGAGCACAAACAAGATATTAATTGATTTCAGGGTCCCAATACCAATTGAATGGCAACCAACTAGTGGACTAAAAAATTACACTTAATGAATTAAAATTGAACCTGATAATAAATTGCACCCAGTAGAAGGAGATTATCAGTGCGAATCGGGTTTCTCTCATATACAATTTTGCTATGCTCTAGTGCCTCTTTATAGTTGCCAGCCTTGTACATTTGATGAGCCAGAGACAAATGTGCGTCTTCATCAACTACATGATAAAAAATATCTTCATTTAGCCTCAAACATAAGAAATTCAAATAATTCTACAATACACGTCATATGGCTTCAGAAAATCCCTTCATCCATAAGTTTCGTTCACGTATAAGTATAACAAACACGAAACCGTAAAGACCACAACGTTTGGCCTCTGATGGCATAAAACTCAAACAACCCAGATAGGGAAAAATAGGTGAAAACCCTAACCCTAAAATCTGGATATTTAGCTTTCCCTAAAAATCCATAGCTAAAAATTTACGACCGCTAGAATCACCATTCATTGCAACACCCAAAAAAGACGGCAATTGAAGTTTGAAAGTTTGATTAAGAAAAATCAACGGTTCATATTCCAAGCAAAAAAATAAGGGATCAACAACAGGAACCTTCATGAGCATCGTGATGAGACTTGAAGGGGACCAAGCTGAGCGGCGAGGGCTCAGGCTTGGGCGCATAAGAGTCATCGCGACAGACACCGAAGTGAGCCCTAGACGCCCCAACCACCACCTGGGGCTGGCGAGCCTCGCCCTGCACCGTGATCATCGTGATACCTCCTTCTCACCCCCGATCACTACCATCCAACTACGATCGGACGGCCCACTCTTTCTCGAGTTGTCTGGGTCTGCCCCTTGGCCTTTGTGCTTTTTTTTTTGTTCTTGGGTTGTGGAGTTTGCGTGCGTTGTACAATTGGAAACGGGTTTTGGTTTGATATGTGTTGCTGTGTCGTCCTGGTGCGAAGAGGAGACAACGCGACAGAAAGAGGGGTTTAAATAAAAGGAGAGAGAAGAAGTGGGGTTGAGGGCGAGGAGTGATCTGGGCCGTGGGATGCGGAGCGGTGATTGAGATTCGAGAATGATGTCGTATGGGTTGAGTTGTAATTGGATGAGATTCGATTAATTTATTTGGAGTTTCACCTAAAAAGTAAAAAGAACTTGACTTATTTGGACGCGTCATCTATACAAAAGCGCGTATATTTAATTCTTTTCTCATAAAAATCTTTTACACTCCAACTCTACCCATTGGGCCAATAACTGGAGCAGAGCCCACCTGCCCTATGCAGGCCGATCGTAATCAACTAGTTGGGCTAGGCCTATAGTTGTTCTCTTTTCTTCTTTTTTCTTTTAAGTTTGGGTAATGCTATGCTTACCACATAAATCTACCACATTTTAATACCATCTTACATGGCAGCTGATGTGGACAACCACCTCATTAAAATTATATTAATTTTTTTTTTAAGGAGATAATATTTTCTATATTTTTCTTTAGTTAAAAATTTATAAAAATAAAAAAAACTAAACTAAACCCTACGACCACTTTTCACACGTCTCTTTGCCTCCCCTAATTCTCTCTCTCCCTCCTTCCTCTCCTCCCCATCGCAGTGCTTCGCCGGACTCCTGCCACCACTCCTCCCCATCGCAGGTGCTTCGCCGGACTTCTGTCACCGCTCCGCCAGACTTTTGACTCCATTCCACCGCTCTACTCCTTCCTTCACGGTTAAGATTCTTTTTCTGTTTAGCTTAACCTTCCTCCACCAGTCCTCCCCATCGCAGGTGCTTACCACGGACTTTTGCCACCACTCCGCCAGATTCTGACCCTGTTCCTCCGCTCTACTCCTTCCTCCACGGTTTTAGGTTAGTAAACCTTCGTTATAACTTTTTTTTTTTGTTTTGCTTACCTTGTTTTTTTTTTTTTTTTGGATGAATGCTTTCTTCTCATACACGGTTGCTGAATCGTTAATTTATTTGTTTCAATCAGTATTCAAATTAAGTTTTTTTTTTTACCAGTTAAACATGCTTTTCTTAAGAACCTGTAATAACTTGACTGTAGTATACCATTGAGATATAACTTTCCGTTTCTTTTTTGGCTTATGTTGTTTCTTTTTTTAGTTTAATGTTTTTGATACGTTAATTTGTTTATAATTCTCTCTTCTTCTCTTTTTAGTCATTAGATGAACTGATTGACCGTAGTATTGAAATTTTGGTATTATATGCTTATGTATCATAAGCTCATGTCCTATATGATGTAGGAATGGAAGAATATTCAAATATTTCTGCAAGTTTAGAAATTATTGATGAAGATGAAGTTGTTGAACTGGAATCTGATGGGATTAGAATTGAAAATAATGGAGATGATGAGATTGCCATGGACAATAGAACAGATGTGAAAGAAAAAATACAAGAGCCGATGGTTGGAATGGTGTTTGACAATATTTATGAGTTAATTCAATATTATAGAGAATATGGGAAACAATCTGGCTTCCCAGTGATAAAGAGGTCATCAACAAAAGGAGATGATGGAGAGTTGAGAGTCATCACTGCAAGGAACTCATGTGGCTTTTTTTTATTTTTATTATAGCAAGTACCTGTAAGGTTCATGAAAAAGCTATTCTCATATGCCCAGCGAATCCTTAATTAAAAAACACCCAAAAAAAACTCAATCAGATGTAGATGCAAACACAGTAAAGAAACCCATCAGAAAATTAAACAAATTCATACCCACCCAGAAAATTAAAAAAGTAAAACTCATTCATCCACACCTTATGAATTCCAGTCCTGATTTTCTTTAGATAAATTGCTTTGTGCGATATAGGTGTACTAAACCAAACACCAAGAGGACTTAATTTGAAAAAGAATCTTAAGAAAACTTAATTTGAATACTGATTGGAAACAAATAAATAAAGGATTCAACAATCGCTTATGAGAAGAAAGCATTCATCCAAAAAAAAAAAAAAAGGGTAAGCTAAACAGAAAAAGAATCTTAACCGTGGAGGAAGGAGTAGAGCGGTGGAATGGAGTCAGAAGTCTGGCAGAGCGGTGACAGAAGTTCGGCGAAGCACCTGCGATGGGGAGGAGTGGTGACAGGAGTACGGCGAAGCACTGCGATGGGGAGGAGAGGAAGGAGGGAGAGAGAGAATTGGGGGAGGCAAAGAGACGTGTGAAAAGTGGTCGTAGGGTTTAGTTTAGTTTTTTTTATTTTTATAAATTTTTAACTAAAGAAAAATATAGAAAATATTATCTCCTTAAAAAAAAAACTAATATAATTTTAATGAGGTGGTTGTCCACATCAGCTGCCATGTAAGATGGTATTAAAATGTGGTAGATTTATGTGGTAAGCATAGCATTACCCTTTAAGTTTTGTATACAAATAATAGTTGTTCTCTTTTCTCCATCTTTTCTCTTTTCTTCTTTTTTCTTTTAACTTAGGTACAAAGGGGTGGGTTCAGCCGTTCACCCACACGTGCTCTTTTAGTTTGTATTAGTATTTAACTTTGTAGAGCTTTTATCCATTTTTTTTCTTTTTATTTGTTTCCAAAATGTACGTTTTTTTTTAAAATACAAAAGATAATTTAAATTATTTGGGTGCAAAGAGGGAGAGTTCACTTATCCCTAATGTATTTGAATAGAAAATTTAAAGAAAATAACAGGTATAAAAAAGGAGTCGGGCCTCATCTCATCTCCATTTCATTTCAGGCAAGCCTTCATACCAATATAATTCTAGAAACTTTGAAAAAAGTCTAATCTTAAAAAGCTCAGGGGAAAAAATATGATGACTTTCTCTCTATCTAAACACAAGCATTTAACCAAGGTGGTTTGTGTGAGTGGTTCGGCACTCTCATTCCTTAAGAGAGGTCAGGGGTTCGATCCCTGCTCTCGTACGGAATCACCAATTTGGCCAACACTTTACCCTTTACGGGCCGAGCCGGTGTGAGTGGGGATTAGTCTGGGTTGTGGTTAAGGCTTAAAGGTGCCACCCATAGTTGGGGCCCATCCAGGACTACCTCATGGTTCAGATAAAAAAAAAAAACACAAGCATTTGAGTTCTAAGATATTATACTGCGAAGATATATGAAGCATAATGCCAAACAGATAAGGGTATTCTAGCAAGAGTACTTGAGTGAGACAACTCTTCTGATCAAAACCAAGTCTACAGACAGACCAATGAGATGAGATATGATACACAACAACCAATTTATTTGCTGATTAAGGAATCATTATTTTTCGTGATACACAATGTTATCATATTTGAGAGAAAAAGTTTCAATTGTATTATCTCATCATTTACAATGTGTAATTTAGTTCATCTAACAGATTGCACCTTAATTACAGAAAACAATTTTCTACAAAAAAGAAAAAACATGAACAGAAACCTCCCTCCTTCAAATTTAACAAGTCTTATACAACAGGAACAGCAGCCTCAATTTTTGCAAATGTTATGTTTCTAAACTTGATTGTGATATGTTTTTTGGCTCCAACCACAGACTGTTTCTCGGTCATGGATGATTCATTAGCTTCATCTTCTTTCTTGCTCATCGACGATCCAACAGCTTCCATGCTGTCAGTACCACCATTAACATCTTCTTTCCCCTCTTCTATCTTGCTCATGGACGACGATGATCCAATAGCTTCCTGGGGATCTTTAACATCTTTATGCTTAACAAGTGCGAAGCAGATACGTTCTTGGTCGACAAGATTGGGATCGGAAACTCGAAACGTCCACACCTGAAGCATATCCTTTGCCTTAAAGTTATTAGTCTTATCTGTAAAAATCTTGGACCAGCCACTGTTTAACACATAGGAATAGCTGGTTTTAAAGACCCACCTCTTCATCCTTAATTCATACTCTGTTAAACATGGATCTATTACTCTCACTTCTAATAATCCACCACCTTTCAATTTTTCCTTGAGTTCTTTACCCAGAAACTTTTTGTTAGACAGTTGATTCTTTGGCATCGAGAGACGGTCATGGTGTGGGTTCAAATCAGTATCATGAAGTATCTTATACATCAGAAATTGTAAGTGGTGGCCCTGCATGGATTCAATCATGTTCTTCAATTCTATAGGAGGCGCGTCAGGAGGTGTACAGGGTTTTGATGGAAGAGCTGATCCCTTGCTCACTGCTTTCTTGGCCTTCTCCTTATTCTGCTTATTTTCCTTCTTCATCATCAACTTCCTGGCTTCATCTTCATCACAATCATCCTCATGTTTCCTCTTCCTGCTTTCGAAACCTCGCTTCTTAATTTTCTCAAGGTAATTTCTAGCAGCAGCAGCTTTTTCATCTATGTGATTATAATTAGTCTCTGTGCTAACCACCTTCCTCTTCTTGATCACTACTTGGGCTTGGTCCTTGCCAGGTACCGTGCGTTCTCTCTTGTTCGAAATCGAAACATTCGATTGTTGTGCTTCCTTGGATTTTCTTTGAAGTTCATGAATGAGATCAAACACAACTCTTTCTGTCAGCAGTTTAGATACTTCTTCTGGGTCTGCTGGGTCTGTTGCCACTGCTTTAACCTCTGCCACAATTTGGTTAAAGGACTCGTCAACCAACTTCTTCTTTCTCAAATGATCTTCCAATCTCATCATCATCGCCATCTTCAATTTCTGAAACAAAGATGGAGATGCAGTTGGAACAACAATGCTACTTGGAAAGAATTAATTTATAACCGCAACCCTTTCCTTATTGATCAACGAAAAGCTTCATCCCAAACCCACAAGGACAAATTTGAATTACTCACCGGGATTTGTAATCCTTCTTTCGCCTGGATTTATCGCATTTACTTTTTAACAGTATGCTTTCACTGAATTACAGAACCTAATTTCCTAGCGAATTTACCCTTTTAGCTAATCTACAATACACGGGCTTGCCAAAAAGACAAAATCTGTTTTTCTGTTTTTCTTTTTTCAGATGGAAAGCCAGAAAATTCTATGTCAAAAAGTTTAGTAGAAAAGTCACACAATCAAATTACGGTAGAAAATCTCAACGAATCCAAAAAAATAATAATAATAATCGGAATCCTTATTGGATTCTTTTTTTTGGACGAAATCCTTATTGGATTTGGACATGCGAGACAATTAAAGAAGCCAGATGGATTAAACACGACATAGTTGTTCTCCTTATTCTTCACTACTAATATAGGAAACCCTTTTTTTTTGGAAAACTAATATAGGAAACTTGATGCCCAAGTAATTGAGAGTACACTTAGGGTTTGGTGGGTGATTTCCTAATTAGTTAATTACTTGGTGGTATTGGGGTTTCTACTCTCCTCTTATTGCAACTACGAACCCTTGTATTTTATTAGAGTACTGATCCCACACCTCTATATAACACAAAGATTGTTTTTGTTTCAGACAAATTATACATCAGGCAAACCGAATTAATTAGGCGGATGCAGATGAAAGGCAAGGCAAAGATCAAAGGCCTTGTAAATAGGCTCAGAAGATATGCTTGTTTGACATCCAATGTCATTGATGAAGCAAACCATGCTCATCATGATCAAACTCCGCCGTCTGATCACCTTAGCGGCCATGAGCATATTAGGCAAAGCTACAATGCCGGTTTGAACGAAAAGGCACTCAATGTCCCCAGGTGGGACTATTGCCATAGGTTTTGGGAGGACACTGTTAGGCTGGAACAAGATATCAAGGCATTAGTGACAGAGCTTGCTCCAGCCGCTACTACAATTAGATCATCTAGACCACCTGTTGTGTGGATTTCAGCTGCACCAAAATGGATTCAGTTGCATCCTCAACTTGTGATACTCGCAAGTGCACGAGCCGTTTGGTAGTATAGCATATGTAAGTGCGAGGTCGATCCCACGAGGATTGGTGATTGAATGATCCAATTCATTTTCCCTACACAAAACAGAAATGAAAAAAAAAGGAAATAAATAAAACAAGGAAGAAAGAAAATAACTAACTCAAGTAGATAAGTTCCCAAGTTCAATTAGATTAATGGATTGATTCTAGCTAAAGTATGATTAAGCCATGGTGTGTGGTCATAACCTTGTGTTCCTAATTCCCTAATTTGATCATTTGTTGTCTAACCTAAAATTAAGCATTAGGAACCCATTAAGCATAGAAGAACAATTTAAACAACCAAGCATGTATCTAATCCCTGTTGTCGAATGTCCATACATACTCTTCCTATTCATAGTTCAATTCGAATTAAAGCATGGTGTCTACTCTTAATTCAAACCAAGATAGCTAACATGCAAGCCTAAATGGTGATCAATCATTCAAACTAGCATATTAACTTATAAGCATAATGAATAAGAACAAAAACCATAATTGAAACTTGGAAACTTATCAAACTTGAATACTTAAGAAAGAATGTATATTACAAGAAAAATAAATTACAACTAAGAAAACATTAAAGAGAGACTAAGAGAACTTTGAGGAAGAAAGGAGAAGTGTTTGGGAAAAGTGTTTGAGGACATGGAGGCTTTTTGGAGAAGAAAGTAGAAGTAGAGAGTTGTTTGAGAAAGTGTTTGGAGAACATGGAGAATGTTTGTGAACTTGGAGACTTTGGGAACTTAGGTAGTGGAGAGAAAGGTGTTTGTGAAGTGTTTGAGACATGGAGACTTTTGGAAGAGAAGGGAAATGTGTTTGAGAACTTTAGAGATGGGAGAAGTGTTTGAGAGATTTGGAGAAGAAAATTTAGTAGAATGATCTTATTACAACAATTGAGAACTACAAAGGAAACTAAGAGAATTTGAGGGAGAGAAGGGAAGGGAGCTCTAGAGAAGTGTTTGAGAGCTCCCCCCCTTGGGGTGTGTTTACAAGCTTGGGAAACCTCACTATATATAGGCCTAAGGAAGCTGAAAATCTGAATTAAGTATGGCTAATGCATACAACACTTTGTTTTATAAAATCTGAAATGGTTGATGCACTTCACTAATAAATCCCACCAGCAGCCCTAGCTCATCTTCATGTCACCATGACCAAGCTTCCAACCAGAAATAATAGCTCATCCTGAGGTCAGCATGACCAGCAACTTCAAGGGCTTACGAATTGGGCTTCCCTTAAGCAAATTAAGACTTTAAGCACTCAAACTTGAAGTTCAGAATGTCTTCTTTCCAGCCATATATCATTTGGGTCAATCCAAGGTCGGAGGAGGAAGTTAAGGCCAAAACAAATTGCTAACTCATTTTGCGCGCTGATAAAATCCATCCTGAGCATGGCTCTGTGTTTGCTAGGTAACAGACTCCACAATTATCCAATGAGGCTGAATTTCGGATATGTTATAGTATACACCCATTGGAACAACTTTCATGAAGAATGTGGCCTCATCCGAGCTATGTAGGTTGCTGAAACAAAGCTTGCAATATGACCTACGAAACTGGGCTGGCAGGGGACTGTAGCCAAAATTGAGTTTGTCTTTAAGCTCTTCATCCATTCATCCAAATTAGGCCCTAACATGCATGGATTGCATCATTTACTATCCAAAGCCCTCATTATTACCTAAAGCTCAATGAACTGAAAGATAAACACAAAAAGGATTAAAAGCACAAGTTTAACTCAAAAACATAACCAAATCATAAGCTAGAAGGGTACAAAATGATATACAATTATGAACCGATCAAATACCCCCAAACCTAGATTTTGCTAGTCCTCGAGCAAAACAAAAGGAAAACAAAGATAAAAACAAACAAGAAGTTAACTAGACCACTTTCGTAGGTAACTCGATTGCATTGAGCATATGCAACAAGCCTTTAAACCTCTAGGCATCCCTAGTAGGAGGAGTTGTGTCTCCTGAGGGTTTAACAGATACGATACCCACAAACGTTTTACTGACTCTGTAAAACAAGGTAATTAGAAAACTTAAAAGATTGTTAGTCCGTAAGCAAAATAAAAAACAAAAACAAAAATAATTACAAAAACAAAACAAAAATAAAAATAAAAATAAATAAATAAAAACTCAAAACAATCTTTCCGAACATTTTATGAAGATAAATGACTCATGCACATGACTCAAAAGTTTAAAAGCTCAATTTTAGACATTATTTACAAGGCGGCAAAGTTCAAAACATAACATGTTCAAAGTGTATTAGTGTGATAGCCAAATGCAACAAATTCCCCAATCTTAGTTTTCACACAATTTCAAAAATCATACCAAGCACAAATGCTACTTCAAATCTCACCGAAGTTGTCCTCTCACAAATGAATCACTCAGAAGAGGGCTACAATGCAACACTCAATTATAAACATGAGATTAGAGTTAAATCATAAGGGACTTAACTCAAAATAGGAAAATGAAGAACTTGCATTAATATGATCTCAAGAAGGATGCCAAACACTTAAAAGTAGAAAAATGGATGCAATTCAACCACATGACATTTAAGATCAATTTAGGTCTTTAGTATAGGTTGTAATGGGGCCAAGGGTGTAAGGTGAGTAAGAAATGAAAGGTATGGATAATACAAAGTCCAAGGAACTCGCAATGTAAGAGCATAAAACAATTGTTTACAAGACTTCGAATCATCACGATTAGATTTTTTTTTCTTTTACATGATCAAAACTCCTTATACCTTCATTTACATTGATTCAAACTCCTTTCCAAACACCAAATTATTTTGAAGGCCCAAAAATGAATTTTCAAACAACCGCCACTTAATCACAACTTTCTCTTTTCTTTCACCAATTGTGTGATTTTTTTTTTTTTTTTTTTTTTTGATGTAATATCCCTTCCCAAACTTAGCCTGAAAAACACATCCGAATTAGAGCTCATGAATTCCTTAGAAAGGTAAATATTTGTTTTTCGGGCTAAGGTGAGGAAATATAATTGGTAAAATGAAAGAAAAGGTTTACATGTAGGCTCAAAATGGTAAACAATGGAAAATCATGCTTAAGCATGCATAAGGTTAGCTTGAAAGGCACAAACGATCCAAAGAATGCCTTAATATCACTTCTTAAAATGTCATGAAGTCAAATTGCATAAGAATGAATGACTTTTAAGTGATCAACCAAATCAATGAATAATGAGATCAAACAACAACTTTGATGACAAGAAAATAAGAGTATGTGTATAACACTCATGAAATGAAGCACAAGGCTCAAAAGCTCACATTATATGGTTATATAAGTCTAATTTATGCTTGATACAATTATTTGGGTCATGCAAATCCTTTAATTGGAAAATTATGAAACAAATGGCAAGTGCAAAGAAGGTTTCGAACATGTCATGCTAGAACGATGCCAAATTAATTAATTAATTAATTTTTTTTTTACAATAAACATTTACAAGGAAAACAAAATAAATAATAAATAAAATTCAATTTTCATTTAAGTCATGCAAACATTTATCACAATCTCATCAAATGTGTTCGGAAAGTGAATAAAATCAAAATCAAAATCAAAATCAAAATAAAAGCAAGACTTAACAAAATAAAATAAAAATAAAAACAAGCAAATAAAAAAATAAAAAAATAAATTAAGGAAAAACCAAATTTACATGCTAAACTCCAATACCCCCAAACCTAGAAATGAACATTGTCCTCAATGTTTAAAATTTAGGCACAAGCAATGTCAAACATAACAATTGAAGGTATTAAAGCAAATAAATAAATAAAACAAAAAACAAAAATAAAATAAAATAAAATAATTACAAAATAAAAAATTACAAAACAAACAAACAAATAAAAAGAAATGAAACAGTAAAACAGTCGAAACAAAAAGCCCTAAACAGACAGTCTTACGCAAACCAAAACCCAAACAATTAAAAGCCCAACCCAAAAGAAAGTTAACCCACCTTGAAACCTAAACAACGGTGAAAACCCGACCCACAATAAAATCCGAAGCCCAGACGTTTATTTTTTATTTTTTATTTTTATTTTTTTTAATTAAAAAAAAAAATGTGCATTGGGAGTGCAAAGAGTGTGATTTCTGAAAGGGAAGAGCGTGGTCCCTGATGCCTTGGTTCCTGGGGAGTCACTTGTGAAAGGGGTGAGGGACGTGTCGGCGTGCAGAGGCAGCAGTCACATCCCCCAAGCCAGAATTATTGGCTTCTTGGGTGAAGCGGGACGACTTTTTCACTAGAAGGTGGTGAAAGGTGAAAATGCAATTAAGGGGGTTGGGAAACGGGTGCGGCGACATATAGAGATAAGCGGTAAGGGCCGCACAGAACTCAGAACCGCAGCGGCTAGGGTTTAGCAGACTAAGTCTATAAAAGGTAAAAAGAAAGGGTAAAAAAAACACAAACTCAGAAACACACAAAAGAGAAAAGAAAGAAAGAAGAAAAGAGAGTGAGAAATCAAATGGCCTCTAACTACCCATTTTCGTTGGATCTCAACCTAGCTCCACCGACTCAGACACGAGGCCAAGCAGCGGCACCAGTATGGATGCCCTACTTTGCTTCCGCACGGGGGCCTGTGACAGTAACTGACTCAATACTCCTGGACAACGATGTTGCCATTGGAGTGGCTAGAAATTTAGTGACTCCTAAAGATATACGTGTTCTGGGGACAAGGGATGACAACCGGGTCGTGAGCGATGCCCTGGCACTGAGCGTGCAGAGTACGGCAACAGTCGCAAGTTTGGGTCATCGCCTACTTGCGAAGTCCCATGAGGTAGAGGTGCTGAAAGGTCAGTTGGCGGCGGAGCGAAGTATGGTTGAGGAGTGTCAGACTGCTATAAAAAGCTTGAAAAGGGAGAGGTCAAGGATAGTGGAGGTGAATCGACACCAGCTAGAAGTATTGCGGGACGAGAATAAAAACCTATCAAAAATGGTAGAGTTGTACTCTCGCGACATGCGAAAACAGCTGGAGGACCTAGACCGACCGGGTAAACGCAAACAAGCAGATCGCGAGAGTAGTTACGCTCAAGCTAAGATTGCGATCTTTGGGAGCTCAAGTGATGAGCCCCAAGAAGCTGTGCGTGAAGCCCCGGAAGAGGACAGCCAGAGGGCCAAACTCAAAGCTCCAATGGTCGAGACACCAAGCACCGAGAAGAAATGATTTCCTACTGCATTATTGTTGTTTTTATTTTATTTTGTTGTTTTTGTATTTTCGTTATTTTGTTTCGGAAATAAAAGAGTAAGGTTGCAGAAAGAAAAAGAAAAAGAAAACACACTTCCCAACTAAAATAAAACAAAGACGACAAACGGAAAAGAAAACACATTTCCCTAACTAAAATAAACTAAAGATGATAGCCGAAAGGGAAAAGCAAAAACACAAAGCTCTAGAAAATGAAAGTAACGGGCAAAAACATTAAACACCAGAAAACACGGAGGAAAAAAAAAGAAAAGTAAAGTAAAGGTGCTCCCCCTTGAAGCGATTAGGTCGAGCATGCCCGGGAAATCCGAAATGGTGTTGGCTCTCTCTCATCAGCATATGTCTATTTAAACCACACCTCTGCAAGCGGATGATACCCAGCATTTCTTCCTGCAAACTCAAGGAAAAACATCAAAAAATTCAGAAGCAAAACAAATGGCATCCTCATGCACTCACCTTGATGATCTCAACCTTGAGCTCTCACTTGCACCACCGAATGCCCAAACAAGGGCTCCTCCAAACACTGTCTTTCCAAACTCTTCATATCATCACGGCACGGCCTCAAACTTTGCTGAGGCAATACCGAACTTTTCTGAGGCACTGTCGAACAAAGCAGTGCTGCTAGGAGGCATGATTAGCAGCAAGCTCACTCCGACAGAT
Source organism: Prunus avium (assembly GCF_965620075.1). NCBI lineage: Eukaryota > Viridiplantae > Streptophyta > Magnoliopsida > Rosales > Rosaceae > Prunus > Prunus avium. The sequence goes on from NC_142289.1 coordinate 695,881, forward strand.
CATCTGCATGTGGCACAGAGGTCTGATAAGGCAGCGGTAGAGGAGTCCCACAATTTAACTGTGCTCCACGCGGTCTCCGCTACCAATTTGGGCATGCGATTACTGGCGAGGACAAGGGAGTGTGCCGCGATGAGCGAGGAAATAGTTTCCTTGAAGGCTATGGTGGCGGACTTGCAGAAGCGGCTCTACTGTGCCAATCAGCACGTGGAAGCACTGCAGAGAAAAAATGAGGACCATGTGGAGTTGCTGCAGATTCTACAAGTGCGAGAAAATAGAGGCAAGCCATGATGATGATGGAGATGAAGAAGATGAAGAAGATGATGATGAAGATGATGATGATGTTGTTATTTTGTTATTTTGTTTTTTTTGTTTTTGTTTTTTTTGTTTTTTTTGTTTTTTTTTGTTTTTATGCAATGTTTGTATTGAAATAAAGTTTGTTTTTAACACTCAGAGAAAAAAAACTAACTAACTAACCATACCACGTAAATAAATACATAAACTAACTTAACAAAACAAAAACAAAGACTTAACAGAAAAGAAAACAAAGAAAATAAAAAATAAAAAAAATAATATAAATAAATAAATAAATAAATAAATAAATAAAAAAAAAAAAAAAAACTTAATTTAAAAACACACGAATATACAAGCAACTCATGGATGACCAGTTAAGGGCCTCAGAAAACACAGCCAGGGGATCCGGGAAGGTTAGAGGGGTCACAATGGTCCCGCTTAAAACCCAAACTTCTTAGACACCGAAGGTGTCGCCTATAGAACTCCTAGACACTGTATTGACGGAAGTGCTCACTGGAGTTACCATAAGTCAGCTCATATGAAAAATCTTTTTAAAATTTTTAAGATAAGAAACAAAAACAAATTAAGATAAAATGGAACAACAAACCATAAACGAAAATGAACTAAGTACTCTAAACAAATTCAAACAAACAACATAAATTGTTGTACTAAAAGAAACAAACCAATAAACCAAAGAAAAACACAAACAGCACTTTCTATCACCCGTTTATCACCATTTGGACAGATTCGTTTCTATGTTTTTCAGCTTCGACCTCTGTTCAGTTTTTAGGCTATAACTTTCCAACCGTAAGTCCAAATTTTACGTTCTTTATATGGTTGGATTCAGCACAGAAAAACAAAGAACTCAACGCGGACCAAAAGGTAAAAACAATGACGGAAAGAAACATAATTCAAAGAAGAGAAAGGATTTAAATGCTCCCCCTTGAAGCGATTAGGTCGAATGTGATGCACTTGGAGGTCGCGACTTCTCCCATTGCTCCACACTTCCCATTCTTATGATTGAGGTTGCCATCTCTCTCCATTTTTATTAAGCTATCATAAATTGCTAAAACAAACACACAAACTTGAAATGGAATTAAAAGGATTAAGAAATAAAAACTAAAATGAAAAGGAAAATCAACACACATCCAATTCCATGCTTCAAAGCAACAAGCACCAATGGGTTGTGTAAGCTGGGACTTAAACCCAGTTCTCTTGCTTGTTGGGCAATTGTCCTTTTCTGTTGGACTACAAACACAACTTGTCCATTAACGTCATTAACTTTAAAACTTGAAATTGTCTAGAAAAACATGAAAATGAAAAATAAAAATAAAACAAGTAGGGAAAAGAAATAGAACCAAACTATGTTGCCAATCCCCGGCAACGGCGCCAAAAACTTGTTGTGTGGATTTCAGCTGCACCAAAATGGATTCAGTTGCATCCTCAACTTGTGATACTCGCAAGTGCACGAGCCGTTTGGTAGTATAGCATATGTAAGTGCGAGGTCGATCCCACGAGGATTGGTGATTGAATGATCCAATTCATTTTCCCTACACAAAACAGAAATGAAAAAAAAAGGAAATAAATAAAACAAGGAAGAAAGAAAATAACTAACTCAAGTAGATAAGTTCCCAAGTTCAATTAGATTAATGGATTGATTCTAGCTAAAGTATGATTAAGCCATGGTGTGTGGTCATAACCTTGTGTTCCTAATTCCCTAATTTGATCATTTGTTGTCTAACCTAAAATTAAGCATTAGGAACCCATTAAGCATAGAAGAACAATTTAAACAACCAAGCATGTATCTAATCCCTGTTGTCGAATGTCCATACATACTCTTCCTATTCATAGTTCAATTCGAATTAAAGCATGGTGTCTACTCTTAATTCAAACCAAGATAGCTAACATGCAAGCCTAAATGGTGATCAATCATTCAAACTAGCATATTAACTTATAAGCATAATGAATAAGAACAAAAACCATAATTGAAACTTGGAAACTTATCAAACTTGAATACTTAAGAAAGAATGTATATTACAAGAAAAATAAATTACAACTAAGAAAACATTAAAGAGAGACTAAGAGAACTTTGAGGAAGAAAGGAGAAGTGTTTGGGAAAAGTGTTTGAGGACATGGAGGCTTTTTGGAGAAGAAAGTAGAAGTAGAGAGTTGTTTGAGAAAGTGTTTGGAGAACATGGAGAATGTTTGTGAACTTGGAGACTTTGGGAACTTAGGTAGTGGAGAGAAAGGTGTTTGTGAAGTGTTTGAGACATGGAGACTTTTGGAAGAGAAGGGAAATGTGTTTGAGAACTTTAGAGATGGGAGAAGTGTTTGAGAGATTTGGAGAAGAAAATTTAGTAGAATGATCTTATTACAACAATTGAGAACTACAAAGGAAACTAAGAGAATTTGAGGGAGAGAAGGGAAGGGAGCTCTAGAGAAGTGTTTGAGAGCTCCC